>NW_023425540.1:17051322-17651322 GCF_014108245.1 Pipistrellus kuhlii | reverse complement strand
GATGCTCACTGTTCCACAGAAGACAAGGCAGGTCTCTGGATTGATTAGAGATAAAGTGCTCAGTGAGGGGTAAGGATAGAATAAAGAACAGTGTAGAGAGAATGTTTCCAAGAGAGTCATTCCGATGTAGCAACTTAGTGTCAGCTTGCTTAGAGACAAAATCTGAAGCTGTTGAGAGACTGGAGGAAAAGAAAAGGTAACAACTGGACATATTAATGAAGTAAGGGTCTTGTGTAATATATATTAGGAAATAATAATTTTCCCCTTTCACTTACCATTTCATTTTTGAAAAATGCATATGCACTTGCTTTACCATTTATTATTTTCCACAGTTTGTTTAAAAACTGTAATGATAAATTCTCCAGTTGCTACTATATTGAGACTGTTTGTTGAAGATTATCTTTCAGTCCAAGTTGATTAACCCAAATGTCTAAAATGTCACCATTCTTGCTACAACCAATGTCAGCATTCCTTATTCTTTTGAAAATGTTATCTATCTATTCTTCCATGTTTAGTTACAACCCAGTTTTGAGAAAGGGTCACATGACCACCACTAGCCAATCAGCATGATTTTATCTTCTAAGCTGTAGAATCTACTCCAGGGAAGGGTATTTCTATCAAGCTAAGGCAAGCATGTGAATCCTAGCTATTGCTCAGAACTTATATATAATATGTCAGGGACATAGACAAATATGCTAGCTTGGAGCTTCTGGTAGTGGGTTACTAATTATAATCTGAAAATAAGCCAACCTTATGAAAAATATAGCAGAAAGTTGAGCTAGAAACATCATAATGAAGTTTTTTGGACTGTAGCACCAAATCCTGCTTGTATCTGGCAGTAAGTGTTTATGGACCATGCAGTTATGTGAGCCAACAAATCTCATTTGTAATTTAAGCAAGTTTATGTGGGCCCTTTGTTATTTGCAGCAGAGAGAAAGATGTCCAAAGATATCCTACATGTCCAATGTCTAAATTATTTTACAGGTCCTACTTTTCTGAAATTTTCTCTTTTATGTTCTTCTCATATGATGACTACCAAGGAAACTACATTGTTTTACAAATTCCTAGCACTGCTCACCCAATCCTTTTTCCTCCACTGTTGTTAGCTTAAATTTTCCAAAATAAAAAAAAGTAATTTTAACATTAATTTCCACATATCCTCATTGTGCATTTTAGCTTAGAAACCATATCGATCTATATTTACTTATCCAAACTTTTCACCTTATCCTCTATAGTGACTCTGTAGGATGGATCAATAGAGTATGCTCCCTACTTTTACAGTTCAGTCTCTGTCTTTGTACTAATGGTTCTTCCCTAGACGATAAATATTCTTTCTAGTTGGTGTCATTTCTTCATTCATTTATTCAATAGATAATTAACTTCTTTTAGGACAGTAATATTTTACTTCAACAAAAATTCTTCCCAATCTTTAAATCCTTATCAAACTTAAACTATGAATAATTTTGGTACTAACTAAAAACTTATAGGAATTTGTATATTTTTTTTGAAATATTTCTTACTTTACCTCATAATGTTGGAATTTTTGTCTTATCAACCTAGAATATTGCTAGTTTTTCAGTGCAGTGTTGTTAATTATTATTCTCTTATTTATATTATTTACAAGTTATAAAATATAGCATTGCACATGGCAAGTTTTTAATAGTTAAGGTAGATTAAAAAATATTTGGATTTACTCTAAGTCTTAAATTAGGATGGTCTTATTCAAGCATTATTCTCTTTTTAAGTCCTTTCCTCCTCCTCCCTTTATTTTAATTTGTTGCCTCCCACCCAAACCCCAACTTGGGCTGGGGATCTAGCCTGAGATACGTGCCCTTGACTGGAACTGAACCGGGGACCCTTCAGTCCATAGCCTGACACTCTATCCACTGAGCCAAACCAGGTAGAGTTATTCTTTTTTCTTATAAATGTATTATAACATAGTATATTGATATTACCGTATTTTCCAGCATATAAGACAACTTTTGAAACGAAAAAAAGTCAACCGAAAATTGGGGGGCAAAAGACCAAAATTGCACAAAAATTACCTGCAGATCTTGATGGCAAAGTCTTTTCTTTGAAGTGGGGGGAGGAGGGCTTGTCTTATACAGTGAATATAGGCCTAAACCTATGTTTTAACTGTAAAATTAGGGGGTCGTCTTTTACACCGGAAAATATGGTAAGTATTGGCCTGTAGATTGCCAGACTTTACATTAAAATGGTAAGAAATTTTACCAGCAATTTGGCACAAACTGTGGTAAGCCATAGGAAAGTCTGGAGAAGAAAGGAGAAATGCCCCTTTTTTATAAAGGAAAGGAAGAAATTGGAGGTGTTGTTTGAACAAAAATTCATTGGAGGAAAATAAAAGTTTGAAGTAGTGCAGCTTTTCATTGGCTGCAGGCCAGGGCAGCTCGCTGTTGCTAGGGTAAGAAGGAAATCCTCTTCCTTTCTACTGGTTATGGAAGCTGCAGTGAGTGTAGAGTGTGAGAGCTCTCTTCATGTCTTTCCAAATCTATTTCAGATTATGCTTCCTTACCACATTTTCAGAAGGGATATTTTCATTTTTGAAGAGCTTTTTGAAATGTTATATAAATGATCAACTCTATATGTAAAGCAAATTTACCTGTTTTAAATGTGGTACAACTATTATTGGTATGACAAAATTACTTTTATCCTCATATATAATATTTGGAGGGTATTCATAAAGATTTTAACTAGTTAAATAACTGATGACTCTATATAAGCTTTATATTGGGATTTTAAAAACTCTAACTTAGTATTTTTCTTATGAGACTTCAACAATGATGACCCGATAAATTACAAAAAGTAGGTTTCTTTGTTCCTGATGATGATAATTATACTTTATGAGAAATAGGGAAACAATGCGTTACTGCTGCTCCAGCCTCTAAAGCAGTTAACAAAACTAAAATTTTGTTCAAACCATGTTAGGAAGTATTGATTTCATTTTAAAATGTCCTCTTCTATTTATGTCTCACTTCATCTACCTGTCTGTTATTGAAAAATGAAAAAGAAGCAGGAATTATTGAATGAACAAAATCATAACCTAATAGTATGAGAAAGCCTACCACACAGTTGTGTATTATGTTCCCTTTTATTGGCTCCAACTCCTGGAGACCCTATGAATGAGTGATATCCATAATGCTCTGTCCTCAGCAGCCCTGTTCGACTCCTGTAGACTCCTACCTATGCATCCTTTATAGAGTCAGTGCATCTCATATGCATTTTTCCTCTTTCCCTGCTGCCTTTGGTTTTTGCCAGCATTTATTGCTTGTTTCAAAGAACCCTGCCTTCTCAAGATGTGCCAAAAATAAGACAGCTTCAGTTTTGTCATTTTTGTCTTTAGCAATGTTTCAAGGTTTATTTGCTCTAAGACCCACTTGTTTGTTTTTCTCGTGGTCCATGGTATCCACAGAACTCTCCTCCAAAACCATATTTCAAATATTTTTTCTTCTTATCAGCCTTTTCACTTTTCAACTTTTGCATCCACACACAGTAATTGAGAGTATGAGGGTGTGGATGATCTTAGATTTCTCATCATATGCCATTGATTCTTTTGAGAGAGAGAGAGAAAGATAAGTATTGATGTGAGAGAGACACATCTATTGGTTGACTCCCACATGCACCCCAACCTAGGCAGGAGATTGTACCTTCTTCCCCAGTACATGTCCTTGTCCAGGAATCAAACCCCCGACCCCTTAGTGAGTGGACCAGACACCCTCACCTCTGAGCCACACTGACAAGAGCTCAAGTAATTTGTTGATATATCAATAGAGGACACAGAGGGGAAAATAATCATTTTATAGTTTTGTTTTTTTTGGTTCTGAGAACTCTTTCAGTTCTTTGAATCTAAGCAAATGGCAAAACAGACCTTAAGGGTCTAGGTTCATTGAATATAAGGGAACAAGCGTGGGAATCAGACCATTGAGTCCATTTCCCTGCAAGTAGAGGAAAACTATTTCTAATAAGCCCTTTAGTGTAATGTCTACTTTGCCATTATATGCCCAGTGGGAGGGTATTCCTTCTCTTTCTATGAGAATTCAGACTCTTACCCAGTAGTTCTCACCAACAGTGTTGGCCTTAATTGCACTACCCTAAATTTCTTCCCATTAGTCCTAATTGCATGTCCTTGATGAACACCGAGAAACTGCTTGCTATCTTCAAAGTTTTTCTTATAAAGTGTTTATCCCGTTTATTTAAACAATAAACAAATTACATGCTAATTCTATATTTATTCTATTTTAAACTGTAATATTCTTGGATTTTATTTAGATTACAACTTTACACATTCAAATATAAATATTTGAATTTCATTGGATACATATACAAAGAAACTTTTTGGTAAAAGTATGTTACTTCTTGCACTTACATATTTTTAAAAAACTTTACTCCTGTTCTACAATTAATCTTATTTTTCCCCTTCTAATTTTTTTAGTTTCATCAACCCACAAAAAACAACAGAATGTCTGTAATTTATGTCAGAAACTCCAAAATTAATTATCAGCTTAAGAAATAAATATAATTGCTTTTTTCCTACTTCATAACCATTAGGATTTTTTTCTTCCCATTTCTTGTATAATAGCTCCTACCCTAATATAGTTTAGAAATTTCAGTATAATTCTAAATTTTTCTACTTCCAGATTATTACAAAGTGTAATATTTGGAATAGTATTCTGATTCTGCTGCACTAGATAAAAAGTCATGTTTATTGCTCTGGCTGGGTGGCTCAGTTGGTTAGAGCGATGTCCTGTACACCAAAAGTTTGTGAGTTTGATTCGCAGTCAGGGCATATATCTAAATTGTGGATTTGGCTCGTGACACCATCACACACCCCCCCCACCCCCCCACGTCAGGGCACATATAGAAGGCAACAGATCTATGTTTCTCTCTTAAATATATATAGATGTCTCTCTATTACTCTTTCTTTCTCTCTCTCTAAAAATCAATAAAAACATATACTTGCCTGAGGATTTTTTTTTTTAAAAAGTCACTTTACTAATGTATACATACAAATATAACCAGATGCAAGTTAAGTTTATTTAAGAATTTATTCTTAATTTAATTTGACTTAATGCCCAATTAATAAATATTGTTAAAGTATATATATATATATATATATATATATATATATATACACAATATTATGTATTGCATGTCCTAATTGCATACATTTTAATTATGCTTTTTAAATATATGGAGTTTTGTGGAGGGCTGGGGTGTGGGGTTATGTTGCCAGCAGCTCTAACTATGAATTTTTGGATGTAACTGCTTGAAATTGGATCTCGGCTACTCTTTCATTTACTTGTGTCTCACATATTCAGTAATCCCCCACCTTCCATGCCTGCAACTGTTTATGTGTGCCATGTTTTCAGGATATTGTTTTATTTCAACTATTGTGCGTGCTGAGTTATGTTGTGTTACAAATTTTATTTTGGAAAAATAAAATTGTCATCCTATATTATATATTATTTTTTCTTTTTTTTGTTTTTAACCAAAAGAGAGCATAAGACCTATAGTGTTGTTGAGTATAGTAATAATAATTCAACCTATTGTCAAGCATAGCAGTCCAAATTTTAATAGAGGTCTGAGCTTACATTTACTACTATCAATCAGAATGGTGCTCATACCTCTTAAGCACATATACCTCAAGCTTGTTACCTTGGTGCCTGAATATTTTGTCTCTGATTCAAAAGCACATTTCTAGGACAGTAGCCTTATCCAGGACTTTCACTACTCAAAAGTTTTAACTTACCCAGATTTTAGCTCTAAAACAAATGTCATAGTGCGCCCAAAATTCCCCTATACAATCTGCTCTTGACGTCTCTTACCAGATGCCTGATTACATTTCACACCCACCCCTTGACACTGGGTTAGTCGACAGTCTTCAAATAGCTAAGCAGCTTCAAACGCTACAATTCTTCTCTGTTTCTTTCTTTTGTAATGTCTTTCACCGCTTTCTTCAACGGAGAAAGGTTCTTTTTTTAAGACAGAACTTAAATGTGTCTGGTTTCCATGTGAAGATACAAGTTTGTCTCTGATTTGGAAAACACAAACATGTGGAAAATATCTCCAAAAGGGGATATTTGGAACTGATCACAAAACATGTGTACTTGAGGAGATACTAAAAATTGCTCTCCTATTTGAGCTTTCCAAATTTTCAAGCGGTGCTATTAACTAAAAGTGGTTTTTAAATGGGGAATTTTTCTGACAAAGTAAAAAATTATTTTCCAGTGTATTGTGCTGCAAATTTTGGGAAGTCAAGGTTAGGTGGGACTCTATACACAGCATATATCTATGAAAGGAGATAAAGGGAGAGTTACTTGAGGAGACAGGTGCACACTTCATTCCCATCTGCCATAATGATCTTTATGCTTTTTATGGGCCATTTTGTCCCACAACAATATGCCTTTCCTCACATGCAGAATTGCTTTCTTCAATTCTCTTTCCAGAAATAAAAAAGTACATGTTCTGGAAAGTGCATCTTAATGTCACCTCTACTGGGGAAGCTTTCCTGGGCCATTTTCTTGGCTGACTTAAGTATTGCTCTTCTCTGTACCTTGCTTCACCTCTTTTATAGCCACTCTCCAGTTTTGTAGTAAAAAAAAAAAAAAAAAAAAAAAAAAAAAAAAGTACTTACTGTCTTTTTCATCCTACATTTTAAACTTCATAAGGAAAGTACTTTTAGTTCACTTGTACATTAGTAACTTACTAAATATTTGCTTAGCAAGTGGCTGAATAAGAACACCAAGTCCAATGATATCTCAAATTCTGCTAGAATCTGAACTTCACAAGGGCAGGTTTTATATGTGCATTACTACAACAGCTCTCTCTCTCTCTCTCTCTCTCTCTCTCTCTCTCTCTCTCTCTCTCTCTCTCTCTCTCTCTCTCACACACACACACACACACACACACACACACACAATGACAATAGCAAAAAACATTGGTACTTATTAAACACTGTTGGATGAAATTTTGAATAATTTATCAATCAGACTTTTTTTCATAAGGCCTATACTATATAGCCACCCCCTCATTTATCACGGAGGCACTGTGTATGCATTATCTCGAAATGTTGGCACAGAAAAAACGAAGTATGGAAGAACTGACCAGAAAATTAAAGAATGTGGACAGGAAGAGACATCTGGTCAGGCTTGATCCTAAATAAGAATGTACATAAGTTTAGGCCATAATCTAAAATGAACAGATCAATGGGAATTTAGTTAATTGTACATGCAAAGCAATGTGTTATAGGCTAATGTAGTATGTGCCCTAGTATCCCAAAATAATATGTGAGTTTTTGCACAGAAAAAGTGATTGTAGCTTAAAATATTGGTAGAATGATAAAAAAGTTAATTTAATGAAAGTGAATAAAACTGTAAAAGAACAGTGTTCATTGCTGTATTTTTTTGTTTTGTTTTAAGTTATAAATTTATTTTGGTACCAATAGCAGGTAATAAGCATATGCTAATTAGAATAAATATTTAAGAGTTAAGGAAAACATGTATATAATAGAGAATGACATGAGTTATTTAAATATATTATCAAAAAAGGCTTTTTTAGGATATAAATGACAAAATATTAAGAATTGACTGCCCAAAATACCACAATTTTTGTGACTTAAGTCACTATAAAAATTAGAATTCTACAACACTGATTAAGAAACCATTTGCTATATATATATATATATATATACAAAGGCTATACATTATTAATGCCTGAAATAGCTTTATTAAAAGAGTAAAAAAATAGCAAAGGTCAATAAAGTTCATAAAAATTCAGTTCACCAAAACAAATTTTGAAAATGAAGATATTTAAGCATAATAAACAAAACAAAGAAAAATTACATATACTTTAGTAGAAGTCAAATAATTAAAAATAACAAGTAGCAAGGGGCCATTTTTACCTCCCAAACTGTCAAAAAATTAAAAGTTAACTCTCAGTGTTACTGAGGCTTCTGAAAACATATTAAAAACCTTGAAAGCATGTATTAAATCAAATATTAATTTAAGAATCTATTTAAAATATTTAATTATAGGTAAAAACAAAAAAATAATTTTGAGAAGATCCTCACAGTATTAATAATATCAAATTGTAGGAAAATAAGTGTAATACTAAGGTGTTCGGTAAATATATTACAGTATAATCCTATATATATTAAAAGCCTAATATGCTAGGTGTCTAGTTGTCCCTTCATCTGTCCAGCCAATCAAAGCGTAATATGCTAATGATATGCTAAGGTCCCTCAACCTCTTGCTATATTGTACATTGACCACCATGGGGGAAGGCACTCCAAATGGTAGGTTAGCTTGATGCTGGGGTCTGGCTGATCAAGACTGAGCGAGACAGGCTGGACATGGTCCCTCCCCAACTGGCCAATCTCCTGAATCTCTCCTCTGCACCAGTGAGTTCCCTTGGCATGGCCTGTGCCCTCTTGCAATCCAGGACCCCTCAGAGGAAGTTGGAGAGCCTGTTTCAACTAAGTCTGCTTAATGCAGGCTGCTCCCTGGTGATCAGTGAGCTTCCACAAGGTGAACACTGCTCAGCCAGAAGCTGGACTCATTGCTGGTGAGTGCAGTGGCAGTGGTGGGAGCCTCTCCCACCTCTGTGATGTCCAACTGCTGGCTTAGGCCCACTCCCCATCAGTTGGACATTCCCCAAGGTCAGCCAGATGGTAAGGACACATATAGGAGTATGCACTAATTTTGTGCACCCGGACTCTAGTATTTATATAATTAATATTATGTCCTTTAGTAATTCAATATCAATTTGTTCACTTAGAAATTACCTAAGGGTGCTTACTATATTAGATTGTACCAATTAATGCAGATTTTTTTCAATAGATGGAGTTACACATATGTTGATATATATGCAATTCGATATGCTATTTTGTTGTATTGACAAGAAGCTTTAAAACTTCATATGTCAAATGTGCTGAAAGTGTTTTAACATCATAGATATTTTTACACTTAAAAATATTGAATTTCATGCCAAAAAAAAGAGCTTTTGTGGGAATTTTTAATTCATTATTTTGAAGAAAAAGTTATAATATATTTCAGGAAGCTTATGGTGAACATGCTCCATCTCAGGATACGTATGAACGCTGTTTTAAACACGTTAAAAGTGATGATTTCAATGTGAAAGGAAAAGGAAGTCTAGGTCAACAGAAAAAAAAATTGAAGATCAACAATTACAATCATTATTGGATGAAGATGCAAGTAACTCAAAAACAACTTGCAGGAAGGTTAAATATTGCTCAGTAAGAAATTTTCAATCATTTACAAGCAATGGGAAAGATTTTAAAGGAAGGAAAATGGGTGCTACATCAACTGAATGAAAGACAAATAGAAAACCAGAACATCATCAATTCGACAGCATGAAAAAGTATTTTTTTGCATCGAATTTTGACTGGCGATGAAAAGTGGATTTATTTTGAGAATTTCAAATGCACAAAATCATCAGTTGATCCAGGTCAACCATCAACTGCAATGCCAAATTGCTTCGGAAAGAAGACAATGCTGTGCATTTGGTGGGATCATGAAGGTGTGGTGTATTATGGGCTTTTAAAACCAGGTAAAACCATTAATACTGATTGCTACTGACAACAAATAATAAATTTTAACCACACTTTGATCTTGAAACAACCAGAATGTGCCAGAAGACACAGCAAAGTAATTTTGCCCCATCACACACTTCAAAACCAGTTAAAAACACATTAAAAGATCTTGCCTTGGAAGTATAATATTAACCCACCCACTGTATTCACCAGATTTTGTTCCTTCAGATGACCACTTATTCCATCAATGGCACATGCAATTTCTGAGCAGCACTTCAAAATGTATCAAGAAGTGAAAAATTTGGTCTCTGAATGGTTTGCCTCAAAACAAGAAAAGTTCTATTGGGATGGTATCCACAAATTACCTGAAAGATGGGGAAATGTGAAGCTAACAATGGACATTACTTTAAATAAAGCACTTTTGATATTTCTCTTGAAATTATTGTGTTTTCTTTGATTACAAAATCCGCCATTATTTGCCAGTACACCTAGTATACAAAACCCCGAATAAAGAAAGTCACTATTCAGAGTCAACTGAGGGAGAATTAGTAAACAAATAAAAGTGAATAAAGTATTCAGATGTTGATTAGTAATATAAAGTAAAGCACTTAAGTGCAATGCTAAAGGGTTATAAAGAATATAAATATATACCCTTTAAAAGGAAAAGATGGAAGATGGCCACTCAGACCTGAGACCATCAAAGGGAAATTATCTAAGGAGCTTTTAAACCTGGTAGAATCTTTCAGTGACCTTGCTTAGATTTGAAATGAGAAGCTCATAAGAGATTTGGCATATATCCAGCAGGTGAGCTATTACCCTCTATGTAGCTGTTAAAATTATGATAAAGAAAGGTCACACAAGATTAATGTATTTAAAACTCAATGTAAATCGTAAGTCAGGTATGGTTTGGTCTAGGATAGAAGCTTTCTACTTAGTTTGTGTGACATTATCTAAAGTGAGATATGTAACCTCTATGCAGGCTTGCAAAGCACATGACCAACACAGGTATTTTATCTCTATCTGACAACCCTACTCCAGTCTATTATTAAGTTTGGATAAACCAACAATAATTGGAGAAATTAAAGCAATGCGGGTGTTAAGGGAAAATACATACAGTTCAGAAAGCAAAATATATTTCCCCTAGAGATTGAGTGGCACAGTCGGTACTGCCCAGTTCACATCTGAGGATTCCAAAGGTGCTGCTAATTAAGTTGATGTCACACCATCAGAGAACTGGTGGGATTAAGGGTGACCAGGACTCACAGGAATGTTTGCATGAGAAAATGGGTTAGAACTTGCTATGGATCAAGTGTGAGTCATCCTCAGGAGAAAAAATCTGGCTTTGGATCATTGCAGAGTATGTTCAAGAAACCCAACTGGATGCGCAAAATGATAGCAATTGAAGGAACGTGGAGTTTCATCTTTACTCCTAAGGTTGGAGAAAAAAGATGTGTATAAATTTAAGATGTAATCACCCTCCTCAGAAAATTTTCACTGAGAGATGTCTAACAACGGAGGCAGATTCCTGAATAAAAAAATGAAAAACCCTCATAAGTATGCCAGCCTCCTCCATCCCAATGGTCCCCACAACTTCTGGGAGTACAATATTGAATGAGCAATTCCATTACATCTCAGGAGTCCCAAAGTTCCACTTGCCCTGAGAAGTGGATACACATTCACCTCCTAGAAGGACAGATATCCTTATACACTTGTAAACCTACCTCAACAAAGCATTATTGCTTATGTCATTTAAATAAATAAAATGCTCATTTTCTTTTACATAACCATATGGTAATCAGTGACCTATGTTTAAAAGTTACTTCTTAGCTCTCCTGCTAGATATTTAATACTTATTATTCTCAACTAATTAAGCCCCTGTAAAAGAATGTTAAACAGGAAAATTGATTATACATATACATACACACCCTTATTAAAATATAAGCCCATGAGACATGGATTTTGATCTATTTCCCTTATCCCTGTGCCTGGCATATGGTATACTAAATCAGTGTTTGTTGAATAAAATCAACCAAGGTTTGCTCTGCCTCTTAAATTGTAGACAATACAAGAATAAACACAGTTTTTATCACCATTATCACTAATATTGTTTTGAAATTACTACAAATGTAATTAAAGAGAAGGCAGAATGCATATCTATTTCTAGCTTTCTATTTATATTTTTAAGATAAGGAGGCACAAATAACTAACTGTTATTAATTATATGTTTTAAACAGTAGTAACAGAACATACTAGTAAACTAAACAGCCTACATAGTAATAGTAAAAAAAAACAAAAAAACACATAGGAACTATAGAAATAGCATTTTAAAATTAGTATGATCTTCCTTATTCTTCCTTAATCTCATGCCAATAGACTTATTTACTAGTACTCAGGCTTTTAAAATTAGTGACTCAATCCTCAGGACCTTCACAGATATATTTTCTCATGTTAGAAATGTACTTTATTTTCTCTTTGCCCTTCCCTCACATTTCCTCTGGTTAGTGTATGCTCAGTTTTCATATTGAAGGACAAGGATTTGCTTGACTCCATTAGACCCAACCAGATTAAACTGTTGGATTTCCCCCCCCCCTCAACATAGGGTTTCCTTTTGGTCATAGGTGGTTCTTTAACTGTAAAGTATACATTTGCATTTATGTGATTATTTGATTCATGTTTATCTCCATAGTTAGAGATAAACCACAAGGACAATGTATAATCTGTAAATAATCAAATATAAGATTCTCAGGATTTAGCATAGCACAATGAAGACCTAATATTTGGAGAATGAACAAGTAAATCGATACAGATGAATATACAAATAAATGAATGATGTAGATAGAAGATAGATAAGTAGATAGGAGATAGGAGACACTCCTGCCGCAGCCCCCAGTCCCGTCTGCCAGCAGCCCTGCTCCAGCTACTCCCATGCACTGACAGTGCGGGCCCCGCTTTCACATACTGATGGTAGAGTGATTGGGGCCTGTACCAGCAACAGGTGCCAGTAGGGCTGGCACCTTCAGCAGGTACAAGCAGCGGCTGCTGCCCTGTTCGCCCCTCAGGAACAAGGGGAGGTGGAGAAGCCCTCAGGGGCAATTGGGGCCAGCACCGAGTGATCAGGGTAGGCACCAGTGCTGGCAGTGGGTGCAAGCCGCAGCTCCTGCGTGGGCAGCAGGTGTGATTGGGGCCAGTGCTGGCAGCAGGTGCAAGTGCTGGGCAGGACCATGGCATGTGAGAGCAAAGAATTTTCAGCAACTACCAAAGGCTTACCCCAGTGACAACCACTGGTGCCCCACCTTGGTCTGGTGCCCCTGCAACCCTGCTCCATCATCCTGCCATGGCTGAGACCAGCCATGTTCCATGCTCTGCAACCTGCTGCCAATTCCTACCATGTTCTGCACATACCCCTGGTGGTCAGTGCATGTCATAGCAACTGGTTGTTTAGTTGTTCAGTTGTTCTGCTGTTCAGTGTATTTGCATATTAGGGTTTTATATAGAGAGATGATAATGATATAATTTAGAAATTGTTAAAAATAAGAAAATTTTCAATTGTTTTTGGTAAGATCCATTTTTAAAACATTTGCAATTATTTTCTCACCATACTTAAAAGCTGTTATATTTACTTCACAGGAAGCCTGCATTTATCAGAATAAAAGTTGGCTGGCATTTATTAAGAGTCACTCAAGTACTTTCATTATTTTCATTGTGCCATACTAAAAATTTCTCAATTTAAAAATAATTTATTTTTCAGACAGTTCGTGGGACTGGCATTTCTGCATTTTAAATTATTGTGGTGCATCACTTTTATTAGCTTTTTAAAAAAATATGGATTACAGATGAAACATAAAATGGAAATATTTTAATTTTTTTTAAATTTCAATGAACTACTTTTTAAAAAACATTTATTGATTTGAAAGAGAGAGAGAGAGAAAGAGAGAGAAAGGGAGAGAGAGAGATGGATTTGTAGTTCCACTTACTTATGCATTCATTGGTCAATTATTTTATGTGCCCTGGCCAAGGATCAAACCCACAACCACAATTAGTTAATCTTGTGCAAAGTTATTTAAATACAATAACAGAGTTTTAAGAAATGTATAAAGGTTGTTGATGAAAAACTATGCCAAATCAATGTAGTTCTCATCATTATATTATAAATAAAAATATTAGTATAACAGCTAACATTGCTTTTCCTGCAGCACTAGCACAGTGTTTTGTACATTGTAGCATTGAATAAAAGCTTGTTGAATAAACAGGGGGGGAAAACACACAAAAACAAACAAACAAAAAACAAAAATGCAACCTTAGTATATGAAGATGATGCTCTAACCTAATGAGCTATGAGGCCAGGACCTATTTTCCTCATTTTTTTTTAATGAAAAAAAATATCGTCTTTGTGATTAGGAAATTAAAACTATTGTGTTACAATTAACAATAACAGTACCCAGCCTTGTTGTTTTTTTATCTTCTTACAGCAAGCAGACTCTGAAAAATTGTCTGGAGGGACAAAAAAATGAGTAATGTGTAGCTGGAATAATCCTCTGTAAGATGAATGAAAGCTGACAACTTCAATTACAATTTGAAGTGTCTTTTTGTGTATGAATGTGATTTAATGGAAATCTGATATTCAATAAACCCAACTTGCCTTATGATTTATAATAGCTTGCCTTAGGTTACCCAGATGTATTTTATAGTGTAAAATGGCACCATGCCCTCTCCTAGTGATATGCAAAATTTTCCATCAACCAAAAATCAAAAGGAATATTATTCTGATCAAAAGAAGCATATGTAGGACCCTATTGAACTAACATTTTGCCACATCCTCTGATCCCCACTGTAAAACCCTTCCTTATTTTTTGAAGCAATACAAGGAGTCTGCTGACATAATATCCAATTATTCTTCCACATTCCATTTATTTTTTTCCACCTCAATTGTGTAAAAGCAGAAAAAAAAAGTTATCCCAAGAGACAATTTTCTGAAGCCTGATGTCTGTATATATGGCCCAACCTGCAGTCATAAGTATTTTTATTATTATTATCCTTTAGGAAGCTTATTACAAATCAAGATATATATATATTGCATATATAGTAAATTAACCAGGATGCCATAAGAGTCATGACAAGCTCAGGAGTAGGCTGCATGAGCAGATGGTGGGAGGGGACTGTATGATGCCCCCAGCCCCAGTGGCTGAGACCCAGCAGCTGCTGGGGCTGGGGGTGGGCCTGGAGCAGAGACACAACACACAGGTGGCCTGCCCTCGCTGGGAGACAACAATGCACCAGCAGGCCCACCTCTACATATGAGCTGCAGAGAAAATATCTGTTCTTACTGCACATTGACTAAGCTCCCTGTTCGCCACTGGTAGTGTTCTTGGTAACTTGCCTAATAAGAATCCAAGAAGGTGATCTAGGGTTTTTCCACCTCACTCCTGGAGGAAAAAAAAACACACACAAAAAAAACCCTCTGCCAGTGCTGGAGGGGTTAAGAAATGTCATATCCTGCCCTGGCCAGTTTGGTTCCGTGGAAAATGCCTCAGCCTCCCCAACTACGGGGTCTGGATTCAATTCTGATCAAGGGCATACACCTACGTTGCAGGCTCTTCCCTGGCCAGGGCCCAGGTTAGGGCTCATGCAGAAGGCAACCAATAGGAGTGTCTCTCTCACATTGATGTTTCTCTCTGTCTTTCCCTCTTTCTTCCATGCTGTCTAAAAATCAATGAAAAAATATCCTCAGTGAGGATTAAAAACAAACAAACACAAAAACAAAAAAACAAAGGAAGAAAGAAAAGAAAGAAATATCATATCCTATGAAAGAGACATCTTAAAAATACATAAACAAAGTTGTCATTTTTTCATGGCGAAGGGACTGGAGTCTGTGTTGATGAAAACACCTTGGTGGCTGTGGAGGCTGGCAGTGGCAGCAGCAGGGGGTGATGGGGGTGGCACCTTATCCTCATCAGAAGGTGGCCTCCCTGAGAGGGAAGCCAGACTGAAGTTTAGGACCTCTCCCCTAAGACTGCAGTAGGACATCCCCTGAGGGCTCCCTGACTGTGAGAGGGGCAGGCTGGGCTGAAGGACCCCCTCCCCGACCCAGTGCACACATTTTGTGCTCCGGGCCTCTAGTTAAGCTGTAATCCAGGTAAAGGGTTATTTGAACTATAGCTCTAAATGTATTCATATTTTCATCTGAAGGAGAAAGCCTAGTAGGAAATATCACTCCATGCTATGACTTTATCTATCTCTTTGATGACTACCATATTCAAATTGTGTATCATAAAATGAATTCTCATGTAATTTAAAAATAGAAAATAGAAAATAAATGTGGAGCATTTCAGGAATGGTGTTTACTGATTAGCATGATTTATCCCACTGAGTTTTAACTGCAACAATATTTATGGATAAGGATTTTGAGATTTATAGGAAATAAATAGCTTCCCCCAGTTCACACAATTCATATGTGTTATAGAATCAGGACACATATTAAAAAATCCATTATATAAGACAGATTATATATATCTATGTACTATGTAATTGCTCTCTAAGTATCTAGCTCTTTATCTATATATCTGTCTGCCTGTGACTATTGGAGGGCATGTTCCCTGGAAGCTGACTCAGGACTTTTATTAGCATGCAAAAAAATGTTTATTAGTGTGGGCTTCAGGATTAAAACCTCTAGAAAGGAAAGAAAAGAAGGAGGTGTGATCAGATGAAGTTTGCGGGAGAGTCAATATCTATGGAGACCTAGCTGAGCCTCTGTAGCTTCAGTGGCCCTCAGAGACGTCCCCAGCAGAAACGAGAGTCAGACCTTGCTTGTCCTTCGTAATCTGCCACTGTATGGATCTGCTATGACCTTCTTTTTTTAATGTTTAATTTTTTCAATTTAATTACATTCAATATAATTTTTTGGTATTAAGTTCAGGTGTATAGCACAATGGCTAGATAATCATAATCTTTACAAAGGGTTTCCCCTGATATCCAACTAACACTATTCATAGTTATTTCAACATTATTGACCATATTTCCTATGCTTTACAACCCTGTGACTATGGGTGAGAAAGGTGAAAGGATTGAGAAATACAAATATGACCTTTCTTTAACTAAGATAATTTGGAAGAATGCTGACAACTTAGGCTTTTCTGTCAGCAATATTCTAATCAACCTTTAGAAATAGACCTTCAGCTTGAAGGAGGACCTGAGTTGTATATCATAATATCCACCATACTCTTATGCATAGAAATATCTTTATACAATTATGCACATATAAAGCTGTGCATATATAACATAACTAATATTTTAGATGAAGATACATCAACCACTAGCTTGGATCCTATATTTTATTAAACAAATAAGCCTAAAGCTTTGCATTTTAATCAGGTATTCTAATACTGAATATGCACTTTGTTAAGAAAATAATAATACAGGAAAATAAAATGTAAAAAAATCTTATTTTAGAAGGCAATAAAGTGTGGGTTTATTAATACCTGTAAAGCAATGTGAGGAATTTAAACCTGTCATGAAATGCATCCACAAAGGCTTAACACTTTATGTGGAAGAGATAAAACAGTGGATTCAGTTTCAGGGGCTAAAGGAAGCCCATCTTAGTGGATAAAATAATGTATTTACACAAACTTCACAAACGCCTTTAACTATGATTTACTTTATATGTTTTGTGAGAGAGGCTCAAAAACAAAAGATGCATGGAAGGGGAGGCATTCTCTAATGCCTAAGAAAAAGGTGGGTAAAATTAAGAGTTCATTTCAAAAATTGGATTGTGTATCTTATCAAAGAACCTATGGCATTAACTGTGGAGTGTAAGACAGTACCCTGAAGTCCACAGAACCAAAGTATCGAATGTTGGTTGTTAATAATGAAAACATAACCATGCTGGTTGAGTGAGAAAAACTATATTTTGGTGCTGCCTGATTCTAGTCACCATTCGTTTGAACCTTGTGTCAATGACAAGCCTATTTTTATTTCCCTGTTCATGACTTAACACACCTTATGGAACGGGTAAAAGTCAGAAATAGAGGAGTAACCTGCTATCTTAAAAAGAAAAAAAATATCTTAAGATATCATATATAATTATATTAAGATATCATAAATATCTTATGTAGTAAATACAGTGAATAGGCAAGAACACTTAGAAACTAGAATGGCTTATAAAGAGATGCAAGCAGTCTAAAATGCACTTCTCAGTATTTAATAGTGCCTTCATGCCACCTCTCCCAAAAAGAGCCATAGAAAAAGAAATCCTGGTTCCATCCCTGATGATGCAAATGGTAAAAACTCCTTCTTTTTTCATTGCAGTGTAGTATTCCATTGTGTAGATGTACCATGTTTTTTTTAATCCACTCATCTGCTGATGTGCACTTAGGCTGTTTCCAAATCTTAGCTATGGTGAATTGTGCTGCTATGAACAAAGGGGTGCATATATCCTTTCTGATTGGTGTTTCTAGTTTCTTGGGAACCGGAGAGCACTAAACTAAGTGAAATAAGCCAGTCAGAGAAAGATGAATATCATATGATCTCACTCATTTATGGGATATAATAAACAACATAAACTGATGAACAAAACAGATCCAGAGATAGAGAAACATCGATCAGGCCATCAAACCTTAGAGAGGTAGGGAAGGATGGAGGTAAGGGGGAGAGATCAACCAAAGGACTTCTGTGCATGCATATAAGCCTAACCAATGTACACAGACACAAGGTGGTGAGAACATGGAGGGGGGTGGATAAAGACACATATGTAATACTTTAATCAATAAAGAAATTAGCCGAGACCTGGTTTGGCTCAGTGGATAGAGCATCGGCCTGTGGACTGAAAGGTCCTGGGTTCGATTCCGGTCAAGGGCATGTACCTTGGTTGCGGGCACATCCCCAGTGTGGGGTGTGCAAGAGGTAGCTGACCAATGATTTTCTCTTATCAATGTTTCTAACTCTCTATCCCTCTCTCTTCCTCTCTGTTAAAAAATAATATAATATATTTAAAAAATAAAAAATAAAGAAATAAAAAAAAAAGAAATCCTGGGTAAGTCAAACCTTTCTTGACTGTTCTATTTTCCACAATTTGCATCATCACCATGACTTCTAGTTCAGTGGTGTAATATTTTCTTCCAGTAACTTTTATAAGTTTATACCAATATTAAGCAAAGGGATCATTTTACCCTGACTGGGTTGATAAGAAATACCTCCACTCAATTTGTTCTCCATATTGCAATTTTAAAATGAAAAGTAAGTAGGCAATCTGAAAATCCTAAACTGATAATGAGGTAAATATCTCTAATCTTATATTCTATGATGTTTGAAAAATTTTATACTATTTCTAGGGTAGTAATTGGAAAATTCAGCAAACCTCTGGAGAATAGATCATATACACTCTTCACAAATGAAACATTTGTAAAAATATCAAACAATTTAAAAATATATCACTGTCCCTGGGATCATGTTTTATACTTTGGAATTTTGAAGTTTATCATAATAATTTTTCTTATAATTACAGAAAATATTTAATATAAAATTGAGATCAGGCTATTATTTAGATGAATTCATTTATAGAAATTATGTTTATTCTTACTAACATGAGTCTCAAATATTTCTTACATGTTATATCATAAAATATATTTTGAACATCAGATTGCATTTTAATGTTTCTGTTAAATCGATTACATTGAAAATATTTGAGTGAACAAAAAAACAACAATTTAGCCATATTAGTCAAAAACTACATATTGATATTTAACTTCTCGTAGGTAGAATTATAAAATTGCAAGGAATAAGAATTCACAATACATTTCACTGAAGAGACAAAAGTATTCATTTTATATAATGTGTATCAATTTCTATCTCATCAATTAAAAAATGTAAATTTGTGTTATCCTTATCTATTCATATACACTGCAAAAAAATTCAACAAATTTGCCCAGTTTGAATAAATCACTCTGACTGAATAGCTATATGCTTCTCTGATAGAGCATTGAGCTACTTATCTGGGAAAATAAATAAAAAATGCCATGAATTCTTCTTGATTGCCGGGGGAGAAGGACGATTATTCCCTTTTATGTTCACTCTCCTGTGAAGACAGAGTATAATCACCTACATAGATTTTCTATGGGTAATAAAATTTTTCTTTTTTAATTTCCATTTTCTATGGTATTTTTATTCTCCTGTGTATAATAGGTAAATGGTAGAAAGATAGAGTAAAAAATATTATTCTCTTATCTTGGTTGTTCAGAAATCTGGACTCATAAATATTTATTCATGTGTATTACTTCACACAGTGAAAGACAAATGATACCAAATCTGAGGAGTAAAATAATTAAAGAAATTTTCATATGAACTAATTAAAAAGAAAGAAGAAATCATGAAAGTAAATAAAAACACCAATCATTTCAGAAAATACATTTCAAGGGAGGGGGTGGGTGATGATTTTCCAAAGAAAATAGTTAGATGTCATTTTCTGGACCTACAGGCATACCATGAAACCTCCCAAACCCTCCTTTTCTCATTTATCACAGAAGAGTGAGAGGACATGACCTCTAACATCGTTTCAGTATCTGACCCCCATAACCTGTACAGTCATTTAAAAGTTTCTAAAACTGCGTGTGTTTCAATATTAGGGAATAGGCACTTTGAACAAAAATTATAGCTCTTCCTTACCAAATGGTTAAGGATGAAATCAGAAGGTGGGACTTTACCTATTTAATTTTTCATAGACTCTCCAGCCCAGATCCTGTGTGCCATAAGGAAGTCCAGGAGAGGCCAGTCTGTGATGATCATTTGTGATTACAAATAACACCCACAGGAAGCACTGATCCTTAACACTATAGCTTCAGTAGGTGCTTAAAATGTTAAATATTACAGATTGCTTCTGAAAATATTTTCCCAGGGCTGTAACACACATATCTAGCTTCAAATAGTAGGTTCCTACACTGAGAGGAAGTAAAGGAGTAGGTAGTCACCATTTGGGGGCAGTATTTCCTAATTTATGCATTGAAGACCTTAGTGGCGATTTCTCCCCAAATATAACTGATGTCTCCTAATCAAAAACTTAACGTGGAATTAGGGATTTCTCTGAAGTGGAAGAATCCCATCAGGAAATAAGTCTGCACTATTGGGATTTTGGTAAGTGCACTATCCAACTTCCTGTAGGGAGACCTACTATCCACCCTGCAGCAAAGCACTTGTCAAAGCACAGAACCTTCACAATGGATCAGTGCAGAGTCATTTCCCAGGTTTCAACAGCAGTCATTACTGGAAGAGCTAAGCTGTATAAATATTTTAATGTATATTCTATCAGATATATGGCTTACATTTTCTACCCTGTTAGGAATTAAATCTAGCTGTTAGATACACTGTATGCCATTAAAAAAAAAAAAATAGAAGAGGCGAAACCTAGATAGGGCATTGTTTAAATGGCGCAAATGCAATAACAAATATAGAAAAGTTTTGTTTCGTTTTTTTTTTTTTAATATATTTTATTGATTTTGTACAGAGAGGAAGGGAGAGAGATAGAGAGTTAGAAACATCGATGAGAGAGAGTCATCGATCAGCTGCCTCTTGCACACCCCCTACTGGGGATATGTCCGCAACCAAGGTACATGACCTTGACCGGAATTGAACCCGGGACCTTTCAGTCCCCAAGCCGATGCTCTATCCATTGAGCCAAACCGGTTTCGGCGAAAACTTTTGTTTCATAGGGTAGTGGTTAGGATGTATTTCCAGTCACTGCTCTTCTCTCCAGCTAGCATTGCACAGAGAGTTTCCTCTGGATCCTCTTAGTGAAAGCCTGGTGTTTTCTAGAGGAAAAAGTATGCAAATGGGTGAGATGCCCCATTAATGTAGCCCCATGAGCTACACACTCTCATACAAACTCACAGCTTCCAACAGTTCATCCCATCTTCTAGTTTAATGGTCTCCTAGGCTTTTATGGTTTCTTTCTGCTTCTGTCCAAGGTAAGCAAATGTTCAGTTGTCCTTTGACCTCTTTGCTCATATGAGTTCTTGAAAAATCATTCATTTGCTGCTTGAATAATACATTTTCTTGTTATAAGGACAGTTACCTTTTTTTTTTTAAATTCTTTAGATGTCCAAGATGAATTCAGAAGTGATTAATGTATTGTGGAGTAAGCAAACCATACAATAGAATATTGCTTGATCTTATTCCAGTAATGACATCTTTCATGTAATCAAGTTAATTTGAGAAAGTGGAAAGTATTAATTTATAAAGCTAAATATAATAATGAACTATTCTTAAATAATAACTTGCATCACTTAAATAGATGTGTGCACAGCTTCTAGCTAATTGACTATATTATATTTTATCTCTCTTATCTCTTTGATCCAATGGAATACTTAAAGTTAGAAAATTAAACACTTGCAAAAAAAACTCAGTATTCTAAGGCTAGAATACATTGTTTCAAATATGAGTATTCTTTTTTGAATTAAAAATTACTTAAAGGATCAGCTAAAAACATAGTTTTCTGTTTGTTTTCTTGGTAAACAGTGGTTGATTTGTGTGTTTCAGAAAATTCCTTGCATAAGTGAATTAGTTAAATCTCACTAAAAGTATAAAATTAAGAATGAAAATAAAAATGTTGGTAATATTAAAGATGATGGTGATGACTTAAGTAATAGTTCTTTGAGAAGATACCACAAGGTTTACTTGCTATAAGAGACATTTTGCTTCATAAATCTGTCAAGTAAAAATGTTCATCCTCATCATTGTAGAGGCTTATTATTGCATTTCCCAAAAACTTATGTGCATTCATTTATTCAACATTCTTCAAAATCCTGCCAACTCTTCATAATTATTCTCAATTTGAATATATTGTATAAAGATTCATAGGTATTAGTGCATTTCCTTCAAGTTGCAAATCTAAGAAGCAGGTCAAACGGTGGCCTAAAAACTTCAAAATTCTATCATTTTACCCAGTTTTTGTACTGAAAATTTTACCAAAGTAGTAGAAATATTCTATAGTCAATCCAGACTATAGAAGTCTCTAATACATGTAGTCAACATAAAATAAATTTGCATTAAGCATAATTTTTTTATAATCTCAATTTTATAAATGAGAAAACACAACAGGATAGTTAAGTAATTCATGAAAGTGGCACAGCAAATGCAGGAGGACTTGAACACAATGTCTGGCTTCAGAGGGTATGCTGCTTTATGAATCAATATATTGTTGAGAAGTATTTATAGACCTATCTATCTATCTATCTATCATCTATCTATCTATCTATCTATCTATCTATCATCTATCTATCTATCTTTCTTTCTATCTAAAATATATATAGAGAGAGATATTTTCAAAGCTTCAAAATCCACAAAGAATCACGTATATTAAAATAACTCCAATATTCCAACCCTTCCAACTTTTACCTTTTAAAGGCAAACATAGTTTGCATTTTATGGCATTTTTTTCTTGGCACATACAATATTTTGTATGACTAGCATTATACTTTTAAAGAGTTTTATGTAATACTTTTCATGTTTATTATATTTTAACTTATAAGTGGTATAGACTGTGCTATCCAATTTTACTGCTTATAAGATTTTTTTGTTTTTAAGTTGAAGCACACTGTGAAAAGAACAGTCTTACCAAAGTTAGTGGAAATCTGTCACACCCTACATAGTGAGATTGGAAGTAAATGGGTATGGAGATGTGAGACTCAGATACTCTTCAGGAAGGAATTGAATGAGTGGGGTTAGCTGATAGCTTTGACCTCCAGGTCTACCTCTTCAGATCTTTTGATCCAAGGTCACGCTTTCTGTAAGATCCCCCACCCAATTAGTAGCAGTCCAAGGGCCTTGCCACTTTCCCCCATGTAGGACTCCTCTAACTAGAAATTATTTTCTCTGTAACTTCCTGTTGGCTGATAAAAAGTCTTTATCATTTCTATCTCATATTTTGGCCGCTTTCATGCTTAATCCTGCTTTTTCCATTTTCATTTTCCAGATTTTAATCTTTAATATATATATATATATAAATACTTCTAATGTAATCTAAGAGACTATTTCTCCAAGGAACAGATTGGCATAATGGTAATGGAAGTGATGCCTGCACGAGCCAGTGGAAAAAGTGATTTTGGAGCCACTTCACTCACTGTCCAGCAGACACTTAAAACCTCAGCTCACGTACAAGGGTGCCCTATCTGTAATGTTTTCACTGGTATTGATTTAGCAAAACATTCTGCAAGGAAATACCTCCAATCAGTGTAACAATTCTGATGTTTGCAAAGCACAGAAAACAAAACATGCAAGAAAATGTATTTGTGTGGTTATTATAAAGTTGCATTACCACCCTTTTGTGAGATATGAAAACCTAAGAAACTCAGGGTGAAGAAAAGAAGACCTGTTTGGTTGTTTGCTGTGGGGCAGCATGGGAGACTTGGTTGGAATGTCAGAAAGGGGGAATTCTAAAATAATTTCCTAGGGGAGTTGGCTAAAGACAACTGCCCCTCATTGTTCCTTGACCTTTCCAAACAAGTCTGTGTATGTGTGGATCCTCGGGTGTTTACTGGGATCTTTATACTTAATCTTTATGCTTAAGGGTACTGCTGAACTTGTGTCCTTCCAAGAATGTTTACCCTAGGGATTCTATCTAAAAGTTAAAACTTTAGCTCAAACTGCTGTTACCATAAAAGCATGAAGAGCCAGGGGAATGAGGCCATCTGGTTCCTCTAGCCAGGAAGTCCCTTAGCCCTCTCTTTCACAGAAATGTGTGTCAGAGTTATTCTTTCATCACTCAGGGTCAGCTGATCAGCCCTGGAAGTTTACAAAGAGGCCTTTCTCTACTATATAAGGAGATGAAAAAATTTTAAAGTGATTGAACACTCAACTGAGGAAGGTTTTTCATATAATGTTAGATCACTGTTTGAGAAAAGCTACGCTGCTGGTACATTATGTGGGGACACTTTGTTCACCAAACTACCCTCAGAGACTGCAGATATGGCTCATTCCTGCCTATTCTTATTAGAAGCTGGCACTTCCGCCAAAAAAGGAGATCTTTCAGAAATACAGGGTTCCTTCTAAGTATCTGCACCTATTTTTCTCTCATGTCTTTCTGGTAATAACTAGTGTTAATTCTCAGTATTCCTTAGTCCGAGACCAGATAGACCAGAGAAGGGAGGGAAGGGATATTCCCAAAAGAACTGAAAAGACTGGCAGCAGCCAGCATTTTAGAGCCATGATGTGCCCATGGGCCTGGCTTATGAGTGTGCATGGTCAAAGAGGCTAGAATATAAGGCAGGTGAAGGGTGAGTTTAGCAACATGGGGGTGCAGAGTGAAGAGTTTTATTTACTGAAAGAGCATTCTGGCCTTTGCCCTGAGCTACTGTACCCTGGAATCTCCTGTCCAAAGAGTGTCTTTGTTTTTCCTGGGGATTCGGCCTTGGAATAATCTAACAGTGTGATTTGTGATGGGTCTCTGAACCATGCCATACCAATTCAGAGTTCTAGAGGGAGTGGTGATTCACCTTTGGGAGAAGGAGGTAGAGAGGTGGAACTGGAGACTTATAGTTATTGTGACCCTTTCCTCTTCATTTTTTAGATCTTTATTGTTGCACTAATCTCTACCATCCTAGTACACCATGCATTATTAATTTTATTTGCTATCTTACCTAATTTGACCTATTATCTTACCTAATTTGACCTACAGACAATGTATGATTGAACCCTAACAAGAACTCTGGACACTAAAGGCCTGGATGAGGTTCCCTACTTGGTGATACTCTTTGGATATGTTCACAATTTACATTACAATGGTAACATGTCCCTGAGTTACCAAGTTTGGATCCTCACAGATGCCACCCTATCTATCTCTTCATCTGGCTGGTTCTGATGTGTATCTCTTGCTGTTCTGAGCACAGTTATGAGTTTGATAACTCTCAATAAGTTCTATAAGTCAGTATAGTCAATTATTGAACCTAAGGGAGTCTGTTGGGAGCTGCACATTTGTAACCACCTAGTCTGAAGTAAGGGTGGCCCTGGGAACCTCCAAAACCATGGCTGGCGTCTGAAGTGAGAGGCATCTAGTGGGGACTGTTGCCTCATACCTTGCAGTTTGCCTAACTCATTTGTAAGGGAATCCTCTCAGCATATAGTATTTAACAGTCTAACAAGGACTGCTGCAGTGGGTGCAAACTCACTGCCAAGTTGGCTCCTAGAAACCCGAAGAAAATGAGTGCCCAGACTGAATGAAGCTAAAAAGCGTTAACTGCTATGGCAGATGGTGGAGGAGGAGAAAAAGAAAAACAAATGTGGGGAATATGAAAGCTAGAATAGATATATTAAATGAGGCCACAAGACTCAACCGATCATTTTGTTTCATGAAAAGACCCAAGGGACACACCATTTATCAAGGCCATCAAGGATACACCGGCAAGAGTGGCACCAGCCTCATTAAGAAGTTCAGTATCAACTCTCGGGAGGTTAAAGCTGAAGGCAGGAAAGGTCACGGCTTGGCTAATTAATAGCAAAGGGTAGGACTACCAGGAGCCTCTGGGAGATCCAATTTTTATAATGACTGTCAAGATCAGAGTGACAGCCAAGAGAAGTTTAAGCCACAGGGTGTCATAGAAACTGATAATGAAACATGGCATCTCCAGGAGCAAAAGAGATGGGCAGTTAAAAAGGATACTGTGTTATACCACCAGAATGTAATATATGATTAAATAAAGCAGTGGGGAGAGAAAAGGAGGTCGAGAGAAGTAACCCAGTAATAGTCATAACACAGTTTCCACCGTTTTGATCTGAGGACATATAACTGAAGAGATTTCCAGGTTAATAGCAAGAAGGACCTAGAAACATCATAGCAATAATATATGTTAGTAATTTAACTTTTCCAAGTTCTTTTCCAAGTGCCCATAGCTATTTGCTTGGATGAGTGTACAATGTTCAAAGAAAATCATATGACAACTTAAACTCTGTTGAACACAGGGTCTAAGATGATATTCATCCCTAGATACATGAAGTATTATGTCCTTCTGTCCCCATAATTTCTGGTCCAGGTAAAAACGAAACCTTGCCAAAATCCAGCATTTAGTAGGTCAAATTAGGTAAGATAGTAAATAAAAATAATAATGCATAGTATACCAGGATGGTAGAGATTAGTGCAACAATAAGATGCACTGTGTAGTCTATAGGAACATAGCATAAACCCATGGGATTCTAGGTCAAGGTCAGGCCCTTGAAACAGAAAGTTATATGTCTTAAAAATAAAAAAAAATCTCTTGGCATACATCCATTCTTTGATAGAGTCAGAATGCTTTACTGTGGGATATAAATGAACCTGTGTCTGGCATGATACTTCAAGACTGTGTTCATATTAAAACCATACCCTACCAGGGCTGCAGTTAGCCAATGACTAGGGGTCCTAGAGAGCTGCCCTTACCTTCCCAAATGTGACTCTTCTCTTGCTCTTCCAGCTCTGGGATTCACTCTCCACACGAATGAGATTTTCTAAGACCTACAAGTCTCCTTTCTTACCCCTCCCATTTCAGAGAGCTCACACCTGACTCTTCCTACATGCTCTGAGTGTTCACTTCCATTATCTTTCATAGGCATCTCCCCTATTAAATCTCATACATTTTTAAAAAACTTTTTGTCTGCTTTCCTAAAGCCCAAACAAACATAGAACCCATCCCATTAGCATCTTGAACATGTAAATTTTTCTATACTTATTTGGAAGCACTACCCATATTTTCTTTTTATTGCACCATTTCCCCCCCTCTGGAATTCTGTGATATATATTTAATATTTGTCTTTTTAGAGCAAGATACTTTAAACACTTATAAAAGCTTTCTTTTCTTATTTATTTATTATAGTAAAGCATTCTCTGAAACTGGCCATTTTTTCTAAATGTATTCTATTTTTGGATGACATTTTAAAAAAATTAGCATGCAAATTGGATTTTTTACCCTAACTGCTTTTTGGGTCTGAGGTTACAGTGGGACCATAGAATTCCCCACTCTATATTCTGTATTTATGTTAATATAGTCTAAGATCAAATTTGCATTTTTTCACACCATGCAACAGAATCATATAAAAGCTGCAGTCACCCAGAACATATATATCTTTTTCACAAATGCTAGTGTAAAGACATTTTCTTCATTCCATGTTTCTGCAGTTGTTTCTTTGGAGCTAAGCCTGATACTTTATATTTTTTTCTCATTAGATTTCATTTAATTTGCTCTGGTCCCCCTAACTCATCAATATTTTTCTCATCATATTCTGCCATCTAATATACTTACTATTAATATATTCTAAATTGGTTCCACATTCAAATCCACTCATCACGCCATCTCTGTTCCATGAACTGGTATAAATGTGGAACAGAAAAGGTTCTGTTAGCATGTGTTTAAATACTTTTCTTGCAAATTAAAATCAATCTATTTATCAGCAGTTTTGTATTTGGTCATTCAACCAACTATGGACTACATAACTGTTCATTTATTTATTACTGAACCTAGACATAGAAGGAGAAAAATTGGAAGACCATAGACACTCTCAGGAAAAGGCATGGATATGAATCTACTAGAGTGGATAAAGTCTAGAGCTTTGTGTCATGGTTGACACTACTAGAGAGAATCCACAGCTAACCAACCAAGTAGATAGAATGACTTGGCCCATTGATTTTAGTCACTGCTGTCATTAGCCACCCAGTGCTGAAATAAGAAGTACGTGCATGGAAAAGCTATACTGGCAGAGATGGTTGCTAGGCATAGGCACTCTAATTTAGCTACTGCCACTTGTGTGCCCTGTCAGAAACAAACCAACCTGAGCCTCCAATATGAAACCATCCTATAACAAAAACAATCAGTCATTTGGTGACAAGTGAATTATATTTGGCTTCTATTCTGTAATGAACAGCAATTCACCTTGAATGGGATTGACATACATTCCCAGCATAGGTTTTTCTTTCTTGCCTGCAGAACCATAGACAGAATAACCATGAGAATACTTAAAGTCTTCTATCTGATGGCATAAATTATGATATAACATTGCCCAAGAATAATGACGAAGTTCATATAAAGGAGCAGTGACAACGGCCATAAACATGATATCCACTATTTCCACCACATTACTCCACTCTAAAAATACCAGCTTAATAAATGAGAGCCGTAGTCGGCCAACTGTGGCTCAGTGGGCCACATGGGGCTCTTTGGCCTCTTGAGTGTGGCTCTTCCACAAAATACCATGGCTTGTGTGAGTCTATTTTGAAGAAGTGGTTTAAGTTTAAAAAATTTGGCTCTCAAAAGAAATTTTAACCCTTATACTGTTGATATTTGGCTCTGTTAACTAATGAGTCTGCCAACCACTGGACTAGAGGAACAGCCTCTAAAGGATACAATTGCAGGGATGAGATATAAGATCTTATCCTGGCATTATCAGGATAGTGGTATACACTAAAATCAACATATTTTATGGCTCAGTACCTGCAAGAGGTACAGTGTAGAGGTTGGAAATGAAGGGATAGAGGTATAGAGGTTATCTTATCATAACTCCTAGAGGTGCAGTCAAGTTATTTGTACTTTCAACCCTTTAAATTTGGGCTCTGTAAGATGAGACATCTTGGTTCCCAGAAGGCTAATGCTCAGCCTGGACCTGAATATACAGCAGGAGTTTTATAGAGTTTTAAATTATAGCTGCTGACCTGTCACTTCAGGCTCCTATTCCAAGAGACCTGCTGACAAATAAAAAGTTGCCTCACTGATGTGGGTAATTTGTCTTTTTTAAAAAATATATATTTTATTGATTTTTTGCAGAGAGGAAGGGAGAGAGATAGAGAGCCAGAAACATTGATTAGAGAGAAACATCGACCAGCTGCCTCCTGCACTACCCCTACCAGGGATGTGCCCGCAACCAATGTACATGCCCCTGACCGGAATCGAACCTGGGACTTTTCAGTCCGCAGACCAATGCTCTACCACTGAGCCAAACCGGTTTCGGCAGGTAATTTGTCTTGATCATAACAAGGACAGGGCATTGCTATTATATAATAAGAGCAAAAAAGAGTAGTTTTGAAGCTCAAGTGATGCACCAATCAATGCTTTTGGAGATCCCATGCCCCATTTTAAAGATGCATTGATATTTGAGGAAATGCTATTTTAAAAAGTACCAAGTGATTTGGGACCCTTAGGGATGAATACCGGGTGATCTCCACCAGGCAAACTGCATTGACAAGCAGGTGCTAGCAAGGTTTGAGGGGATCTTAGAAAAGGGGGGGAGAAGTAGTTGATGAATTTTAGTTTTGTTGCAGCAGTAGAGGTTATAGTTCCATCATACTAACCTGTCACTTGTTAGTATTCCAAGAAAAAAACCACTAACTAGAATTCTCAAGGTGTTATTCCCAGATGAGGCACAATTAATAGAAAAAGACATGTAGATCTGAGTGGCACAAGGATTCATATTATTGGATTAACCATTTCTCATCTGAATCCCCTCTTTGAGTCTGACCAACTCCTGTGCCACGCATCTGGAGATAACAGCTACAAATTGTTCAAAGCTGGCTCTTTCTTATAAATTGTCCTTGGCCACAGGGAACCGCTGTGTTTGAGTGTAAGCTCTCTTCTGCAGTGTACTCTGGTCTTCAGGATCATGCCCAAGTTTGATGGTTCACTCAGAAGTCTCACAGGACTCAGCACGTAGTTATACCCATGGCTATGATTCATTACAACAAGTGGATGCAAAGCAAGATCAGCACAAGGAAAAGACGCATGAGGAAAGTCCAACATACAAACTTCTAAGAATCCTCCCCCAATGGCCACACAGAGTGTGCTCATTTCTCCAAGCAATAAGTTGTGATAACATGTATGAAATGTTATCCCCCACGGAAGCTCATTAAAAATGAAGGGCCCACAGTTTTTCTCAGGAACTGATCATGCAGGTATCATTTCTTGGCATCTACTCCCAGAAGTAAAGCAGGTAATCAGCATAAACCATACTATTTGCATAAACAGTGTAGGTGCAGGGACCAAGGTGCCCATAGCCATCCTGAAATCCGGGTTCCTGAATGTCAGCCAAAGGCCAACTTTGTAAACAGGTCCTTCCTAGGATGGCAGTCAGGACTGCGGTGGTAACAGTTTTCTACACATGTGGGAAGTCTGCTGTCATAGTTAGCTAATGAAGGGATACAAATGGCTCCATTTGATACATGTTGGAAAGGCTAATTTGGCACTGGATCTCCCCGAGGGCTTCAAAAGTGAGCTTCTTGCTCTGCCTTCCTAAATTTGTGTTTTCCTCACTTCTTCACAGGGAACTCAAGAGCTTTTCCCCATAAAACTCTGCACCCAGCTCCCCATCTCAGAATCTATTTCTAGGCAACCTAATCTAAGGTAACAGCCCTCATAGTGATGACCTGTTATACACTGAAGAGTAGATGAGGTCTATAGGCTCCCAAGTATTAAACTGATAATAAGAACAATGGGATATTGCTAACGTATAAAATGTCTGATGAAATTGAACAAGTACAACATTTCAAGAATTGTAGGACTTTTGATGTAGGAAAATGTACCTTTTATTAGTATTAAAAAAGCTACCTGGAATGTCCAATTTGGAGTATAACATTTATGTTTGAAATATAAAATGGAAATAGCTGCGATATCAGATTTTAGAAAGTAAAAAGGAAACCCAATTCTGTGTAGACCCAGGAACCATAATAGAGGAGAAGCAGAGAGAGGTCTTAGCAGACTGTTGGTAAAACAAGAACAAGCACACACACACATGTGCTCATATACATGCACACACACACATCATTAAGTTCTGTATACTGTCCTTGATGTCACATGAAACAAATGGTTGTGTGTGGCAAGGTCATGGGCACTCTGGAACATCACAGTTGCTCTACAAATGCTGGTTGATCCTGCCTCTACATGACTATCTCTACTTTGTGCAACACACTAATCATTACATTTCTGGGTCAGAATAAGAAATATCTCATTATGTTGCTAGTAGGGCTCATAAAGTGATTTGAGATCCTAAGCTATGTGATAAGGGGGTAATCAATGTAACCTTTTGAATTTTCCTACTTTTCTAATCTTGAAAATTTCTGCCTTTCAACACAAACTGAGGCTGTGTCTATGATTGCAAGTCCTCAGCACAAATCAGTTCACTTTTTAGCGGAATATAGTAAAACTAAGTTTTATTTGGCAACATCAGCCTCATTCTCTTAATAATATTGAAGTCTGACTCATTCGGTGGCAAATTACACTTGGTGGTTGTTTTGTAACATTTGTATTACTTTCCTATCTCTACCACCTACAAGGGACTCTGAAGTCCTTGTGTATTTAATGCTTGTGAAATATGCTGCCAATTATTCTGAAATACTAATAATGTTGGAAATAGAATTGGCTTTTCAGCATTCTTAGACATTTTCTCAACTATCAATTAAAAAAGCAATTCAAGTAAGTTGAGGATAATCTAAGGTTGCAGCACATTGCTGTAGAAAGCTCAGAAAGGTTTTTTTACACCCTAACTTCTACACTCCTTCTTCCACTTTTCTCAGAAGGGTGCTTGTTCTTCTCTCAGGTAGCCTTCAGCAACCCTGTATTTTCTGCATTTATTTCTATTTTAATAGAAAAGCCTGGATCTAAATTTTCCAGAATGCCCAACTCACAGGGTTCCAGTTTTGAGTCTCATAATGAGAGACACTCATGCAAAATTTGGAAGCTGGAAGAGAATCCTAAGCAATTATTCTCCAGTGGAAGCTGTGAGCAGGCTCGCGGATAGTGTCAGCAGCCAATTTGAAGCTTCACCAAAGGTTCCCTTCTGTCTTCAGAGAAAAACACCCATTTCAATCTTTCAGGCAGCTGAACTCTCCAAGAACAGTTCACCTGCACTGTATTTCCTCAGAGCCTCCTTGACCTTTTCTACTCAGGTCTTCCAATGTGTGTATAAGCAACTAATTGCCTGCTTTTGGTCCTTCACCACCTGAAATACTGTACCTAGAGTGGATTCTCTTACTCCAAGTGAATCTGTCTGGTGTAGGGAATACAGGGAGAAGGAGTATGCCCATTCACTTTCGAGAACTACTTTTCAATCTCAACTTAAAAATATGCAATCAGTTGACTAAACCTTCAATCAGTTTTTGAGACAAGTAGAGGTTAAAATTGTAAAGAAACAAATAATTTGAGGGGAATGATTTTCAATGCTCCAAGTCATTGTCAATTGGTTAGCGACACTGACATCTCTCTTTTTCAGTGTTTTTAGGCAGCATTTACACTTTGCATTTAAAATATCTATGATTTGTGTAAGATTACTAAAAAAATGAGAAACTACTCATTATAATTATGGCTTACAAAACTATTTAAGTAAAGTACATTTACTTTTAGAGAAGTAAAATATACATGTATATGAGTTTCTAAGGTGAAATTCAAATATAGATGCTGTATTTTACAGGTTAAAAATGTAAAAGTTATACTGTAGAAGACAAACAAAAATAAAATAAGAATTTATTTTTAAAACCTGGAATTTCAAATCAGACACTAAAAGTTATCAAGTTATCATTATATATGTATGTATATACATTATATATAAATTTAATTTTAATTTTATATTCCCTCTCTCTCTCTCTCCATATATATATATATATATATATATATATATATATATATATATATAACTTAAGTCTATGTAACTGGTAATTTGTAATTCTGATTTCATCAATAACAACCAAAGATTCAGAAAACTTTGAAATTACGTACACTGATTTTTATTTTAAAATGTTATATGTATCTTGGCAGCAATTCACTCTGAAGTAGAAACCATCTGCAGAAAGAATGAGTCATTTTACATATTTTGTTTGAAATGTTGAATTGAATTTTGCTATAATTAATATTCATACATGACACCTAAGTTGTGAGGTGTTGTATTACTTCTGATAATATCTGTATAGTCAGTACATTGACATGGTGAAATAATCTTTCTAAAAAAAGAGGTATTTATTTTTAGCTATTTTATCATTAAAATGTAGACCTAGCTATGATTAATTATTAAGACTTTATATTTAAATTGCAAGTGACAATTCTTAGAATTTTTAAATATTACTATTATCTTCCTACGTCACATAAAAGGTTAAATAGGTCAATAAAGTTTTATATGTTTTTATTTTTTAAAATATCTAGTGAAGTTTTAGAGAGGGATGATGATGATGGTTGCACAATAATGTGAATGTACTTAAGGCCACAGAACCATATATTTAAATGGTTAACATGATAAATGTTACATTTTGTATAGTTTACCACAATAGAAAAACTGGGAAAATATTCTATCATTCATTGTTAACTTAGGGTTCAACTTCATCTTGAGTTTCCTTTTCTTCAACAGAGATCAAATTATAATTGCTTTCAGGTAGGCAGGGTTGAAAACGTTTTCTCTTAGCAGATAAAACCCTAAAAATTATAGAGAGAAATCACTAAATTTTTATAAAATAAAGGTCAACTGTTTCATGCTATCTAAATTTAAATTTAAATAATAAATGACTCAGACAAATCTATAAGAAAAAATGGGTTAGCCTAACCATTGAAATAGTCAGAAAGGGGATTATACGAATTATAACTAACTAACATGGAGTCAGCCCCATCCAGAACAGCAGAAGTTAGAAATAGGATAGCTGTCCCACTCCGTAGTGGCAATCCTTTGTTGTTTTACTGCCAGAGAAAATGTTTCCTTAGTTCAATAATGGTGGGGTGCCCATGCCTGATTTGCCAGTTGCCAGACTACATTCCCTAATGTAAAGCATCAGTTTTCATGAAGGTTGCCATCTTCCAATAGAGATGATGGAAGCCAGCTGAGGCAATCCAACCTACACTGTAGGGCAACCCCATGGCAGTTACCATAACTCACCTATTCCACTCCTGAAATCAGTAAGCATTTGAAGAAGGCTAAGAGCATATAACTAAAGGTTATATTAACTTCTTAATAGGAAAGGCTGGTGGAAAAGAGAGAGGAAACTTTTCTTCTTTTCTCTGTTTGGAAACATTTAAATAATACGAGAAATATTTATATTTGGAAGGTTTAATAGAATCACTTGTGAAACATCAGTCATTTTATTTTGGCGAGGAGCTGACAGCTTTCTCAAACCCTACCATGATAATTGGTTTGTTTACATTTGTGCTCTCTTAGTAATTTATATGTTCTGAGAATTTGAAGTGAATTTTCAAACTTATTCGAATAGTTGAGTAAAATGCTGAGAAATAATTAGTGATTATTCTCTTGTTTGCTTAGATTACCTACTTGATGGTTTACCTATTTAATTAGTTTCCTTCAAAGTATTAGCTATTGAATTTATTAAGACTAGCATTTGTATATTCTAATTGTTAATATACATTTATATTTATTCATTATGTTTTTTTCTTTTTGATAGATTTAGTTAGATCTTTTCCCAAATTCTTGAGTATGACAAACTCTTTAAGTTACATGAGTTCTTGAGAAAGAAAACTTTGATTTGTACCTCCAATTTTTACTTTATTAATCAATTGTATTGAAGAATAAGTACATTTTGATTATTTAAAATATGCTATTAAGTGAATGATACCAAACTATGAGTTTGAAAACTAACTACATGAATGATATGCAGATTATTTTGTTCATCTCCAAAACATCCCATGTATCTCCTTACAGTGCAATCATCTCTTTGTATCCAATAATTTGATTTGTGATTATAATTTAATTTAATTTTACTAAAATCTATACTAATAAAAGGGTAATATGCTAATTAGACTGGGAGACCTTCTGGATGTCCTTCTGGACAAAGCCATGGTGGTGAGGCCAAGGCAGAGGCAGTTAGGGGCAATTAGGCTAGGAAGGGAGGGCAGTTGAGGGTGAGTGGGGGAAGTTGGGGGTGAGAAGGCTGACAGGGGGGCAGATGGGGGCAAGCAGGCTGTTGGGGATGGGGGGGACAGTTGGGAGCAATCAGGCCAGCAGTGGGGGGCAGTTAGGGGTAAGCAGGCCAGCAGGCAGAGTGGTTAGGGGATATCAGGCAGGCAGGCAGGCGAGCAGTTAGGAGTCAGCAGTCCCAGATTGCCAAAGGGATGTCTTACTGCCAGTCTCAGATTCTCTGAGGGTCCCATATTGGAGAGGGTGCATGCTGTGCTGAGGGACACCCTCTCCCCATGCACAAATTTTGTGCATTAGGCCACCAGTTGTATATATAATTGAAATAATAAAATTATTATTATTTTTTTATCTGACATCTCTGAGTTGGCCTAATGATTTTGAGTTTTATGCATCCTGTTACATGTGTCAGCTTTTTCCCTTTTATATTTGTATGTGTTCGCTGTTGACAAATACCAGGATTGTGTGCAGTTTGGGCTATTACAAATAAGGCTGCTATGACATACTTACACATGTCTTTCTCTGGATGTTCTAGGAGCCCAGTGAACAAATTTGTGCAACTTGAAAGGAACTGTAGGCTCGAGACTGCAGTGGGCACAGGGATGGGTTTTAATTCATCCTCCCACACCCCACCCAGCCCCTCCTGCTGCAGTCCCCCAATCCCTGTCTGCCAGCAGCCCCTCTCCTGCCTCTGCCGCTCCCATGTGCTGAAGGTGCTGGCCCTGCCCACACTGCTGATGGCACAGAGTAATTGGGGCTGGTGTCAGCAGTGGGTGATTATTTAAAAAAATTTTATTAAACATAAATAAACTAGTGAAATGCCTGTTAAAGTTATTCTCACAATTTCTCTGATTCTTTTATTTCATGCACAGGTTCTTACTCTTGTTATGTTCTTGATATTTAATGAGCATCTTCCAAAAAACTGTTCCATATTTTGTGTGTTTTTTTCTGAAGAAGTTTAGTTGACAATATGTTGGTTGCATATTCATTCTATAACACAAGATTTCATTTTTCCTAAGGCTGAGGATAACAATTTGAAATAGCGTCTTCTCCTATTTATTTCAAGAGAAAAATATTCATCTTCATAGCAAACATTTTTTATTGCAGCAGTCATGCCCTGAACAATAGTAATAAAGATCCAAATTAACAGTTCTTAAGTTGTATATAAGAGTTAAAATCTTAACTATCGATATATTGATAAAATGCAAATTATATTATGCTTTCTTATGTACATTTTCCCATAAGAAAAGAAACTCAAAAATGACTTGAAAATTGTTGTTGTTGTTTTTTTTTTTTTAAATTCACTGTATTGCAGGCCTGTGTGTCACAGTGGTTGAGCATCAATCTATGAACCAGGAGGTTAGATTCCAGATCAGGTCACATGTCTGGGTTGCAGGTTCGATCTCCTGTGTGTGGTGGGCATGAGTAGCCAATCAATGATTCTCTCTCATCATTGATATTTCTACTTCTCTCTCCCTCTCCCTTCTCTGAAGTCAATTAAAAAAATGAATATATATATGTATATATATATATATTAAATTCACTATATTATCAAAATAATGTTATCACAATGTATTCCTAGATATGTCAAATCATTTATGAGAATTTTAAATGGGAATAAAACGGCTTAACCAGCTCAACTACTAAATTTAAAAAAAATAATGCATTTTTCTTTTCATAGTCTGTCAACATAAAACATCCAATCCATTTGCTTTTTCAAATAAAGAATAAAATGTTTAATCTCCTTGTAAACTAACACTATTCACTTTTGCCTTACATCTAAAACTGATAATGTTAAATGACTACACAGTTCCATTTTAAGTTTTATTGTCAAAAGTCATCAATAAAGGGGTGCCTGAATGCATTTAGTGCAATTGATTTTTTTTGTCTGAATTCTGTTACTTTTCACTACTGGTCTTTTTTTTTTTTTTTTTCATGGATTACTGTGTCTTTTGCTATCACAGTTAGACTATTTATATGAGAGAACATCTTAGAGGCTTAGTTAAAATTAGAATATAACTCTTTTGTCAGCAGCCAGTACTGATTCCTGGGGTTTCAGAATCAAATTGCCTATTGCTTCATCATTCAGGAGATGTGTGATCTTTTACACACCCAAGGTAGAGAGGTTGTGCAAAAACAAATCATATGGTTGTTTCTTTTCCCCCCCCAAAAAAACTTGAAGATTCAACAAAATTGTATTATTTACAGATTTATTTTATTTAGTTTTATTTTCTTTAAAACTCTATCTCTCTACCTGTTTCTATCATCTGTCTATCTATCTCTCATATATCTATATTCTCTTATTACCTGTTTCCAATACATTTTTTTAATTTGAAAATCCATTTTAAGTATTGTATTTAAAAATTGTATTTCTTTCCACTCTGGTCAAATTGAAAAAGTACACCTCAGAAATAAATATAAGCTGACCAGTGTGGCACAGTGGTTGAGAGTTGATCTATGAGCCAGGAGGTCACAGTTCAATTCTCAGTCAGGGTACATATCTGGGTTGTGGCCTACATCCCCAGTGTGGAATGTGCAGGAGGCAGCCAATCAATGATTCTTTATCATCATTGATGTTTCTATCTCTCTCTCCCTCCCTTTCTCTCTGAAACCAATATAAATATTAAAAAATAAATAAATAAACTCTGGCAAAGGCTGACTTTAATTTTCATGATTTAGCTTACTTATCTCTATTTATTCTTTGATAAGAGGAAATAACAATTCATTGATCCTATGACATTTTTACTCTGCCTTACCCTCTTTATATCCTCACTTCTCTTCATTAGAGCTGAACTTCTCTAGTCAACAAATATAATCTCCCCCCTTTCTCTTTATTTTTGGCTCTTATTTTGCTTCTTTGGGCATTCTTATTAAAATCTCAGCCTGACTAAAACCAGCTTTATCTACTAAAAGCCTGCCCTTCAGACTTATCTCCCTTATCACTCATCTCAGGAGGGCCTTTGTACTGCTCAACAATGGTGCTATAGTGTCCTCATCCACTCTTAGACCAATATCTCACACATTATCCTCTGTCCTCAAAGGATTCTCACTTTCAGCTTGGACCCTGCTTCTTATTTCATTGAAAAAAATTTGGGGGAAAAACAAAACAAAACAGATTATATCTTTCAAAGTTTTACTCACCATATGAAACTCATTTACTATGATTTCTGTCTCAGTGTCTATACATTCTACTGTTTTTCTGATTATTTTAAATGAAATCAATCATACTTTCATAAAAATAAAAAAAACAGTCCCTCAAAATACTGTGAAAAAAACACACAAAATTTATACTAATAATCTTTGTGTTCCCTAACAAGGAATAACACCTTAAACATGGCACTTACAGGTCGTAAGCTAAAATTCATTTGGTAAAGTCACATCATTTGGTAAAGCCTTTGATCATCTTTTGGAGTTTTCTCTACCTCTCCACACTCAGCTTTCAGATGTTCTCTACACTGCCCCTGCCTGCCGCTTCCCCTCAGCCCTGAGAGAAGCTCTCTTCTAGAGAGTAATAAAATTTGCATAGTCAGACCTCTAAGGATCATCTAAATGTCTAAAATGTGCCCTTACTTGGGAAAGAGAAACTTGAACCAATGGGGAAAGCAAGCTTTAGCATCCATCTGCCACATAAATCACACGTGTAAGATATCTGTGCTGCAAAGGTATCATTCTGTTTGTGCTAATGCTGTAGCATTGAAGTGTACAGAGCTATTGTCAATAGTTTTATTCTATATTTCCTTTTATAATTACAAACATCAAAACAATTTAATCTATGTTTAAATATTTATTTGAACATCTTGTCATGTTTGCAATGTACATCCAACTTCTTTATTTACTTCTTAAGCATTAACTTCATTTGTTTTCTGAATGAATGGAAAGTCTAGAGTCAAAGATTTATGCAATCAACATCTCAAGATCATTTTAAAATTCTTGTCTCTGAAATTTTTCATATTTATGTTCATTGTTTTTCCCCCCTGAATTACATACTTTTTTATTCATGAAAAGTACAACCATTATGGCACACTAAGTTTTTAAGTGGATTAATAGAATATATAATACTCTGGCTCACTTGCATAAACCGTACCTCTCTCAATAGTAAATACCTATAATTTTTGAATAATCTTCAATTGATATTGAAATATGTATTAACAAATAGTTGAGAAAATAAAATACAATAACCAAAGTTACCAGGCTTTGTAACTTTCTTGACTAACATGCTTTTAATTTTCTGGCATGGAATTAATTTTTCCGCACATTGGATGCAAGCATATAAAGATCCAAATTACTCCACAAAATGTGCCTTGCATTTGAGCAATGAGGACCCGATGTACCTCATGTTGATACAGTTAGTCATTTTGCTTTTTGTGTGGCACCTGGATCTTCATCTGTTTTATTCCATTTTTATTTTAGGAAGAAAACTATAACCATGAGTACATTTTCAGTACTAGTTGCCACAGTGTTGTAGAATTTTGAAGCTGGAAGGAATCTCAAAGATTAGCTCTGAGATTTTGGCAGGCATAAAGTAAAGTAGCTCCACAGAAGCAAAATATGAGAGATATACAAAGATTTGTGTTTTTCCCCCCTAAAATGTATCCTCCTCACAAGAACACCTATAGGTCCCAAAGCCTTCCTTTTGGTCAAACGACCAGTTCTAGTAGATTCATGTCCATTGCCATCACTGCTGCTCCTGGGCCCTCCCACAGCTCTTCTGAAAACAACACACCGAAATGTCCTATTGGGCCTGTTCCTGGGGGAGCATACATTTAGAGCTATCGTCACTTTGGCACAGAGGTGCTCTCCTAAGCAGCCAATGTAGCTGCAGCAGCCATAATTCAATGGAAACTCAAAAAGAGTTAGCACAGATATTCATTTTAGGTGGATAATCACAGAGAAGTCATTTCAAGTAACACATTTTTAAATGCTTTGCTTCTTAGAAATAATATCAATCAAACCATTTAAGCCAGACCAGCACAGTGCTAAACAGGCATTAGGATTTGACAGTAAGTTCTAAGGAGAGCTATTGGGATAGATTAGTTAAGCAGTTTATATGGGGACTGGAAAAAGTTGAGTCCTTTTTCTTACCTCTTAGCTAATTCTGCTCTAGGCTGCTGGGGGCAATTTCTTAGCATCGAACCAATTGAATTTTAGAGATAACTTTCATTTTCCCAAAGCATATAATTTTCTATAATTTAAAATTAAATCTATACAAGACATTTGTATTTTATTTTTTAGTGCTGAAAATATATTCCAATATTTAAGGGTATTAATGAAGGACCAAAATAAATAGTTGAAATTTTATGAAAAACAAGAAAGGTTAAATATGATAAAGGAAATGCTTGCTTGAACCTTGCACATGTGCCCAGCATCTATTTACTGCGTGATCGGGAGTAGTAGGAACTTAAAAAAAAAAAAAAAAATCCTAAAAATTGGGAATTGTGCCCTGTTTGCTACCCACAAAAATGTTATCATTATGCAATAATCCCTGACCCTCAAGCAGTTTTCAATCCCTTATAATCAACTAAAAGGAGACGTTCAGAAATCTATGTTAATCAGAGGATTTTTCTCCATTTTTGCTCTCAGATTAAACATTCAGATATCCTCAATCATCTCATTTCCCAGTGACACACACTCTTGCCCAGAAAGCTAAAATATTTCAGCCTTGATACAGATTGATTGTATAGACTTTGGTTTTTCCTTGACAAATATCAGTGAAATCTTTGGAAAGGGATGGAAGTAGTGAGAGGAGTCCCTTGCATTCATTCAGGCAAGGTCTGTTACTAGCTTGACCAGAAAAATCATGATACAGTGAGAAATGGACACATTCTGGATACATTTTGAAAGTGAAGCCATCAGAATTTTTTCATGGATAAGCTCAAAGTGAGAGAGAGACAAAGAGAAAAGGGCAGCTCCAATGCTGACCAGAACAACTACTGTATTTTTCGGACCATAAGATGCTCCGGACCATAAGACGTACCAGTTTTTAGAGAAGGGAAATGAAGAAAAAAAGATTCTGAAACAAATAGTGTCCTAAAATATTTTATGTGCATTAAAACCCAACATCACAGTCATAGACACATGTAATCAACCCTGTAAAGTAAACAGCAGCATTTAGAACCATTTTAGAATCGGGCAAGCACACAGAGACCACACAGAGCCGGGCAAGTAAAAAAACTTTTTTTTAAAAGTATATGTGTAGGCTATATTTGGACCATAAGACGCAGGGACTTTTTCCCCCCACTTCTGGGGGGAAAAAAGTGTGTCTTATGGTCCGAAAAATACGGTAGTTGATGGATAAGGCATTAAAAGTGTTAGCAGGGTTGCTCTCTCCAACGCCCTCTCCTCAATAAGAGAGGGAATCAAAAGTAGGATGGACAAGTGCATTTGTCAATTTCATAGAATAAGATGTATTTAACACCATGAGATTAGATAGGATCACCAAAGAAGAAAATATAAAGAAAAATGTCCCCAAATTGAGCCTGGGGCTCTCCTCTATTATGAGGCATCAGATATGAGGAAAAACCATCAGAGGAGACTGAGAGGCATGAGGGAGGAAATATAATAAAAGACTGAACACTGGAGAAATTAGTTTAAGGAAGAGAGAATAAAAAACTGGGACAAAGGGTTGCTGATCTGTCAAGTAAGATGAATATTGAATTTATCAACTGAGACTGGGAAGTTTTAATAACGGGGCAGACACTGGAGCCAGATCAAAGAGCAAATAAGAGAGAATAGGATGGGAGATTTGGAAAGAATGTATGTAGAAACACAGTTGAGGAATTTTTTTCCATGACAGAGAGAAGATAGATTGCTAGAAAGAGAAATGGAAATTTAAAAAAAAAAGTTTTCATTTTTCTATTTTTTTTAAAGGAGAAATAATATCATGTCAATGTACTCTTGGGAATGAGAAATGAGTCAATGGGGAAGAAATGATGTAAGACACATGAGAATGAAATTAATTGAAAAAGGAAATGGGATGGCAGGAGGGGAAATTGGCCTCAGAGAAGAAAGAGTTGTTAATCCACCATAGTAGGAAGGAAAAAAACAACAAACAGTGTTTATGTTGGTAGACAGGCCCTGATGGTTAGAATGTCCATAGTCTCTTTTCTAGATGCTTCTCTCATTTTGGTCATATAGGAAACTAGATCATTAGCTGAGACTAAACAGGTCTTACTGGTGATATGAAGAGCCAGGAAAAAAAACAAAAACTTTACATCTAGAAGAAAGGGAAATGGAATTGCTACGCAGCATTAGGGTTCCATGTGAAAATCATGGTCATATAATGGTCAAAATATGATTTAATATTACTAGTAAGGCATGGCTGGTGTGGCTTATTGATTGAACATCAACCTCTGAACCAGAAGGTCATGGTTTGATTCCTGGTCAGGGTCTATGCCTGGGTTGTGGGCTCAATTCCAGGTGTGGGGCATGAAAGAGGCAGCTAATCGATGATTCTCACTCATCACTGATATTTCTATCTCTTTCTTCCCTTCCCTTATTCTATGAAGTGAATAAAAATATCCTATATAATAAAAGGGTAATATGCAAATCAACTGAACAGCAGAAGGACTGGTTGCTATGATGTGCACTGACCACCAGGAGGCAGATGCTCAATGCAGGAGCTGCCCCCTGGTGGTCAGTGCACTCCCACAAGAGAAGCACTGCTCAGCCAGAAGCCGGCTGATGGTTGGTGAGTGCAGCAGTAGTGGTGGGAGCCTCTCCTGCCTCTGTGGCAGCACTAATGATGTGGGGAGTGGCAGCCGGAGCAGGCCAAAGCTATCAGTTGGTCATCCCTCAAGGGCACCCATACTGTGAAAGGGTACAGGCTGGGCTGAGGGACTCCCCCTCTAGTGCACGAATGTTGTGCACTGAGACTTTAGTATTATAAACAAGCAAGCAAACAAACTAGTAAGCATGATATTTTTCCTTCCACTCAGCAACAGGAATGCAGGCTTGGATTAGATAAATAATTGAATTTAAATATAGCTTTGTTTAAAAAAAAAAAACTGTCAAAAAATGAGAGAAGGGCAAGAGAGTTAGAATGTATTTAGAAACTGATTTTAGAATTTAAGCTACATGAAGCAAGTGATGGCATTGAAGACGTTATTGGACAACCATAGGTAAAATGCATTGGAGGTGCTCATGAGGTTCAGTAGTTTTTTAAAAGTCAGAGCAAGCGGGAGCAAATAAGAAAGATGAGGAGATGAACATCAGACTGAGAGTGTGATGCTTGAAGCAGATTATAGGGGGCATCAGTTTGGGAAGTTCAAGATTACTATAGGAAAAGAATAGTGGAGGCAGCATAGAAGAAAAGGTCATAGAGGAGAAAAATGTGTGAGGGATTAAGATACCCAGGTGTGGGAAGCTGATGTCTATGAATAATAAAACCAAACAGAACTGAGAATGGAATCCTCTGGAGCGAATAATAATAAACTAGGGCTAAAATCTGCAAGAACTTGGGTTTGACCAGCAGCCAGCAGATGTCCTACAACTTGAAGGAGTACTAAGCACCGTAGACTGATGACCTGTGACCCAGATATAGAGGCTTTTTAGTAGGAGTGAGGCAGACCATTGACGAAAAGATACACACCTTTATTGTATTGTAAATATAAATGTGTGATCATGGGTGTGAAAACGTACATGAGGATATTTTAAAATTAAATAAAGCCCTCGGTATTTAGTAGGATGTATGACACTTGCTTTTGCTATCTCTCCATTTCGAATCTTTCCTCTTAACTGCTTTCATCTCTCAGATCTCATTCCACCTGCGGTGTGAAATTGTTTGGAACTAGTATAAGCTCAACCATTTCATACTTGATAGCTTGACCTTGGTCTCGGGCTGCTTTCAGAACTGCCTGTGTTGTTTCTCTGTTAGCCTTCTACCCCCTATGCAGAAGTTAAAGGCACATTTGATAGGTCTCGATATGTATGTCTTTTGTGCAGTTTCATGGTGGGAAAGTCCATTGCTCTTAATAGTTTTACTTCCCAGGGTAGTTCTACTTTTTCTCCTTCAAAATACATTGAGTCCTAATCTTCCGAGCATAAAGAGCAAAAGATAATATACCAGCTATAAATATATTCAGACAAACCAGGCTGCTTATTTTCAGACCAAACATGCTGTTCTATTTCTCCTACCACCTATTAGGGGGAAAATATATATATAATCTGATGTAGGTCACTCCTCATTCACAACTAAATTAGAAGGATTAAAACATTTTTTCAAAGTAAGCCTTAGGGGGTTAGTTTTTAAATCCATATTAAAATATTCCAGTGAATATAGGATCTTTTAAATATTTGAGCTTGCTCATTAAAAATAAACCAGGTGATATAATTAATCTCAGCTTAGATCCACTGAGAAATATACTTACTTTGATTAAGATATGATAATAGTTATGGTTCGAGTTACTGGAATGGGAGAAGATAAAATTTATTACATTCTCATGAATAGAATTAACTATTTTACACAATTCAGTGTTCCATTTTCAGGGAGCGATGTGACAGAACTATCACTTTAGACACTGTTAGCTTCACCTGGCACAGCTTTAGAGCAAGCAACTTTGCATGAGCCCTGCACAGCCTCCTCCATGGTGACCGATTTCACTCCAGCACACAGCAACAACCCCTCGCCTCAGGTTGGCACTACACTAGTGTTGCCCTGTTGCTGCTAAGGCATGTGACACCAAGAAACACTGTGGGCACCCATGCGTATCCAACCTAAATGCGTGGTAAGGTGACACCCCTGGAGAGAATCTCAGACTAATGGGAGACAGGAGCTGATACCCCTGCCCTGAGGTACAGTCCTTTATATGGCCCTCAGAAGACAAGCCATGAAGATGCGTCACTTAACTCTCTGAGCTCTGTACAAAGCATGCTTGACATGGACCCAGTGGCTATGCTCTGAATCCACCATCACAATCATGCCTAGGCCACACCTTCCATAAGAAACTTGCAGCCAAAGGCAGGCAACTGTGAGGATACCAAGGCAGATCCATTTCTGCATGTTGCAGGACTCAGCTGGTAGGTGACATTGGCTCAAGGACAAGTCATTAGAGGCCTGGAGCTCCAGAAATGTAGGAATGCTTAGCCAAGAAAGATCAGTTTCACTGACGTCAGGATTCTGGTTGGGAAAAACCTTGTACTCTGAAACACGGGATGAGGACATCTGGAGAAATGCCCTTGAGGAAATTGATTCTTCAGACATCCACCAAATGTCAGAAGCTGAAGAGTTGGCCCATCCTTCCCTATTAAAAGATGGTACTTCCGCTATGTTGAAAGATGCTGCAGAAACCCTTTCCTTGGAGGCAAGAATAAACCCCTCAGAAACTGTTCTCTCTTCCTTTTCTGTCCACCAGGTCATCTCTTAGGGTTTGGTCATCATAGATTCCACCTACTGATATGCTGGACCTGATAAATGTGAAGACAGGCCATCCACTGAAGGAATTACAAGAATTTGTTTGTAAGTGCTGGTAAGAACCACAGGAATCACTCTGAAATTTGATTTTGAGGACCAAGGGAAATTATATACTCATGGTAACACCTGTTCAAGGTCTGGATTGGATGCTAATCTGTATTTATCTCGCATTTCAGAGTTCACAGTATTCTTCACTTTGGTTAGCTAATTAAATATCTCCTACCATCAGATGATTTCGGTAATTACTTGTTCCTAGATAAGAATAACTTTTATCAAGTAAAACAAAGAATTTAGTGACACTGGCCTCCAATTCTGAAATAGGTAGGCTAGCAAAAAAAAAAAGAAAAGCATTGACAAACACAGCACATAGCCAAACTACTGTTCAATATTAGGAAACACTAATATCCCAAGAAAAATAATGCTCTGGGATTTAATTCTAGTTAGTCAAAGATTTAATGAAAAAAAAAGCCTTTTTTTAAACTGTAAAATATAGCAATGGCATATCATTCTAAAAAGGATGTTTCTTTGCTTTCAAAAATGAAATAGGGAAGGAAATATATATGCTTATATTCATATAATTTAATAACATTACCACGTGAACATTTGATAGAATAGATCAATAGCAGAACTGAAGTCCCAAATCAGCCATAAGTGCTTAATATATATTTTAATATATAACAGCCTACCTTCAAATATCTGTATTTCCAGGAATTTGTATATACTTCTCCTCCATGGACCTTATGTTTATATATAAGTATTTAAGTCTTATTTGACTTTCCTTTTGGAAGAAGAAATACCTGAGCAACATTAATGGGTAGCAGGATTGCATTGTGTTTTAGTTTGGCCAATTACATGTAGACGTAGTGAGTACCATTTCCTAATAGAAGTTAAGTCAGTTTTAGATAACTTTGGGTATCTCCTTTTTCTCTGCCGGAAAACTGTGTTCCAGCTAGTGCCAATCTTCAGTCTGCATCCTAGAATAAATCTGACATGGAGCTAACTGTCTCACCATTAACAGATAATTCATAGAAAAGTGAAGCATCAGCCCTGCCTTGTGTGGCTCAGTTTGTTGAGGAGAACCCTGTGCACCAAGTGGTCACTGGTTCCATACCCAGTCAGGGCACATGTTCAGTTGCAGGCTCATCCCCAGTAGGGGGCATGTAGGGGCCACCAGATAGATGTTTCTCTCTCATCAATGTTTCTCTCTCCTCCCTTCTTTCTCTCTATGAAAAGATCAATAAAAATGTATCTATAAAGAAAGAAAAATTAAGCACCATTATTTAAACCAATGTTTTTATTGTTGTTATTATCACTGTCTCTATTGCATCATCACATGGCATAAACTTATGTGATATGAAATTTGAAAATGTTAGAATAGTTTTATTATAACTATAGGAATTGTTTAAGTAGACAAGAAGAAGGACTGAATTGGATAATGCATTTCTATACTATCATGGGGTTCACACTCAAACTTCTCTTTGATTTAACTGTGCAACTTATAAATTGTCTTCAGACGGGCGCATTTGGACCATTATAAATCCTGTACGCTTTTCAAAGAATGAAACTCAAATGATCACCGTTTCAAAGTGTAAGATGCCCTTGCCATATGGCAAGTGCAAATGTTTCCAAAGTGGCACATGTTCTGTCAGGAGTCGCACGGACGCTTTGATTAGATTGCTCTGTTTTCTGAACGTGTCTGCCAACAGAGAGCTCGATAAAGAGTGAAGAGTGGCTGGCAGGCTGCAACAGAGGAAGGCAAGGGACGTGCCTGCTGACAAGTTACCTGTCATCCTCAGATCTACCACGCAGTTTATGATGGATGCCTCTGTGTACGCGATGTCTTACAATAACTTCTGTGTGCCAGAGAGCACTCTCATGTCCTTGGGAAGCCAAGAGAAAATTGGGCTCCAGATGAACAGTGAACACTCTGGGTTTCTGCTACAGTGTCTCTTCTTAGGAGATAAACAAAACACAGGAAAGAGAGATGCATGTTGTTTCTTTCACAGTTTCTCTTCAAGCTTCCAAGAGAACACCACCTGCCTGGTCGAACTCCAGGACAACTCCCACTTGAGGGGACAGTTTACATACTATGCTTTTATTATATAAGATAAATATAATAAGAAATTCAACTTCTATCATAATATCAACTAAGACCTTGTTCAGTGCCACACAAGCCTGTTGGCTCAGGAAAATCACAGGAGTAACTTTATAATCTTTGAAACTTCTCAGAATTAAACTAAAAAGAACATTTTTAAGCTATATGTCTGATGTTCATTTAAGAGGATAGCCTACCTATATAAAAATAATTCTACAAATATTCTGATACTCTTGTAAGGTAACTAAAATAACAAGCGATACTCCCTCTGACTCTAATTCAATTATATTATAAAAAACTCATTGTGTACTTCAAAAATAAATTAACTCAAGATGTTACTCAAAGCCCCATCTGCTCTATTGCTTTAAATGCATTCCATGGAACCTGGATGACTTTAAGTGATTTTCCATCAAAAGCCAAGGGCTGTTTTTTAATGTTCGACTTCATTCAGATACGACCTCATAAACTCTTTGATGATTTTCTTTTCTTTCCTTCTCTCTTTCTCTTCCTGTACGGAGGAAAAAAATATGCTGCAAAACGTTCGTACCTGCTGTCTTTTATGTAAATTACTTTTGATTGTAGTTTAGAACTTGTATAGGAAATGAACCTTACACCATGGTGTCACAATGCAACAGGCACTTGTAGAAGAATAACTGAAAATGCCCCAAATTGGTATCCTCTATTATTTTCTTGTACTTTCTGTTATTCATAGGCATTTGCTATTTATGTAAAAGACATATAGTTCAAAAGAAATAAATGTAGTTTACAATGCTCTCTTTTAGATAAAGAAAAGGAGGCTTTGGGAAATTTCCTACCTGAGATTGTGAACTGAAGTCAACCCTATTCTTAGCAGAATTTGGAACCATCTATTACTTTCCAGGGTCACATAACTGATTAAATTCCTGTGCTTAAATGATTATGGATAATAAAATAAACTTGCTAAACTTCATAGGATGCCTGGATTAACACCACCAATGAGTAGAACAGTTGATTCTCAGTTAAGTTAAAAACCTATAAGCTAAAGTGGAAGATGACTTGGTTACAAAGATAGTCTTGGTAAGGCTGTAGGGCCGCTCTTCTTTGTAAAGCCTGAGAAATCTTGAAGCATTTTTGCCAAGCACCTTTCATTTCCTACTTACAATTCCTCAAGAGTCATTATGATATGTCTCAAAGTCCTTGACTGTTCTCTGTGCAGAGCCTTAAAAGCCTACCCTGAAGGTTAATATTGTAATTGGAAAGCTTCGAAGATTTACAGAAGGGTTTAAAATGCAATGAGAAATAATAGTTTACCCATAAAATTGCATTTCTAAATGACAAAAGATCTTCAGTCTCCTATCAGACATGAGTCAACAAATAATTTAACAATAATATTAATAGAAGGAAAATTATGCTTATCAGCACTCAAACTGAAAACCAGACACCCTCGAGAGCGACGTCAACTTAAAAAAGAGCCAACAGTAGTGATAATATTTTATCTGTAGTGCTAGAAAGAAAAGAAAAAAATAGGGGGTTATAGGGAAAAAAAACATGCTGCACTTCATTTCCAGAATGAGAATGACTGATTACTCATTACTCATAGTAACAACTAACCACCAGACCTGGTCACAAACCCATCTCAATGAATCAGTGCCAGCCTTCAACATACAACCCTGAAAGTAGCTAATAAGTGACAAGCACATACTCTTAACAGCAGCCCATTAGCAGCAGCCTTCACAGTAGCTTCTTTTACTTTTCTTTTCTCTCTTTTCTCTCTTCCCTTCCCTCCCCTCCCCTCCCCTCCCCTCCCCTCCCCTCCCCTCCCCTCCCCTCCCCTTCCCTTCCCTTCCCTTCCCTTCCTTTCCCTTCCCTTCCTCTACAGCAGCGGTTCTCAACCTGTGGGTTCCTGAGAATCGCTAGCAGGGTCGCCTAAGATCATCGGAAAACACGGATATTTACATTATGATTCATAACAGTAGCAGAATTACAGTTATGAAGTAGCAATGAAAATAATTTTGTGGTTGGGGGTCACCACAACATGAGGAATTGCATTAAAGGGTTGCAGCATTAGAAAGGTTGAGAACTACTGCACTAAGCTGTAAGAGCTGGGCCAGTCACATCTTTCCTTTTCTGTTGTTAACCAACCCCATATATGCTTCTGAAAGACTACCTATCTGAATTCAACATTTCTAAAAACTCTATATGGGATTAAGGTATTGCTTTGTACAAAGAGACAATCTTATTAAGCCCAGGTCATTCTTATTTTGAAGAAATAATTTGTTTTTGTTCATTTTTTCGGATTCTGATGGATGACTTCTTCCCTTAATAGTCTTCACTTGCCATTAAGTAATATGAAGTCTGCCAACTTCCTCTGTTATTTTTAATTGTAGCTTTCTACAATTAACATACTACTGGCAACAACCTGGTTGTCAATGCCAAATGTAATCACACATTGGCAAGGCTTTGGCAAGGCTTTTCCTTATTCCAGAAGAAGTCTGTGCTAATTTTAGATAATTATTGAAATGTAAATATATGCACTCAAAAACACATTAGTGTATTCTATTTGTGGAATTTGAAAATTTCAGAAAGAAAGGAAAATATTCCTTGCAGCCATGGAAGACTTTACTTCCTTTTGGAAGATAAGTGTGGTCTTAAGCACTGCACTACCTCACTTCATGTATTCCAGTTGGAGCTGACACAGGAGTGACAGTGCTCTAAGACTGACAGTGCAGCAGAAATTCCGAGTGGGGATATCATGAGGAGGGTTAAAAGAGAAGGAGGGATATAGGGACAGTTTGAATTTGTGGTCAGACAAGATCTAAAATACTCAAACTTACTCTATATGTTTGAGCAGATTCAAGGTAATGTTACAGAGTATACATTCATAGGATACCCTCAGTTAATCAAATGTAGCTTTGATTTTGATTAAATATAGAATAAAATTCAGGTAAAAATTAGTGCTATTGTTTGTTCTTATATTAGAAATAAACATAAAACCATATGCTGGAAGCATGGTCTCTGAGTCTTATTGTTATACCTCTTTCATTGTTGTGCTTCAAGATCTAGCACTGTGCCTGACATGCACAGGTGCTCAATAAAAGTTCGGTGAATAAATATAGGACTCTTGGTTTTATTACTCAAGCCCAATAATGAGAAATGGCAGAATTAGGAATGTACTTGTTTCAAAGAGAGATAACTCTCCATGTCATAGTCCTTACACCCATAAATCATGCAGGTGAAGCTCCAGGTAAGATTCTGGGATTATATACTATTTTATCCAAGGTCCCCCAGAAAGTGGACCTTGAGATTAAAAATCACCAATAATGCTAAATTAGTGAAGAATAATATCAGTACCAAAAAGAGAAGGAAGAGGTTAGACCGGAAAGTGAATACAAGGTGATACCCTATTGCTTCCTGTTGAGACTTGAAGTGACACAGACAGTTGCCTGATACTTTCATCTGCTTGGCTACAAGACATGGCAGGACTGACTACATGGAAAAATCATGACTTGAAATAATCCTACAGAGTGAGGAAAATATATTGCTCATTTTGCTGATTTTTTTCTTAATCCCAATGCAACATTAGTCAAAGTGTTTTATAAAGAAATTAATACTTTACTGTTCTGGGATTACATCAACTAGCCCACTTGGCAGTTGCCAGAAAGCCAAGCCCCATGTCCTACTCCATCCTTTCAAACTGAGCCCAGAAGTGCCTGGAGGACTTAGATGCCTGTGGCGGTGCCACTGAAGCTGGAGTGGGAGCAGTTCGCTGAGTTATGAAGGCAGGCAAATGTGAAAGGATCTGAGAAACATGAAAGGATCAGTGAAAGGTGGCCACTATATTTGCCAAGCAAAGATTTCTTTCCGAGAAATGACAATTTCACATTCCAACATTTAATATCTAATTTGCCTGAAATGTATAATTTTAAGTAAAAAGTTATTTTCAGCCCTATCTGGCTTGGCTAAGTGGATAGAGTGTCATTCTGCAGACCAAGTGTCCCAGGTTCAATTCCCCTCAAAGGCACATGCCTGTGTTGCAGGCTTGATACTCACTAGGGGGTGTGCAGAAGGCAGCCAATCAGTGATTCTCTCTCATCATTGATGTTTCTCTCTCTCTCTCTCTCTCTCTCTCTCTCTCTCTCTCTCTCTCTCTCTCTCTCCTTTCCTCTCTGAAATCACTACAAATGTATATACATATATTTAATTGTTTTTTATAAATCAGAAAGATGAGCAATAATGTGCCTCCTACTAGTCAGCATATTTCTTCACTGCCCAACCTCCTACCTTCAAAGGAAGAAAACAAGAATGTATTTGAATGAATGAGTCCCCAGCATACAATTTTGTCTTTTGATATATAATAATTCCCTCTGTATAGCGATGGCATTGGAAGTGTTGAATGTGTGAGGTAGATTTATATTTTACCTGTCTCTATGCATTATTTCTTATAAACATTTCTCTATTTAAAGGTTCTTGAAATAACTTATGAGTTGTCATTTTTTTCTATCCTTAATTACAGAATAATGATGTAGATTTATGCTTCTAATATTGCTAGTAACATTTTTTTTTATTAGTTGATCATTTGTTAGTTAAAAAAAAATGAACTTTTTATATAATACTAGAGGCCCAGTGCATGAATTTGTGCACAGGTAGGGTCCAGCCAGCCCACCCAATGGGGGCCCATCAGGCCAGGCTGGTGAGGGGAAGGGCCTTGGGAGGTTGGCTGGTTGGCCCTGCCCCCATTGAGATGTTGGGGGCTAATTGGGGGTGTTGCTGGAGGGAGAGACCACAGGTGGTTTGCCACCCAGCCCCCCCCCCCCATTGGGGTGTTGGGAGCCAATAGGAAATTGGGCTGGCTAGGGGATGGGCTGCAGGCAGTTGGCTGACCTGCCCTGTCCCTCATAGAGCTATTGGAGGTCAACTGGGGGTGGGGCTAGTCAGGGCTGTGGAGGGGCCAATTAGGGCCTGGATCAGACTGGTTGGCTGGTGCAGTACCTGTCATAGCCATCAGCCCTTCTTGTCATTCTGGTCATTCCACCATTCTGGTTGCTGGGCTTTTATAGATGAAGTGGTTAAAATAGAGTTGAAAATCTTTGTTAAAGAAATAAGTATGCTATTATATTAAAGAAATAAGTAAGTTCATAATTTTTTTAATAAAAAAAGGATTGAAAACATTTACATAGAGGTTAGTTTTAGTCACAGAGATATAAGTCAGGGTTCTCCAGGTATGTAGATTGATTGATTATGAGAAATGAGCTCATGAGATTACAGAAGAAGACAAATCTTACCATCTGCTGTCTGCAAATTTTAGACCCACAATAGTTTTTGACTATAGTCAGTTTGAGTCCAAAGGCCTAGGAACTACAAAAGCCAGTGTTATAAATACCCGTCCACTGATTCAAATGCTAACCTCACTGAGAAACACCCTCACAGACATGCTCAGAAGTGATGTTTAATCTGGGCACTCCATACCCAATGACATTGACACATAAATAAACTATCACACACATTACAGAAATTCAGCACTTCATTTGCATATTTTCAACACATATAATATCATTAATGCAAACTATTAATAGTTAAATAATTTTGACAACCATTTAATGAAAATATTTGGATTTTAGTTGTGAATGAGTAAAATCATTTTATCTTAAATAATGAGTTTTGAGATTCTTTGTTGGGAGAGGGTGGAATAGCTAGGTATATAATACATGATTTTTGTTTGTTGTTTGTTTGTTTGTTTTTCTAGTGGTGGAGACTAAGAGGTTCTTGTGTATATCAAGTGAACTGTAGGAAATAATTTACCTTGTGATCCTTTAGTTGTCCACTGATAAAAAGAAGATATTGCTTTCTCTCAACCTATATCACAAATATATAACCTGGAGATCTATCCATAAAGTAAACCTACGTCAAACTCATCTTTTTAATAATGTTTTAAAAATTTTCATGAGCCTTGATTCTTTGAATTTTAAATTAGAAATAAATTCATAGACAACTTTGATTTTCTTTTGCGGCACATAATCAGTCAAAACTTGCATTCTTCATATAGTGAGTCAAAATTAAAAGTTGGTTTTCTCCGGGTCTCTTTGCTTGAAGGCATTTAAATTGTAAATGCAGCCTGGCTGGTGTGGCTCAGTGGTTGAACATCCACCTATGAACCAGGAGGTCATGGTTCAATTCCTGGACACATGCTCGCATTGCTGGCTCAGTCCTCAGTGGAGTGTACAGGAGGAAGTCACTTGATGCCTTCCTCTCTCATCATTGATGTTTCTGGCTCTCTCTCCCTTACCCTTCTTCCCTGAAATCAATAAAAATATATTTTACAAAAAAGAAAAAATGTACAGATTGGCATCTTCCAAATAAACACAGTTCAAGGCTCCATTGAACAATACCAAATGTAAAGTTGCTTTTTATCTTGCAAGACAAAATAAATCAGGATCCTATGATGCTGGGTTTGTTTTTTGTTTATTTGTTTGTTCTTCTCCCAGATGTGTTTTCTAGGATTTCTGATTAAGTGGGAAATTGGGGATTCCTCTGCTGTCAGGCAACCATGAACAAACATGTGATGAGAGAGAAAACAAAGGTGTTTCTATACATTCTATCATTTTCCTTAGGTTATTAAATAAGCTAGTTTTTCAATATATATTTTTTATTTTTCTAATAAGCCTAGTTCAGCTTCTGATTTTTTTTTAAAAAATATGATAATCGAGCGTAATTATGTGCTAAAAATGTTCAGGAATATGATATGTTTTATGTAAAGATGCCATTAGAGAGATGTGATTAAAAGTAACAAGCAACTTGTCAAAATGTACAAAATTTAAACTATACTCCTGGGTAAATTTGGTAACTGCAAATGAATAGAATTCTTACTAGAGGCATTTTCAACCTCTAATCTCTGGTCTCTCCATTATGAACTAAATGCCTTGGTCTAATTTAATTTTATTGAATGCAGTTTGAATGTGTGTCTTCCTAATGCAGAACTATCTAATCTTTCTTCCCTCTATTTCTCATTAAGTATCAGACATTAGAAGTCTGTGGCAATGCCATGCATGACATAAAAGTTGAGTTATTTACTTTGCATTTTGGGGGTCTGCTTTTTTTACATTTCATAAATTTCATATTACCTAAAAGTAGTTTACTTCCTATTAATCAACTTAATAGTTTTTCTTTTTAGAGTTTCTAGCCTTATATCTAAGATGTAGAAATATAGGTCCTGGTAAAGTGACCAAGTAAAATGTAAAAGATAAAATGATTCTAATATAATCATAAAAATGAACACCTACCAAAGGTTTTAACTCAGTTATTAATGATAGAATAAATAAGATGGTAAAACAAATTCAAATAGCTTTTGAAGCACTGTGTCTTTCCTTTGCAGAAGAAATTTTGTGTTAAGATAGATAACTCTTACCACCATCTTGATTATAATGTACAAAGCACAGATTAATGGAAATAATCTGTACATGTTCATATGTTAAGTATTAGATATGTGGAATGATTTTTAAACCAATTTTTGTTTATATGTGCCTTACTTATTTTTACATTATACTCTCTGGATATATGTAATGACTCTGAAGAGAGAGGATACTCTCATTCAAAAATACTATCACTCAATCTAACATATAATTATCACCTACTTAGGCCCAGTGAATGAAATCCATGTACAGGTAGGGTTCATTCCATGCCGCCCCCTAGTGGTCAGCGCACAACTTAGCAAGCAATCGACTGGTTTCCCAGTCAAACTCCCAAGAGGACACTTTGCATATTAGCTTTTTATATAGATAGATGATGTGTCAGGCACTTTACTATGTAATCAATAAAGAATAGGTGAGAGTGAACAGTGTTTTTAAAGAATTTAAACTTACCTTTACATATTGATATCAAAACAAATATATCATCAAATTAAAGATCATTTTAACAGAATATCTGTATAAAAACCACTCCATCTATTTATCTGTCATCTATAGCTATAGCTATAAATTCGGAAAAATGAGGCCACATTCTAAGCAGTTAGTATAACTTAAAATTAGATTTTAGTCTTTATAAACAAACAAGCCAAGATAAAAATATCATAACCACAGAAATGTGTTGTTTCTATGGTGATAAAATTTAAAAAAAAGAAAAAAGAAAACGCCTCCAGGCATTGAGAGATCTTAACAAAAATATGTTTATTTGGGAAATAGCAAAAAAAAAAGTTTTGCCATATGGGAAGGGTTACATAAGCAAACTGAGATTGAAATCTAAGTATGTTAACTGTCGTGGTGCAAACATTGAAAGATATCTCATGGTATTTCATTAGTAAATGCATTTTCTTTTTTATTCAAACAAATTGTTTATTTAATAAATTTGAAAGCTTATTTTATCTTTTTGATCAGGACATTTTTCCCCCCTTCAGTCACCACATATAAATATTAGTAAGATTGCAAGGTATAGGATTATGTGTAATGTATATTTGCAGCCAAAAGAAAGACAGAAGAAAGTTCAAAATTTTCAAATTTTCAATGTGAGTGTACTCACTTCTTTGAAAAGATTTTCTCTTGGAGCAGGATCCATACATTCTCTCTTTATAAAAATCTATAACTAGTCTTGAATTTAGAGGCAATTTCCTAACATTCATACAAAAAGTTGTGATTGAAACATCGTATCTCTTGAATGACTTCCAGCTTATTCACTTAACTAATCTAGGGAACATGAGTAAGTTGGTATTCATGGTATAAGAGTTTGATCCACAATTTTATATCCAACTATGCAGGATAAGTTCCTTAAAAGAATCAGTATTTTGGTAAAGAAACTTATTGGAAGTTCTTGAGCTGCAAAATTATGAGTAATATTGTTTTTACTGCAGCATTACTGAAGCTAGGATATCAATGGATATTTAAACTAACACATATTTTTGGAGCTCATTTATAATCACTCATTGACCATGGGTGATACAGTAAAGTAGGAAAACAGTAGTAGTAGACTGTGATAATAATATGCTTTGGGCAATTATGTTGAATACTTGAAACAAAAATCATCCCTTTTTAGCCCTTGCCAGTTTTGCTCAGTGGATAGAGCATTGGACTGTGGATTCAAGATTCCCAGATTTAATTCCGGTCAAGGGCATGTATCTTGGGTGTGGGGACATACCCAGTAGGGAGTGTGCAAGAGACAGCTGATCAATATTTCTCTCTCATCAATGTTTCCAACTCTTTATCCCTCTCCCTTCTTCTCTGTATAAAATCAATAAAATATATAATTAAAAAATCATCCCTTTTCAGATTAATTTGAATTTTCAAACTCTTTTCTACAAAAGTTTTACATAATTATAGAAAATGAATCTATGAAAGTCTGAAATTTTTATTCATATATTTACTTTTTGTTTGTAATCTCATAGATTACTTTTTTGAATCATATAAATATGAAAGCCTCCTATTATATATATACACACACTAGAGACCCCGTGTAAAGCATTCGTGCACTCAGGAGGTGGGTCCCTCAGCCCAGCCTGCACCCTCCCACAGTCTGGGAACCCTTGGCAGATGTCTGACTGATGGCTTAGACCTGCTCCCCACAGCCATGGAGGCTGGAGAGGCTCCTGCCACCACTGCTGCACTCACCAACTCTGAGTCTGGCTTCTATAATAGCTCAGCAGTGCTCCCGCTGTGGGAGTGCACTGACCATCAGGGGGCAGCTCCTGCATTTGAACATCTGTCCCCCTGGTGGTAAATGTATGTCATAGAAAGCAGTCTAGTGGCCTTAGCATATAATTAACATATTACATTTTGATTGGTTGAACTGCCAATTGGACCATGAGGTAATTATCATATTAGGCTTTTATTATATAAAACATATATTTGTGTGTGTATATATGTATTACTAGAACAGCAATTCTTAAGGAAATAGTAGATGTGATACCCAATGTAAGATATATGTTAAAGACATAACATTAATTATACATTTACTCAAGAAAAAAAATAATTTCTTTATAAAAGTACATATCTTCAGCTAAAACCGGTTTGGCTCAGTGGATAGAGCGTCGGCCTGCAGACTGAAAGGTCCCGGGTTTGATTCCAGTCAAAGGCATATACATTGGTTGCTGGCACATCCCCAGTGGGGAGTATGTAGGGGGCAGCTGGTTGATGTTTCTCTCTCATCGATGTTTCTAGCTCTCTATCCCCCTCCCTTTCTCTGTGTAAAAATATTTTTTAAAAAAAATAAAAATAAAAAGGGGGGAGGGAGGAGATAAGAGATCAACTGAAGGACTTGTATACATGCAATAAGCATAACCAATGGATGAAAAACTCTGGGGAGGGAGGGCATGGATGGGAGTGGGGGGGGGCAATGGTAAGATATGTACACATATAATACCTTTATTTAAAAAAAAGAAGAAGAAAAAAGAAAATATATATCTTCAGGTTAGACAAAGATTTCTTTCTCTGTTCTATAAAATGTGACATGAAAACCTGACTGGCATGAATTATCATCATTTGTGCATCTTGGCTGAAAAAGAACTTTAAATGCCTAATCATTTTGAAGAACTGTGAGAGCTCTCTGTATATTTGTAAAACAGCCAGGTCCCTTGGAGATATCCCAGCCCTCTTAATTATTTGGCCTTCTTTATAAAAATAGCATGCTGTGACAATATCAAAGACATTAAAGACACTCAACTTCTGTAAGAATTTAATGGGAATGGTAGTTATATTAATAATAAAGTCAAATTATTCTATTAAATGATTACATAGAGGAAATATATTATGCGAAGTATAAATATCTTCATGATGAATACATTTAAAAGTCCTTGAAAAAGTTTTAAAAATTATTTTTATTTTTTTAAATTAAACTCCTTATGAAAAAGCATTATTACTTAGCAAATAAACATCTAAAATGTTAAAAGGATAAACTTATTTTAACAGCCTAGCCAATAATCATTCTCTACATCTACCTTATAAAGAGAAGTCTAATTTATTTGTGTAGGCTATGGTTCTATTCTTTAGTAATCACTTCCTCAGATTCCCTTACAGTAAAGTAGATAAAGGTATGAGGTTCAATTATTCAAAAAAGGGTAAAAATGGTGGGCAAGTCTATAACATTTGCTGACCCACACATTCTGAATTGTTAGCACGTGTATCGAAGTGGAACTGTTATGAATTCAAAAGGTCAAAAGCCCAAGCCAAGGTTGGTAGAACAAGAAGCTAAAAAAAAAAAAAAGTGAGATTGTAATGAGTTGTTACTTAGTCCTTTTCCGTGTAATGCATAAAAATAAAAGCAATGCAATGCCATCCAAGTTCCCCAATCCCCAATGACTGAGCCAGAAAGTAATGCCATCTCTTAGCTGAATCTTACCATTGGACTTCCCCCACCCAAAGAGTAAGGTAAGATTCGCAGGCCAGCTGTAATTCAATAACTGGGTGATGTGGAGATGTGGTATCAAACCCTCCCTGCTTGTCCTAGGAGGAGAGAATAATTAAGTGCCTTCCTAGATCTACTGCTCCCTTAGACTGAACTGAGATCTTGGATACAACTGCATCATAGCAGGATTTTTCCTTCTGTCCAATCCTGTTTCTTTCTTAACACCTCCAAGAGTTGATTAAGGGAGTGTTCAAAATCACTTTCCTGCCTGCAAATCTCCAGCAAATATCAAAGTATTTGGGGACTACTTGGTGTTTAGAAATATTATTGTGATAGTGGAAAGAAAACATGCATTTATAAGCATCTGCTGTATTTTTATCTTTCTAACTAAACAAAATAAATACTCATAGTGTAATTTTTTAACTTACAGCAAAATCACTGTTATACATAAATATTTTATTTATTTTAATATTTTGAAAAGAATTATGTTTCATTATAATTACATAAAGATTGTAACTCAAAGGATGTGATGTCATGTTTTAGAAATGAATTATATAATGCAAAGAAGAGAAAATGCAAAAATAATTGATAAATTTATATGAGACATTAAAAATAAAAGTGATATTAATAAAATTTTTATGTTGGAAACATTTTGGGGTAAGAAAGGATGTCTTATTCAAGCTATTCTGTATAAAAAAATCTCATAAATCCTTCCTATTTCTGAAATTCATGTTTAATGCCAAAATTAAAGCAGTCTCTAAAACTTTGGAAACATATTTTACAAAGCAAGCTACATATAATTAACTAGAGGCCTTGTGCACAAAATCTGTGCACTCTCTGGGGTCCCTCAGCCCGGCCAGTGCCCTCTTGTAGTACAGGAATGTCCAACTTCTGCTTAGGCAGGAGAGGCTCCCACCACTCCCACTGCTCCTGTGTTGAGCATCTGCCCCCTGGTGGTCAGTGTGCATCATAGCATAGCAACCAGTTCTGCTGTTCAGTTGATTTGTATATTAGTCTTTTATTATATAGGATGGCATGTACAAAGGAGGTGGGGTGGGAAGTAAATAAACAAAAATGAGAAACTACCTCAACATTGACATAAAATGTGTATGGATTTAGCCAAAATTAAAGAGGCATATGAAATAGATCTGATAAATGTACAATGCTTCTAAACTTTCTAAATAAGCAAAACTTCCTTCTAATATAAAGTTATCCTTTGTCTGACAGACAAACATTGATTCTTAGAATAAAATTATTCCTATTAATTCTATGCAATTTCAGAAAAGTGGATTTTATTATTTTCTTTATATTTGACATAGACAAAAATAATCCTCAATAATACATTTTTATATTAGTGTTATCAGAATTAATATATCACTAGATATGTATTCTTTAAAAAAAAGTAAAACTTTGACAAACAGACCCAACTCTGCTATACGCAAGCTCTAACACAAGCAATGGAAGTCTTCTGAAAACATTTCAATTCAATAAAAATCTAAATTGAAATAAAGAGTTAGGAAGAAGTATTTTTTTTTATCGTATTTCCAGAAAAAAATGATTAGCCTTAGTGGTCTCTTTTGTTTTTCTATTCATCTCAGAAAGATAACTGAGCATTTACTGACTGAAAATAAATGGATGATAAAGCTGACAATCACAGACTTTTTAAGAAGCTGATGAATAGAAAAGCACATTGTTAAGAGAAAAAAATAACCTCTCTTTGCATACAAAAAGATGATAAAGATGACACTGAAGCTAATGCAGTCTTCACTGCAATAAGCAGGTAGAGCAATGACAGCCAAGTAAATGTTTATATTGTAATTCATTGTACCAATGGCTATTTATTAAGTCACGCCAAGGGATAATTTATTTCACAGTCAAATTTAATTAAAACATCTGTTCACATGCTAAGGTAGGCTATGAATGATTAACTTGATTGTATCACTCTTGTTTCTGTGTATTTTTCTTTCAAATAAAATCAAAGTTATTTATTAGGTATAACAGCATCTTAATTTGTTCAATGAATTGATCCATATTTATCAACAAATCGAAAGAAGGAAGGACTAAACCTGAACAATAAAACATAAAGAACAAATAACTTGGGATGCAGGAAGATCTCTGCTTCAGGGAAAATCAGGAGAGACCACACATCCCATCAGCATCTCCCGCTACAGGACAAAACAGTGCTGTGGGAGATCAGATAAATGAGATAAAAATTATTTTAATAGAGCCCTACATGCACATCATATTATGCAACCTGAAACCTTTGCTCATAATAAAGTCTGTTAACTTTTCAAAATTTGCTTAAAATATATATACACATACACATATCCCTGTTTACTTTTCATAAGGAAACCTATTGGTCTTATTCCAGAGGGAAATGAGTTGGCAAATGTAAGATTAAAACATTCTGAAATATAGTCTGTGAGACATAAAGGTACAAGGGTATTTTTATAGTTAATTAGAAGTTTCTTTGGAACTGGTTTATTTTAGCCTGATTATTCTTATCTATTCTGAAAATAATGTACTTTGACTTGTAATTACAGCAAATAATAATAACATACATAGTCTTAGGAATTAAACTGAAATAATCAAGTAATTTGCTGATTTATGATTTAAATATGTTTATATATGTTATATTTAATGTATCTTCTAATGTATAAATGAATCAGACTCATTAAAATAAATACATATTTTGGACTATTTCAAAATAATAAAAATAAAAATGTTACATAAACTTAATAAGATTAAATAACAAGAATGAAATAAAGGTGTTTTTTTTTATAAAAAGCCCTCCATGTAAATCATATTATGCAACTTGAAATATTTGTGTATAATAAAGTCTAATAAGTTTTCAAAGTTGTGTTTAGAATATCTTAATTTATCCAAGCTTAAGTCTCTTTCTGGAACACCCCAGGTATTATTTGTTCATTTGATTAAGCACTATATTATAAATAAATGTGATCATTACTAGAAATTAAAAAAAAAAACTTAACTAGTAGATGTACTTTTTTTACTTCTAAACTATCATAACAATTTAAATAAGCACTTGGACTGACAAATCAGGTTTAATCCTTTCATAGAGTTGTTAATGTAAATAAATCATTTTATTACATTTGGTTCTATTGGTTCAAATTTGCACAGTTGTAGATAAGTTTTAGCATAATAAGTTTGACACCTTATTTAAAATGTTTCCACTACAATAGCTAAATATATGTGGTTTTAATTTAATCATCTACAGGACTTTCTCCTATGTTCATTCATAAAAAGAGTTGTCAGCAGCAACCTGGGGAAACCAAAGTGCCCAGGTGAATTTGTGAAATTGCCTTAAATGACTGCCTTCAAAATCAGAATGAGTACCTTAAGCATTTTGAATTAACATCACTATACAAAATAAAATCGGCATGTATTTTTTTTTCTTTTCTATTCACAGTTTTCCAGAAGAGGCCAAATATAAGACCCTGCCCCTTGACAATAAAAGGCCTTTGCCAAGATTGTGATCTGATTAGTCCACCTGCACATTTATTCCACTGGAGCCAGTAGAAGTCATAAGGTAACTGTCCTCAGATTAACTGTCACCTCCTATCCTGTCTCTGCTCCTGGCAGCATGGGACTAGGGAGTGAGGAGGAAAATGCAAACTGACCGCTCAGCAGGAAAGAAAACAATCCTGGATTCCCAGGAAAATCCAGTGCTTATATCTGTACTGAATCATTTTGTTTTATTCTGCAGTGTTTCAACAGATTATGGCTTTATTTATTTATATTTTTAGTCTCTCTTTCTGAGTGGTTTGATTATTCCTATATTACTTAAATTATATTCTGAATTAGAAGTCAATGGATGTAAAAGCTGAGGCATATATATATATATATATATATATATATATATATATATATATATATATATGTTGGACCTACCTGGTTTGGCTCAGTGGATAGAGCATGGGCCTGTGGACTGAAGGGTCCTGGGTTTGATTCTGGTTGCAGGCTTCATCCCTGGCCTGGGTCTGGGTACATGCAGGAGGAAACCAATTGATGTTTCTCTCTCTCTCTCTCTCTCTCTCTCTCTCTCTCTCTCTCTCTCTCTCCCTCCCTCTCCCTCCCTCCCTCCCTCCCTCTCCCTCTCCCTCTCCCTCTCCCTCTCCCTCTCCCTCTCCCTCTTCCTCTCCCTCTCCCTCTCCCTCTCCCTCTCCCTCTCCCTCTCCCTCTCCCTCTCTCTCTCTTTCCCCACATTCCCTTTCACTCTTTCTAAAAAAATAAAAATAAAAAAATAAAAATCTGCCAAAACTGGTTTGGCTCAGTGGATAGAGCATGGGCCTGCGGACTGAAGGGTCCCAGGTTTGATTCTGGTCAAGGGCATGCACCTTGGTTGCCTGCACATCCCCAGTGGAGGGTTTGCAGGAGGCAACTGATCGATGTCTCTCTCTCATTGATGTTTCTAACTTTCTATCCATCTCCCTTCCACTCTGTAAGTCAATAAAATATATATTTTTAAAAATCAATGGAAAAATATTCCTGGTAAGGATTAACAAAAAGAAAAAAAAATAGGGTGATTTCAACAATATATTGTGTAAATTTTCATCTATGATAGTAATAGGGAGTCACTCCCAGGACTGGGCCTATCTAAGGAAGATTTAAGACTCTTCTAAGGAGCTGGATTGTCATTGCTAAACTCAAGAAACTTCCTAGCCTGTAGCAGATGGGAATGTTATTTATGTATGTGGCTGTAGCCCATACATAAATTATTTCTAGGATTAAGCTTTGTTTTCATTGTGTGATTTTAAGATATGTGAGTGCAAAGGACTTTACTGCAGTAAGCTTTTAATTTATTACATGATGGATTCAGCTACATTGCATTTTTAAATAACAGAATATTTCAATTTAATTACCGGATGTTATGTCTTAACACTTGTATAACAAAGTAAAGTTATATGGCAAGGTTGGGAAAATACAGAGAGACAAGCAATTGTTTTGTGGTGATGTTTTCCTTTACTTCGATACCTTGTGGCTATATATTGGGATGATTTAGATGGGGGGTGGCAAGCTCATGATTCCTCAAATACTCTTTCCTGTGTAATCTAGTGTATAGTCTTCTGTGTATTTAGCCATGACCATTGAACATTTTACTTTCAAAACTAAAGGCCCTGTGCACAAATCGTGCAAGAGTAGGCCTTCGCAGCCCCAGCTGCCTGGGCCCTAGCAGCCCCTGCTTCATTCAGAAGGTCACTGGGAAGGATGTCTGGATAGTCTTTCCAATGTTCGGCTGTTTAGTTGATTTGCATAATGCAGTTTTATTGTTATAGATATGTATTTAAATGTTCCAAAGTTACATGGTGACTCTCAGGTTCTTAAGATCCACATGCTAAACTTCTAGTTTAATAAAAAAGAATACTCAGGTCTTGTAGAAAAAATATAAAGTCTCTGATAATGTGGTTGCTTACAGGAATTGAATAATAAAAATCAAATCCTTTACAACTTCATTTACCTAGGAAGAATAATGAGAGTGCATTTAAGGTAGGTTTTTCAATAGTTGACAATGTTCAGAGTTTTAATTTTTTCCTGCTTATACTTCAGAAGCATAATTAATGTGTCAACATTACCATTTCAAGTGTTCCTTCCTAAACTACATATTGAGCAATCCCTCTCCACAGCACCTCTTGAATAAAACACTCGCTCTGACAAATGGTGTATTAATACTGTTCATTGATATCACTTACTTTTACATTCTGGCAATAGAACCTATCTAGTAATTGGGCATTTAAGTGAACTATCCTCAAATAAGTGAGTTTTCATATTACAGTTATTCTTGTGAACATTAATGACAGTTTTCACTGGTAAAAAGATAATATAACTCCTACTCTAGAAATGCTGTCATGTACACAAACATGTCTCTGTGTGTGTTCTTTGATCTTGATCCTGTGAAAGATCCCAGTAGCTCAATAGCATTCATATCATGGTATAGATAGGAAATTAAGTAAAAACTATAAAATTGTTTATAAATATTTAATATGTTGAATACAGGTTTATAGCAAAGTATACCATTATGCTCGATAATGCCCATTAAGATACATAATTTTGACACACAAATGGCTGCAGTCTATGTCTCAAAAATCAGGAAGGGCTGGGATGTAGAACATTTAGGTTTTTATTCACCAGGTATCTTAGATAACAAACCCCTCCCTCCCGCCTCACTGAGGTAACAGTGATAACTTAGCCCTGGTATTTTTAACCCATTCGAAGTTATAAAAGTATGAACAAACCAGCAAAAAATTATAGAACTAAAAGAAAGAAGGCAAACTATGGAAGATACATCTTGCACTTGATTTATTCTCCCTGATGGGGTTGAGGGTGGAAAAACTAAAGTCCAAGGCTGCTAACAAAGAACCTGCAAACACTCTTTGCCTTACTTTGAGATATCAAGTAGTTATAGCTCAAAGGCAACAGCCTACTAGAAGCAGTCTGGCTCTCTAACTGAATAATGACTACCTTTAACTTATCTCAATCCCTCAAGTAGTAGTGAGGGATTACTGGTGCCTTAGCAGTTTTCCAGAAGCATGTTTTTTATGGATGAACATATTATTACTCTAAGTTTGAGATTATTTTACAAGTTTTCACTTACAATACTCAGTTTTCCACCACTGAGTATGAGGTTATTTGTGAGCTTTATTATGTTAAGGTACTTTATTTTATTCCTACATGTTGAGTATTTTTATCATAAATGCCCACTCTTTTCTCTTATTTTCAACAAAGTACTAGCAGTACTTGCCCTTGTCAGGAGCATGTAGAAGGTAACCAATCAATGTATCTCTTTTAATATATCTCTCTTGATTCTATTCTCTCTAAAAAGCAATGGAAAAAATATCCTCAATTGAGGATAAATAATAATAAAATAAAAGAGTGAAAAGGCAAGCCATGGGATGGGAGAAAATATCTCCAAACAACCTATACAATAATAAAAGCCTAATAATGCTAAGTGTCCAAACATCTGATCATCCATTCAACCAATCAAAGTGCAATATGCTAATTACATGCTAAGGCCACTCAACTGATTGCTATGATGTGCAATGGCCACCAGGGGGCAGATGCTCTCACTGGTAGGTTAGCTTGCTGCTTGGGTATGGCCAATCGAGACTGAGTGAGATGGGTTGGACATGCCTTGGAGCCCTCCCGTGCTCTCTCCCTGGCTGGACAACCTCCTGCAACCCTCCATGGCCCCTATTGTGCACTGGGGTCCCTTGGCCTGGCCTACACCCTCTCACAATCAAGGACCCTTCCAGGGATGTTGGAGAGCCAGTTTTGACCCTATTCTACAGTCCAGGCCAAGGATCCCCACTGGTGCACAAATTCCTGCACCCAGCCTCTAGTATATTTAAAAAGGGATTAACCTAAAAATATATATAATAAACTCCTACAACTCAAAAGTAAAAATAATTCTACTAATAACCCATTAAGAAATGGGCTAAGGACTTGAATAAATGTATTCTAAAGAAGATACATGAAAGACCAATAGGAACATTAAAAAAATGCCTAACATCACTAAATCATATGGAAAATTCCACTTAAAACCACATTGAGTTATTATGTCATAGCTGTTAGGATTTCAGTTATCCAAAAGACAATAAATAAGAAGTGGAAATGATGCAGCAGAAATGTAAAAGACTACAGAATCTCTACATACTCATACACATACAAATTAAAAGTAGAGCTACAATATGATCTAGTAATATTTCTTGATATTTATCTAAGAGAATTGAAATTAGAATCTTGAGGAGATATGAGCACTCCAGTTATAGATACAAGGTTCATATTGTTGGTGCTTCTTAAAAAAAAGGCCTATATTCAATATATAAAAGTTTATTATTGATCCAGAAAGCACAGCTCCAGAAGATGGGAGAACTAATTCTCAGATCATCTTAGGAGAGTTCAAAATTCAGGCATGTGGTATATCAAGGGAAAGAAGGATGAATGAAGTAAGAGGTCTGGGGGACTATAGAGAGCCAAGCACTAAAAACTGTCCAAGGAGAAGCACAGACTTTCTAAATCTCTTTGTTCCTGGTTGACACCCCTGATCCTAGTTTGATTCTAGAGTCATTACTTTCTGTATATTTCTCTACATCTTCTCTGATCAGGGACAAGTTCAAGCCTCTAATTAGCAGCCTATCTATAGCAGAAGCTTGAAGGCCTTTAGAGAGAGGAAGCATTTCATTCTGTTCCACTCCCATGTCCTTTGCAGCATTATTCACTATGTACCAGCTGTGGAAACAACCTAAATGTGCATTGACTGTGAATGTGTAAAAACTGTATTATGTACATACAAGAAATATTACTCAGCTTTAAATATTAAGACAATTCTGGCTGAAACCGGTTTGGCTCAATGGATAGAGCGTCGGCTTGGGGACTGAAAGGTCCCGGGTTCGATTCCGGTCAAGGGCATGTACCTTGGTTGTGGGCATATCCCCAGTAGGGGGTGTGCAAGAGGCAGCTGATCGATGACTCTCTCTCGTTGATGTTTCTAACTCTCTATCTCTCTCCCTTCCTCTCTGTACAAAATCAATAAAATATATATATATTTTAAATATTAAGACAATTCTGTAATATGAAACAACATAGATAAACCTTGAAGATAGGATATTAGGCTGACTGAAAAAAAAAAGTCAATCACAGAAAGAAACATAATGCATGATTTCTCTTACATGAGATATCTAAAATGGTCAAATTGATAGAAGCAGAGAATAGTGTGGTGGTTGTCTGGGGTTCATATAATAAGATGTTGACTACCAGCTGATGTTGAAGGTATCAACATCACATTGTGTTAATATAGACATTGTTTATTGGCACAGTGGATAACTCAGATGCTACTCATCTAGGATAGGAAATAATGGTGGGTGAGAAAGGATGGAATTCATCTGAAATAATACTGGGCACTTGCCAGGCATGAGCTCTGTGGCTATTTGCACCTCAGCTGGCAGGTCCATAGCGTCTAGAACTTATATATTGAAGCCCTAATGAAACCAAAAGGTGGTATCCGGGTCTAAATTCTTTGTCTTGCAAAAACAGAATAGATTCCAGGACAAAATGGTTAGGGGAAGCAAAGTTTATTGAGGAGTAGACGAACTTCCTGCCACAGGGGGCAGCAGCAGGAAGGGGGCGCAAGCCCCATGCCCTTTGAGCCAGTCCTGGAAAAGGTGCATCTGCAGTCCCAAAAGCAGGCCAGTGTCCAGAGCTTCCATGTTGAAGTCGGGTGAAGTTTAGTACCCAAACTACGTAATTAAGGTCTATTAGTTCATGTGTGGAGGCCCACATGGCCATAAGCACAGTGGGCACAGGGAAGTGCCTTCCCCACCACAGGAACCCAGTGTGCCTGTGCCCTGGAGAGAGAGGAGCGAAGGAAAGATGGAGAGAGCACTTTTCTGTCGAGGACTAGGTAAGCCTTGCTAGCTCCTGATGGGTTTTTAAAGAATTCTGCCTTAGTAACATTCTTGGGGTTCGTTAAAATGCCTCACTGCCTTAACTATGATTAGTTATCTGTATGTTGCTTCTCTTAGTAACATCCATATATTTTAAAACTCTGTGTATTCCCTGCCCAGCTGGGTTGCCTTAGTAATTCTGCACAGTTGGATTCTGAGGTTCTACTCACCCCATTTCCCATGGTCTTAAACTTGTCTGCCTAGCTTCCTCTGTCTCCTCACTAACATTTAGGGTGACTGACTAAATTTGAGGGCCTTTTAGGAAGATATGTAAGGTTAAATGAGGTCATAGGATGATGTCCTTATATGAAGAGAAAGAAATATTAAAGATCTTTCTCCACACACACAGAAGAGAGGTCATATATGGACACAGAGAAGTTTTCACAATAAACAAACCTTGACTTTAACTGGATCTTGAACTTCTAGCATTCAAAACTATGGGAAGATAAATGTGTTATCTGTTGTCTAAGCCACCAATCTATAGCATTTTGTTATGGCTAGTAGTGATGATGTTACACTATATAATAAAACCCTAATATGCAAATTGACCAAACGATGAAAAAAACTTGTTGCTATGACATGCACTAACCACCTGGGCAGATGCTCAATGCAGGAGCTGCCCTATGGCGGTCAGTGTGCTCCCACAGGGGGAGCACAGCTCAGCCAGAAGCAGGCTCTTAGCTGGCAAGCACAGCAGTGGTGATGGTGGGAGCGGCTCCCACCATCCCACAGCACTAAATACTTTTCGTGGGATGTCTGACTGCTGGCTTAAGCCCGCTCCCCACAGAGTCCCAGACTTTGTGTGGGTGCAGACCAGGCTGAAGGACCCCTAACCCCACCATGCACAAGTGTTGTTCACTGGGCCTCTAGTAATATAACATACCATACATAGTTGTTCTTTTCCCCAGTTGCTGGCACAGGACTCCTAAAAACTTACTGATAAAGATGGTTGAAGCAACTTTTATTATAATATATAATATTTATCGTTTAGTGACACAGGGTTTCTAAAACTATCTGAATTTCCTGAGTCTTAGAGGTGATAGTAATGTCTTTTGTTATTCACAAGCCACATTTGATTATACATAAAATTATGCTAATGAGGTGACATCAAGTGAAGCCCCTAGATAGCCTCAGATGTAGTATATTTAAGTGTTTAAAACTGTATTGTCACTTAAATTTTTTCATGCATTTTTGAATGCTTGTTTTGTATTCTCTTGCATAGTGAATAAGCCACTTGACAAACTCTTGAAATTTGCATATGAAGCACATTGATTTAACTTTCCAGAAATGCCCTTCATATTTACTGACTAATTACTCTTTTTCTACCCTGATATTCCTTGGTAACTAACCAGTAGACTAGATTTTGTAGGCCATATAAATTGTAGTCCAAAAGTAAAATACGGCAGAGTGCCCAGGTACATATCTTGAAACAAATTCCAATTTCTAGCTTTCTTCCCTCCTTAGATTTATTGAATCAAATTTTTTTTTGGAGGGATGGTACAATTTACTATATATTCAACAAGAATGGCCTGTGATATTTTTGTTCACCAAAAAGTGAGAACTACTGATATGAATGCAACAGGAATGATTTGCTTAATAGAAGAAAAGTGTGTTATTCTAGTCAAGTTACCATAACAGAGAACATTATTTCTCACAGTTTGGAAGTTAGACGTACAAGATCAATTTGCATTCTGCTGAAGGCCCTTTCCCTGGGTCATAGCTGGCTCCTTCTTACTGTGTCCCTGATGGAAGAGGCAAGGCATCTTTCTGGAGCTCCTTTTATTACGACACTAATGTAATTCATGAGGCCTCCTAAAGGATTCACTTTCTTTTATCATTAATTTTGGGGATTAGGACTCCAACATATAAATTTTGAGAGAACAAAGACATTCAGATGATAACAAAAATTACTTTAAATATAGTATGAAATTCATAATGCTTGTCCTACTTACTGCTTTTCTGATGTACTTTTTTAAACTATACAATCACTGGCATTGAGATTGCATTGAACAACAATGTCATATATATTTTTTTAACTTAGGAAATTTCAATTCAATGGGTTAAATCAGGAAAATAGATATATTGCAAATAAACATAGCTTCATTTTATATATAGAACTCATATGCTGAGCTCACCGACACTTTTTCTAGATTTCTATGGGCATCCCAGCACTTTTAATCAAGGTTCATTTGTGCTTGGGAAATGTATACTGCTGAGATAGCAATGCTTTACCCAAAGAAGACAATAATTTCAACTAAAGAGCATCATGAGAGTTAAGGTCAGGGGCAAGAAGTACAGAGGCCATGCAGAGAGTAGAAGCTTAAGCAGTATTTTCCCTAGCTCTGTGGTGCTAGGGAAGCAGACAGATGGTCCAATTCTATCAAAAAGAAGGGGCCCTAGTAGATAACCTAAATAGACATTGAAATAAAGAGTACAACTTTGATTACATATCCTAATTAAAAAGACACAAACAAATAATAACTAAATCTTGACCCATACCTAAAACAAATAAATAACAACAACAAAATCTAGGGAGATTTTAGACTTAAATGCAAAAGCTAAAACAATAAAGCTTCTAGTGTGTTATACAGATTGCATTTATAAAATTGTGGGGAGACACAAATATTTATTTAAAAGGGACACAAAAATCTATATAAAGGATCAAGAACAAGATTGATAAATTAGACTTTCTTAAATCTTACATGTATAAATACCTTTTATAAGTATAAAAGACAAACAGACCAGACTTCACAATATAAGAGATTCAAAATGGCCAATTAAAGGTACACAAAGTCATAAGTTATGAGGGAAATAGAAATTCAAATTCAAATGGAATATGACTGCACAATCACTAGAATGATAAAAAAAAAAAAAACAGTAAGAAATAGCAATTTAAGGAGAAATCTGTGTCTCATATACTCTTGGTGGAAGTTAATCTTAGGTCAACCATTTTATAAGATACATTGGCACTATTTTCTGCACATAATATACATTTTATCTATATAATCAAAGCCTAAGCAACTGTTATGGTGGAACAACCAAAACAATTGGTCACTATGATGTGAAATGATCAACGGGGTGGGGGGGTGGGAGGGGTGGGTGGTCAGTGTGCTTCCCCAAGGGGAGTGCCACTCAGCCAGAAGCCGGGCTCACAGATGGCAGCACAGTGGCAGTGGTGGGAACCTCTCCCATCTCCACAGCAGTGCTAAGGAGCAGCAAGCTGAGCAGTAAGGAGCCTACCACTGAGGAGCAGTGAGCCAAGCAGTAAGGAACAAGCAGGTAGGCAGTAAGGAGTGAGGGATCCCAGATTGGGAGAGAGATGTCTGACTGCGGACTTAGGCCCTATCCCAGGATAGACATCCCCTAAGAGGTCCCAGTCTGTGAGAAGGCACAGGCTGGGCTGAGGGACACACCCCCACCGTACACACAAACACCCAGTGCACACATTCTGTGCACTGGGCCTCTAGTGTCTTAATAATAAAAAATGCACTTTGAGAAAAGGAAGAGGTAGCATTTCCAACTTGTTTTGTTTGAGAGCAATTTATGCTTAAAAACTGGTATTGCCTTGCCAATAATTAGTTAACACAAGTTCACCACAGGAATTATAATAGTTTCACAAACCTATACATACAGGATAATATCTTTTAATTAGCTAATAAAGAAATAACATACTCTAAATCTATGATAGATTAATTACCCTATTGTTTCAGGCAATGAAAGAAATAAACTCTAAATTTAGCTTGAGGTGTACCTCTCTACAAATTGGTTCTTGGAAGAGTCTTTTTTAGCCTCTAAGAGCTGATATCCAGCTGCCAGCACAAAACAAAAGTCCTTGTTCTAGAGCACATTGCTAGGGAACAGAGTTGCCAGTGTTGACAAATGAGATGATAACCCTTCACTGGGCCACTGCCTTAGGTAAAGAGACCCCTTATTGCCAAAATTGATTTGGCTCAGTGGGTAGAACGTCAGCCTGCAGATTGAAGGGTCCCAGGTTCAATTCTGGACAAGGTCATGTACCTTGGTTGTGAGCACATCCCCAGTAGGGGGTGTGCAGGAGGCGGCTTATCGATGTTTCTCTCTCATCAAAGTTTCCAACTCTCTATCCTTCTCCCTTCCTCTATGTGAAAAATCAATAAAATATATATTTTTTAAAAAGGCCCCTTACAAGGTGAGCTCTTGCAATTTCTTTATATGTGTGTGTGTGTGTGTGTGTGTGTGTGTATATATGTGTGTGTGTGTGTGTGTGTGTGTGTGTGTGTGTAAATTTCAGAGAGGAAGGGACAGAAAGAGAGATAGAAACATCAATGATGAGAGAAAATAATTTATTGGCTGCCTCCTACATGTCCCTACTGGGGATCGAGCCTTCAAATGAGACACATGCCCTGACTTAGAATTGAACTGGTTCATAGGTTAATTCTCAACCAATTAGCCATTCCAGCCAAGCAGCAATTTCAAGTCACATGTTTCACCTTTGAGAAATTTGCTTTTATCAATTTGTTGAAAAATGTCTCCTTTCTATTTCCTCTGATCTCCCTTTCTCCAGTTCCTTTTAGATAAATGTTAAATCTCTAAATTTATTATTCATGGCTCTATTTATTTCATATTACTCATCTCTTTATTTTTTTTGTTCTACATTTGGGAGATTTTCTTGATTTATTTTTCTCTAGCCCTCCCAACATATATGTATTTATATGGTTATATATGGTTATATATATTGTTATAGATATATAGTTATATATATATACTAGAGGCCCGGTGCACAAAGATTCATGCAATAGCCTTCCTTTCCCTGGCTGATGGCACCAGTTTTTCTTCAGCACTCGGGACCTGGGCCATAGTGGAGCCAAGCCTTCAGACTTCAGGCTTGACTCCAGCCACAGCGGAGCCTTCAGTCTTCACTCTATGCCTGCATATGCAAATTAACCTGCCATTTTGTTGGGTTGATATGCATACTTACTCCTGATTGGCTGGTAGGCATTGTGGAGGTATAGTCAGTTTGCATCTTTTTTTCTTTTATTAGTGTAGATGACTATACATTAAAATAACCATATTTTCGATATCTAATAGCTCATTCATAGTCTAAATTCTTCTTTTATAATAGGTATTCTGTTTTTACATATCCAATGTCTTACTAAATCTCCTCGAAACTACTAATTAGCAAAACTTTAAGTCATTTTTCTATTTCTTTGTTTTTACATTATAAACATTATTCTTTTTTCTCATTTGGGGTGTTAATTTTTAAATTTGTGCTTTGATTTCTCTTAAGTATTTGATAATTTTGCTGCCCATTCATATTGGTGAATGAAAATTTAAAATGTTTAACATAGAGAACTATGTGGATATTTTCAACAGTTGTGTTGATCAATTTATACAGTGAGTCTCTGTCCAACTTGGGAGTTTTGACAGAGGTTTCAATATTTGCAAACTTGGTGTGATTGGCAGGCTTTCTCTATGGTATAGGAACAAGGCAGAAACCTGTCTGCCTCAACTCAGATATGTTCTTTCCCTATTCCCATGTTTTACAAACATCTCCTATGAATGTTCTGGGCTACGGCTTCTTTACTATCTGCTTTGAATTCCAGTCAATCACTTCGACTCTTCACCTTCCCAAAATGCATCAAAATAGCTGGTCTAAGAATGTACTTCCACCCCACTACCATGTCCTAAAATGAATAAAAATAGCCTTCTTTATTGAAATGTGATGGGAACTATGTTCACTCTCCTACTAAATCCCATTTCTGAATATTTATCTTATCAGCATAAAATATGGAGGTTTACATTGATTGTAATATGACAAAACATGTTCCTTTTTTGGGAAAAAATGCTAATTCCTGATGTGAAATTTCTGTACAAACCTGTCTTCAAGAAAATAATGCATGACTTTCTCTCTGGTTCTGCCTTTCCTAACTAAGCAACGTGACTAAAATTAAAAACATGGGTGCTCCGTGCTTTTAGGAGCCAAACACTATTCCCTATTCCTATATGAACCAACAAGATATCAGTATAGGGACAGACATTAGGAAAGGCAGAATAAGAAACATCATTCCTATAACATTAGTTGTTTATCTTTCTGTTTCTTTCTCTAGTCTAGGTACTATTTGAGATCAAAGTCTAAACATTTTGAAACTGAATAACAACACAGTCTGGATGAAAGAAAAACTAGTTTTCGCCCCTTCTCTGCCATTTATGGGTGAACCAACTTGGGTGAACGTTAGAGTCCTCTTGTGAAAGAGCCAAATAATAACATTATCTACTTCAAAAGGGTGATGTGAGGAAGTGCTATTTGTAAAGGGCTTTACCTAGTGCGATAGACAAATAGATGAATAATAAATATAATCTATTCCTTTTACATCAGACACAACACTAATAGAATCAGAGCCTTTATTTTATAAATGCCTTTTGACTGGAAAAAAGCACACGCACAGCAACCTACTGTTACATTCTTTGTATCTAATTAGGCAGTGGCTCAAAATCACTAATGAGGGAGGCAAAGAAATGGAATGCCATGTTAAATTGATGGAAATGCCAATATGGCAGTCGTGCTAAACAATTAAACCCTTAAGCAGTAACAGGCTCCATAACTAATTGAAAACTGAAAGATCACACTGACTCTGAGTTCCATACAGCCAACCTTCAGAATGCTTTCATTTTTCTCTTCCTTCTGAGATCTTATTTTCATGGGAAAAATTAATTAATAGAATAAGATCAAAAGAATGAAAGAATGTGAGAGTAGAGATCAACTTTCTGGAAGATATATGGACAGTGAAAGGATGATGACAACTGAGGTGGAGCAAATGAATTCATAGTCCAGAATAACTGAAGCCAAGAGGAGAAAATCTTTGCCAAGTAGAAATGTAGGAAAGATTTGAATATAGTGTAAGTATTAAGAGCTGGAAGTAAATTAAAGGCTAGAAATAAGGGGACTGGTGAATGCCTATCTTTGCAACAACTAAGCCAACTCTACCACAAACACCTACATATTTACAGCTTCATTTTATAACTGGAAATAAAATTACCTGAGCATATTCTCATAAGATTGAGACATGGATCATGATAGTCTTAGGTAAATCCTGTTTAGAAGTTCCTCTCTCCCATTTGCCAACCCTGTAGCATAACCCAGCAAAGACTTTCCAATTATTGTATTTGTCTACTTGTAGGTGATGACTATTTAAAAATAATCTAAAATATCTTCTGTTTAAGATAACAATAGTAACAATATATGGACTAATTATATATTATGGATAAATTAAAAGAATTTCAACAATGGAAGGAGGCAATTGGAACTGTTCCAATGTACTTGTATTAAACAGAAAGCAGTATGGCGTTATTTGAAGGTGGGTTTTGATTAATTAAAATATATATATATTGGGAACACTAACCAAACAGTAAAATATTTAAAGGAAGTATAATTGATATGCTAAGAAAGTAGATACAATGGTATCAAATTATTTCATGAAAAGGTAAAAGCAACTTTGATTAGTTTATTGCTCTACCTCTATAATCTATAATTCCTGGCTCATAGAATAGAACAGCATATATGTGTAACATGAATAAATTATATGAGTGACAAAATGATATAAAGTTTGGTGAGCTCTGAAAGTTACAATATATTGTCAGATTTTTAGAAATATTAAAATGACTAAAATTTATTAAAATAAATATCAGTGTTGACTGTTTCAAAATAAATTTTTTCTTTATAAAGGAATTAATGCAATTAATCCCCTCCACACATATTTTAAAAAAAAACATCCAGAGTTTTTTGCTTAAATCAAGAAAAACAAAAATTGTTTTCCAGCCACATTTATTTAAACAGATCAACATTTGTAGAGAAAACAACTGTGTCTCTATTTTCAAACATTTATCAAAGTTTTAAAAATCAATATCATAGTTTTACTGAAACTACAGTCCTTGTAATTATACCCCCTTTCACACTTGTATACATCTTAAATTTTGTCAAAGCCCTTAATTATCAACAGGAAACTGTTTTCCTGTGACAGCATCATTTAAATGTATTCTTCACTTACCTGTCTAATGTTATTCTTCCAAGATCAAATGAATTTTCACAGCCAGGGTAACAGAATTAAATTGTTCCTGTTAAACTCACTTTACAAAATATAAATCTCTAAAATAGTTCTGTAAATAATTTCAAAGTAATAGAAGACTGGTCCATTATAAATATTTTCCATGTTAAATGGCTTATCATCTATTTAATATTTAGTAAAATATTTATTAGTCTTCAAAACAATGGTTGTGGTTCTGTGTTCAAAAGTTCTAATTAGACTTTTTTTTTTTGGTCTTTTTTTTTAAATCTTTTTCCCCTCTCCCATTATCTGAAAAACACATTACATATCCATTTTTCAAGACATAAACAGGTCTTATTCTACTCCTTAAACTCTAGCCATTGTGTTTCCATTGGTAAAATACATAATACATTGTGCTGTTGAATTCCATAAAAAATCTAACAACCACAGTGTGTAGACACTCCTGTGATGTGGCTTCTGCTCTCTCCCTAGACTTATGCATTACCTATTACTAATCCATGCTGTTTTTAACATTTGTGGGGTATTTGTCCTCTACAGTGTTTGATCTGTCCAACCATCCCATTAGGAATAAGGCCTTATTTCTTCCCAAAAAAGTTGTATCTGCCTAATTCAAATCTTTGGCTGTACTGCAGCTTCAAAACAACCTGCCCTGCTTCCTAACATTTGGGATAGGTAAACTAACAAGCTGTTAACCTTCTTCTTTGTCTGTTGGTTATTGGGCACGAGGATCCCAATATGACCAAGTGGCAGTCTCAAATACCTGTTTAAAGATAATTTTATTTTTTCCTTAACATTTTTGTGTCCGTTGCAGTAATCCTTCTTCCACTGGGAAGTAACATCTGTGAAAGAGCAGCCAAATTGCAAATAGGAAGAAAACCCTAGGTGTGACTAGGGGTATTAGCAAGAAAGTTCATTCTAATTTTACCCCCTGGACCACATGCTTGAATGTAGGCTAAGAAGAAATATGCTGGTCACTGATTCAAAGTATATGTTGCAACTTGGAATATATTATCTTAACACTACAAGGCATTGCCTAATGCCACCTACAGCTTCTACAGGCTGGTGAGAGTTAAAACATAGTAGTTAAGATCAGAGGCTAATAACAGAAAATTCCATTATTCTTCCTTTGCTATAAAGTAGACTCCCTAGAAAGTGGCAAGGGTGTCCAGAATACTGAATAAAGTTCCCGTATGTCTATCAGGCGTCTTCAAACTACGGCCCTCGGGCCACATGCGGCCCGCAGAGGAGTCTGATCCGGCCCGCCAGGTTTTTTGGGCAGTGAGCGAAGCCGAGGTGTTACAGTAGGAATTAGTAGTTCATATAGTCCGGCCCTCCAGCTCTCTGAGGGACCGTGATCTGGCCCCCACTTTAAAAAGTTTGAAGACACCTGCATAGGTGATGTGTTCCACAAATTTACTAAATAATTTTAGAAAGATGAACATTACAAAAATCAACAATAAAATGTTCTTATAGGGAAATGCTGGTAACATACACTATATATTGGCAGGCTTCCTTAGTTGTAAAATGTGACCCATAGGAGGTGGTATACTCACTAAGCAAATTACAAAATTTGCCAATTTATATTGAAAGAAACTAGTCAGATAAGATTGTTGCGTCTTCTCTTATCTAAAATTATCTGAATTTAGTCAGAGATAAAGAACTATAATGATCATGACAGAATTAATTCATGGATAATGTAGCAATTAGGTTTTTTATAATTCAAGAGCTGAGAAGTAAATATTAGTTTGATGAGCAGGCACGAAGATACACTAACAAATCCTCATGAAGCATAATACAGATCGGTGAATCAAAGCTTTTACAGGGGATGCTGAGTTCCAAGTTATGTCCCTGACAGTTTCTGGACAGGTTTACAAAGATTCTTGCCACAACTAAGCTTCTAGTGGCACTGTTGTTAATATAAGATCAGCCGGCAAGATGTAGAGATTAACGATGAGCCCAGAAAAATGAAGTTCACCTGAAGTCCAACAGGCAATTCGGTGCCCATTATCATATCTGACTTCAAAGACCTACGGAGAAACAGTGGCCACTTCATTTTCACAATTTAAAGTTATATGCAAGGGCCCAGCCAACATGGCTCAGTGATTGAGTACTGACCTACAAATCAGGAAGTCACAGCTGATTCTCAGTTGGGGTATATGCCCCAGTTGTGGGCTCAACCCCCCAGTGTGGGCTTCTCATCATTGATGTTTCTATCTCTGTCTCCCTCTCTCTTCCCCTCTGAAATCAATAATAAAATAAAATTATATATATATATATATATATATATATATATATATATATATATATATATATAATAAAATAATAGCAATGCCCTCTTTTGGCCTAATCTATATACAGTGAAAGAGATACTGGGAAATATAATTCCAAGCTTACACTAATTAGCAATGAATAGGTTGCTGGACTTAGTAAATAAAAGTATCAACCACCTAGTTAAAGTTGAATATTTTAGAAATGATTATTTTAATTTAGCTACATCCAATATTTATGGGACTAGTATCATACTCTATTCTACTTCTTTCCACTCTGTTTAATATTTTTTAGTGTAAGCATGCTTCTTGCAATATTTGAGACAAACTTTTACTGAAAGTAATGTTCATTATTTGAAACATAAAGGTATTTAGACTGAGCTAGAGAAATATTTTAGTATTTGGGTATAATAAGCCCTATATCTGTCATAGAAACACAATTTGAAAATTGCTGCTAGTGTTTATAATAAAGAATTACAATAAAAATGTGTGCAAAATAAGTTCATAATATCGACTTTAAGTTTTTTATATGGACAAATTATGAAATAGCATATAGACAATTTTATACTTTTTTGTATTTATGGCATCTTACTAAAAATACAGGCTAAATGCAATTAAATTTATGCTTCAAAATAATACATTTTGTAATCTCTCTGTAGTTATTCTACATTCAAACATCTAATTGTTCTAGAAAATCAAATTGCATCTTAGAACCACTAGTGGCAGTCTCTTCTTGTACATGGCTGGTGCCATACATTTTAGCCAGAGCAGAAGTAACTTTTCTTCAACCCTCTTACCTCTGAAGGCATTCCACTGACATCCTTTTGTTCTGTTGAAACAGGATTGACAACGCATGCATTATTTGAAACTAATAGCTCAAACCTGCCATCACAGAAGAAGAAATAGTCGATGCCCTTTGAATATTTTTGCCCTATATGTCCATCACCATAGATAATTAATTGAGTTGCACTGTTACTATATTCAATTCTTGGGCTTTCTGCAGGAACTGACAAAGGTTCTAATCAATGCCAATCAAAAGGATGATTTTGTGGTATGAACATTTTGAGGACTAAAATGTATTTAAATTCAAATTTATACTTTATCAAATTAAAAAATATCTAGCAGATGGCTCATTGAATTGAAGATCCAAATGACCCAGACGTGGGTCTTATGCCAAAGAGAACATTTTTCAAATTTATTATCATTTAAGACAAAATCACCCCTTTTTATTTTCAATATTTTTTTACCCTGATATATAAATAGTTATTTTGAAGGAATTTGCTTTTGAAACTTATCTCCTGTTATGTAAATAAAATGGAATTACTTATTGAGACTTTGATTCTGTATCAGAATCATTGAAACTAAGTGGGGCCACTTGAAATGTTGATGCCACCTCCGTCCAATGGAGTTTAAGAGAACAGTTTATCTGAACTTACATGAGTTTATAGACCTGGAAGCATGAACAGACTCACATCATACATTTTTATTTTTAAAAATATGCCGTGTTTATTTCAGTCACAGGTAAATTATTTTAAAATACGCATAACAGTCTTGAGTCAAGTTTTAAAAATAAACTTCAAACAAAAAAAGCACCAAACAAACCAAATGAATATGTGGTAGGAATAATAAAGTTGTCAAAGGACTTTCACTACAGACATAGATATCTCAAGCACAAAAGCAATCATTTCAAGGCTATTTAAACAATGGGTAAATGCTTAGGCAAGTGGAAACGATTCCATGCCTTTGGTGTTATCCCTTACTAATTTGCACATGAGCTAGTCTATGACTCACAGCTACCAAACCAATCCTGATATATTCAGAATTGGTTCCCAACTTTCTATTATCATGTCACAGATGATAACATGTGGATAGCCACGTGACTATTTCTTCAGCATGGCAAAAACTAAAATGTAACTATTTCCCCCCCCAATTTCACAGAAAGTAACTTCAGGCTATTAACTTGCTCAAATCCCCTGTTTAGAAAGAGGCAAATTCAGTATTCAAATCTTGATCTTTTTACAAAGACTTTGCTTTTTTGCACTGTTTGTGCTACTTTAGAGAAAATGGATGTTTCATTTAAACAAGGAGTAGAAGAATAATTGCTTTTCTCCCACCATTCACATTACCCCAACATAAGGAATTCCATAGGCTTGATCTGCTTTTATTTTTTCAAATCTATTTTATTTTAAAAAGTGTAAATTCAGCTATTTTTTTCAGCAGTAATTAAAGTGTATATGTATAGATCAAAAGACAAGGAAGCAGGAGGATATCAGGAGGAAAAGATACCTTTGACTTATAAAAAAAAAAGCTTCTTTTTCTTTTTTACACCTTTTAGGCTTTAATTGCTTTTGTGATGCTCAGACTCTATGATTGAAGATGGTCTAATATTTTTTAAAGGATTGGAAGAGGAGACATCTCAGTTCACCTTCAATATAAGTCATTATAATCTCATAACAATTATTTTCCTTTACTTTCTGCCGAGAAGCTCTAAAATTGAATATACATCCTCAATACTTATATATTAGAAATTTTTAAAAGAGTTAGAACTCTATCTATGTTTCCCTCCCACTCACTCCTTATTCTCTTTGTGTTCCACTTACTGACTGTAGAATCTGAAAGCTTTTTTCACCAAAATTATTACTCTCAGTTGGTGGGGATGTTATTTCTTTCCTTGGCTTAAACACATAGCTCAATAAGCCAGTCAGAGAAAGATAAATACCACATGATCTCACTCATTTGTGTAATATAACAAACAACATAAACTGATGAACAAAAACAGATCCAGAGACAGAGAAGCATCTATCAGAGCCTCAAACCTCAGAGGGAAGGTAGGAGAGGGTGGGGGTAAGGGGGAGAAACAAACCAAAGGACTAGCATTCATGCATATAAGCCTAACCAGTAGTCACAGACACCAAGGTCATGAGTGAGGGAGTGAGGGGCAATAAGGGGATAAGGACACATATGTAATACCTTAATCAATCAATTAAAAAAAACTTAAAAAAACACATAGCTCAATCAAGACACTCCAAAAAGTATGGTGTTCTAACTTCATGCTTACTTCATTGTTCAAGGTATTTTTGTGTGTTTATTTGTTTGTTTTATGCTTGTGTTGGTCTTTATATTATTCATTCCAAAAGTAAAGACATTCCTTGTGTTTTAATCTGCTATATTCTATGAAGCAGTGTCATTCAAATGCCATTTCCTTTTTGTTGTTGATTATATTTCCTTTTGAATGACTTTTTTTACGATGAGGTTCACATACTGAAGTGATTTTGTTTTGCTTTGTTGATAATTTGCAAGAAAAACCCTATGAAACATTGATGTTCACTGGGTAAATGCAGTGACTATAAGTAGCTCACTCTCATTTCTGTAGTTTTATTATGCAGCAATTACTATATCCTTTTATGGGGTTTGGAAATATTTGTTTTAAAATGAAAAATCCAAACTTATAAACAGATTTATACAGTACTGTGGTAATATTTAAATTAATGTGATCTATATGTGGTGCTTTTAATTTCAAAAAAATGATCCAAATACTTCACATAGACCATGAACCCAGCCAGAGCTGACAACTAAAAATGAATTACTCTTCAGCTACTTCTAAAATGGCTGAGTTTATCATTTTTTAACTTTATGACCCAGTTTACATACATCATTGAAATGTCACCTCAGGCCATGCAGTCAAGATTTTACCTTTTGATAACTGTTTGTTAACATTTCACTTTGCCTAGTACTTTCAGTCACATTGGAGTTAACACGTGTTTAGCTCAGACTTGCCTCATTTGTTAACTATGCATTAGTCAGTTTGGATTAAAATCGTGTAAAGAAATTAACTATAGGGTAGACCTTATGAAGACAAAGATGTGGACAAATATGTCGGGATCATCTCGGGTCATTCCATTCATTCTATAGAATTTTCTTTGTAAAATTTGTGATTTTAACTCATTTTAAATATTTTTTTTCTTAAATGTCATATGTTACTGTTTTCCAACAACAGCATAGTAATTCTGTTTATTATTGCCCTGAAATATAAAATATAAAAACTAAAAAAAAAGTAAAATCTCAAACATTTTGAAAGTGTTTTCTTTGAATATTCATAACAAATTTCCATTAGAAGCTTTCTAGAGACATTTCTGGATTTCTGGGGGGAGGAGGGGAGGGAAAACTATCTGTCAAAGATTCACATTAAAATATTTCCTAAATAATATAATCAATAATCCTGGAACAAAATGTATTGTTAAATACCATATGATTCCAGAAAGTGGGCTTCTAATTATTCTGTAACTCCATGTTCTTACATGGCTGAATAATATTATTTCACTTCTGATTTATGACTTGCTTTCTGACCATGTATGACTGCTATTAGTAATAGTTAAGTTAGTGTTGCATATTGGAAAGTAAATAGTAATTGGAACCAGATAAATCTATGATAATATTCTAGCTCTGGTAAGGTCTGGTTGAGTCAATTTCAATCAAATTTTGTAATTTTTAATTACCTAATATGCAAGGATTATTTCAAAGATTAAATAATAGAGTTCTTAAGACTCATACATCCAGTATAGTACATATTTAGAACTCAATTTTTAAAATCCAACCACCCTCTCCTTATTCTCCTCTAATTGTTATTATTTCATTTCTCCTAAAAATGTTTTTATATTATCCAGTTCTTTAATTACATTCTTTCCAATTTCCATGACTTTTTCTGAGAGCTTGCTACTCTACTCACACTGCACAGATCAATTGTAATTGAGGTGGTTATGGTAAGCATGTTGGCCTAAACATGGCTCATAAAGAAAGATATAACTTAAATGAAACAGATACCTTCCATGGAGAATATGAGATGGAATAATGCTCTAAGAAATCTCAAGTATTTGATATCATCTCTCCAGAAACTAGTTTTCTGTTCCAAAAAATAACTGTATATTTCCTCCATCACTTGTACATTTACTGTTTCATTTTACAATCATCACTGTTTCTGCAATTTTGATCCCTGAGGTGAGCAGCTAGGTATTATTTTCTTTAAGTGTTTTAAGTCACTCCTTTTCCAAACTGTCAAAAAACTTGATGTTAACTTCAAGACTCAAGTAGACTCATTAATTTGTCTGCCAACCCCAAAGTGAGCTTTCTCTTAGCATGCATAAATAGCCTCTCTATAGGTATTTTCAATGTAATTTTACACTCCTCAGAAGAGGTTTAGGATACTCTTAAATAATAGCCATTAAGATTATTTGTCTTGATGTTCCTTAGCAAAACATGAAGCATCCACCAACTTCTTCTAATTTGAAAGTAAGATAACCAATGAACAAATATATTTATTAAAAAATTAAAATGAGAATGCATGTGCGCTCTGTTTTCTAATTATATTGTAATGGTAATTTATGACAATCTGAGTTATAAAATTCTGAATGTGTATATTATAAGGTTATAAGTAGTTTCAAAATGCAAGTGAAATATAAAATAACTGGAACCTTCTTAAATTAGAAAATGTATTTGAAATGGTACATTTTCAAGTTTGAGGAGTAAAATCATTATAAAATGTGTTTATGAAAACAGCATTAAGTAAACCAAAAATCTTTTTTTAAAATATATATTTTATTGATTTAGAGAGGAAGGGGAAGAGAGCGAGAGAAAGAGAGCGAGAGCGAGAGCGAGAGCGAGAGCGAGAGCGAGAGAGAGAGAGAGAGAGAGAGAGAGAGAGATTCACATCAATGATGAGAGAGAATCATTGATTGGCTGCCTCCTGCACGCCCCCTACTGGGGGTCCAGACCACAACTCAGGCATGTGCCCTTGACCAGAATCGAACCTGGGTTACCTCAGTCTGCAGTTAGATACTCTAGCCTTTGAGCCAAACCAGCTAGGGCAGTAAACCAAAATCTTGTCTTCAATTCTTTAGAATCCTCTAAAATTATGGCAATGCACAACTTTGCATATTTTTTGGCAATTCATATCCTAATCATCTTGTGAACTATACTTGGAGAGAATTAGACTATAAAAACTGCCATTTTCCCCACCATAAATCCAAATTAGTTTCAGAACAGGTGATGAACAGACATAAAGAGAAAAGTCCTTCTCCATCAGCAAATGTCTCTAGACACTCAAACATAATGAGAAATCATGTAAGTACAGCAATTAAGTCAACTGAGTGATTTTAATGTTTAATGATTGGTTTTATTTCTAACTGAAACCAACAAAGTGTTATTGCCATGGTATATGATCCTGGATGACTTTTGATAGAAAAATTGTAGAGTATTGTTTTCTGACAAAATCCGTAGAGTGTATGAAATATTTGTTAGATACAAAAACAAAAGACAATTTTTTTGGCACTTTATATAGGATAAAACATCTCCTATGCCTGACAACTTAATAAGATAATTGACATCATTGTAAGCATCATCATCATCATCATTCTCCTTATTCCATTATCCCAATAAGAAATTTTGATCCAGAAAGTCACATAGTTGTATATAGTCAGAATTAACTTTTTTTTTCATTATGGCAAGGGTTTATCTCTACCTCTCTAAAACGTATGTTTATGGGAAAGTATGTTTTTTCATTGAAATCAACAAAGGGAGTCTTAAACTTAAGAGTGTTGTTTTTCATGCTGTCCTCTCCCTGGCTTCTTGACTAATCTCCCTAATTTTGTCTGAAACCAAAGTTCATATTCATATCTTTATTACTTATGTTATAGGATCACTTAACTCTTCCAGTGTTGGCCATTGTATGATACCCAGTGACTCTCAAATTTCAGGTGTCATCTACATTTGTTGTCTGAGAATACTTGGGAATATCTTGAATTTTACTATATGGCTGATATGGAAGATCTATTATCTCTGTATCTATTCTTATTCTAGCATAGGATATTCATTCCTTCACTAATATCCATACTTTTATTTTTCATTAATATAATAGAGAATTTATAAAATACAAATACTTATAATTATTTTTATTTCTCTAACTGATTATATCCTTCTAAAATGAAGTATTTCTATCTTATTTATTGCTGATCCAGGGAACTCAGATTAGTACTGGAACAGTACAGATTCCTTTTGTGAGAAATTATTAAACAGACAGCAATAATATTTTAAGTGGTTCATGTTCTTTATGTTTAAACCTTAGTATTGAATATATGTTATACAACAAAATTTTTTATTATATATTAAAACTTGACTATCTAAAAGCTATTACTATAATGTAGCTTTGCCTTCTTATTCTAACATATTGCATCTCATATATAAGATGATTCAATTGAAATTATTATGCCTTGGTTATTTAAAAAATTATAGTATAGCTCTTTGCAAGCAATTCTGCTATTGAACACAATTAAATTTAACTTGAAATGATAATGTTTTTTAAAGCAATAAGGATCAAAATGAAAGTCACTATATGCTGAGCAGATAAAATATAGTAATCCTGGGGAAGACTTATCTGAGTTAATAAATATTTCAAGTTACATAATACTTTATAGCATATAATTTTATCATCTCTGGTATATATTATCATTGAGCTCAACTACTTATGAATATTATATGAGTAGATAGAAATTGTTAGCCTTACTCTAGTTTTATAAAAATGTGGGTTCCCTATGTGCTTTAGTGTTTTTGAAAATTATGTTGTTCATTTCCATACTTTTAAAAATACTTTTGATAAAAAAACATTTGATATAATATAAAGTAAGGCTAAACTGAGTAAAGGAAAACAATATCATAATAGTTCACCAAATCATATAAAAATCTACATTAAAATCATATAAAATATCACATAAAATATCATATAAAATCATATAAAAATCTACATATAAAATCATATAAAATCTGCATTCTGTTTGATATTAAATGGATTCATAATAATAAAAAGGGGGCTATATATATCTTAAAATTGTCCTATTTTCTTGCATTTGAATGTGTCAAATAAATATATCAGAAATCTCCATGTCTTCTTAGGAATTCATATATTCTATAATAATGGGGAAACATGGAAATAAACACCAAATAATCATGATGACAATGATGATTGTGATTATGATGATGATCCAGACAAGACCTATGAAGACAATGAAGTTCATGATAAGAAAAAACTCTCTAATATGAATCTACCAGAAGCTGGGATAAGTAGTAAGTTGAAAACTGGGAATAAAGAAATGGAATTGAGGTAGAAAAGAGAGGTATGGTGATAACAGAGGAGGAAATAAATTGCAGATGTATTACTGAACTGTGGTTCTTTGATGAATCCTACTGTGGGTTCTATGAGAAATTGTGTAGAATAGGCCACAGAATTGTATTGCCTAAGTAGGGGAGGTGAAGTTGCACTAAGGGCTAACCTTTACTCTTATGCTCACCCCATTTTTACTCCTTGAGGTTTTTTGTTTTTGTTTGTTTGTTTGTTTTTTAATAAATTTTATTGATTTTTTTACAGAGAGGAAGGGAGAGAGAGAGCTAGAAACATCGACCAGCTGCCTCCTGCACACCCCTCACTGGGGATGTGCCCACAATCAACATACATGCCCTAACCGGAATCGAACCTGGGACCTTTCAGTCCGCAGACCGACGCTCTACCACTGAGCCAAACCGGCTTCAGCTCCTTGAGTTTTTCCTGGATGTAGCATTTCTAAAGAAACCTCCCTACATAAATGAGTGAGATCATGTGGTATTTTCCTTTCATTGGCTCACTCATTTCTGAATAATAAAGAACAGTATAGCCTGATGAACAAAAAGATAGATACAGAGGCAGTAAAGCATCAAACAGACTGACAAATTAAAGTAGGGAGGTTGGTGGGGGGGAGATAAGAGATCAACCGAAGGACTTGTAGGCATGCATATAAGCATAACCAATGGACTCAAGATACTGGGGGGTGAGGGCATGTATGGGAGTGGGGTGGGGGGAGCAATGGGAAGATATGTACACATGTAATACCTTAATCAATAAAAAATAAAAATAAATTAAAATATCAAATTGATATAAAAAAGATTTTTAAAAAATGAATCTAGACACGGTGTTTATATCCGTCACAAAATTAACTCAAAATAGATCACATATCTAAATATAAAATACAAAACAATAGATTATATTAAAATAACCATTGAAAATCTAGATGACCTTGTGCATGATAATGAAATTTTAGATTCAGCACAAAAGGCACAATCCATGAAGGAAATAATTGATAAATTAGACTTTATTAAAATTAAAAACTTGTCTTCTGAGAATACAATGTGGAGAGAATGAGAAGACAAGCCACAGACTGGGAGAAAATATTTGCAAAGACACATCCAATAAGGGAATATTACCCAAAATATTAATTAAAAAAAAAAACTCTTAAAATACAAGAAAACAAACTCAATTTAAAAAATGGGCCAATGACCTTAACAAATCCTCACCTGTGTTATACAGAAGGCAAATAAGCACATGAAAAAATAATGCATGTGATATGTCAACATAGAAATTCAAGTTAAAACTAGGAGACACCACTGAGAATATTTTAGAGCGGTCAAAATCCAGTACACTGACAACACTAAATTCTGGTGAGAATGTGGAATTGCAGAAACTCATTCATTGCTGGTGGGAATGCAATGGGTACAGCCACTTTGAAAGACATTTGGCAGTTTCTTGCAAAACCAAACATACCCTCAACATAGGCTCCAGCATTTGTGCTCCTTAGTATTTACATAAAGGAGCTAACTTATGTGCATACAAAAACATGTGCATACATATATAAGCTTTATTCATAATTGTCTAAACTTGTCCTAGTGGTCAAAAGAAGAGGCTTTGAACAACAGAAAATTTTCAATAATAATTCCATCTGTAATGAGCTGTTTACTACTGTAAATGTAGGCAAGTCTTATCATCCCAGTGAGCTACAATTTCTTCATCTATACATTGTATATTATTTCATGACAATATTGTTGAGGAGATTTTCTCTGGAATGTAGAAAACAAAATACTGGTACATGGGAGTGGCGGGAGAGAAAAAGAAAAAAGAAACTTTCCTATATATATGTAGATAGATATAGATATATAGATATAGATATAGATAGAGATAGAGATAGAGATGATATAGATATAGATAATATAGATACAGATATAGATATATATATATATAGATTATATAGATATAGATATAGATATATCAATAGATATAGATATAGATATAGATATAGATATAGATATAGATATAGATATAGATATAGGTATAGATAGATATAGATATAGATATAGAGATAGAGATAGAGATAGAGATAGAGATAGATATGGATATAGATATAGATATAGATATAGATATAGAGATAGAGATAGAGATAGAGATAGAGATAGAGATAGAGATAGATATAGATATAGATATAGATATGGATATAGATATATCTGAGGCAGAAAGGTGAGACACTAGTTGAAATCTCAGGAACTCTCTACCACACATGGAGCGGTCCTAGGTGAGAGATTAAAGATTTGGAATGGGGCCTTTTGTAGCACAAATGCTATGTGCTACAATTCCTACTAATGATGATAATGATATATCTGAGTGAAGACATGAATTTATGAAAAGCTTAATAATATCCTTAAGAGTACAAAGATGGAAAATTATGGTACAGGGATTCAAACTATGGTCTGAATTTCCAAAGCCAGTGTTCCTAGCTCAGTGCTATCCTGGTTTTGATTGTTTTTGTTTGTTTCTTTTTAAGTGTACAAAGATGACAAAGCTAGATCAAAATGGTGAGTGTTTAATCAAAATGATACTAACTTCTATGGTCTTGAGGCTATATAATGATCTCTATAAAGTCAATGGAATATGTATCAATAATTATTTACCATGCTCTTGGTTATGTATTTCCTGGATTCCAGTATTTCCTATAACTATAAAAAGATAGGTCTAATTATCATTATTTCCTCCAGGAATGCTTCCTGCTGTGAATTTACTTGCTGTCCTAAGCTAAGGAACAAATAATACTGTGATAACTGATAAGATAGAGTTTACTTAGCAGCGTATTATAATGTCTCTATTGCAAGTCAGAGCTCTACTATGTAGGTTAATGAGCCATTCAGAGGTTAAGTATGTCTTGTTTAACTTGACCAAACTTTCACATTAATATGCCTTGCCACTGCATCATTAAATGCTGAATTTTCATTTCTTCTGTGTATTAGATGTTGTGTTTATATAAGGCTAGTTTCCATAAAATATTTAATAAATTGGTAATTTCTTTATCTTTTTCCATTATTTCCTTACCCAGACTAATGTTTTTCACATGAATGAATCAAGAGCCAACTTTCATACCATGATAGTACTTTAGGCAAATCAAATAAGAAAACACAGGATTAGTAATTAAGACAGCAGACAAAGTATATCAAACACACTCTGATACATGGACGGCGAAAGGAGATGCCTGATGCGCATGTGTGCAGACGTATGACATAACTTACCTTCAATATTTGCTAGCTTGAGCAATGAATAACTGAGCATACAAGAACATGGAGAGAGAGAGAGAGAGAGAGAGAGAGAGAGAGAGAGAGAGAGAGAGAGAGAGAGAGAGAGAGAGATTTATGTGAGAGAAAAACATCAATTGGTAACTCCTATACAAGGGATGGCACCTACAACCTTTCTGGTATATGGGACAATGTTCCAACCAACTGAGCCACCTGTTTGGTTCTTGATAAGATTGTTTTAATAATAATATAAATCACTATAAAATTGAAATCAAATACAGAATGATATGGCAATAGTGAAAATGAGACATTTTTTAAGAAGCTTTATTATAACTAAGCTGATTTATTAAAACCTTGAAATTAAGATGGTTAATCTAGAAAAAAAAAAAAGCATACAATTCTTAATTTTGCAACTTTGAGTGAAATATAGTGCAAATCCCCTACCAGTCTTTTTTTTTTTTCTCTCCTGAACATATACTCTGGATTGGAAGAGGAAAATGCAGAGTCTACCATGAAATACCTAAAAATAAATAAATAAAAATAGATATGCCCTTCACCATCATCAACAGACCTCTTGGTTAAAACAAAAAATAGAAACAAGAACAGTTCATTCAGGCACAAATGCTCTAAATTTAAATCTTTGTCCTTGTGTTCCAGGCTCAGAATTTATAAAGTGAGAGGATGAAGGAGACAATAAAAGGGTGTTTGTTTCTGTTTCTATCTCTGGACAAATTCTAACATTACATCCTCCTAATTCTTTCCCACTTCCTATGCATTGAGAACATTCATAATTACATTTAATCTATTTACTTAAAAATTATTTATATATTTATTTACCTTTCTCCCTTGGCAACTACCAATTCTTCACTATATCTAAGAGCTTCTTGTTGTTGTTTTGTTTGTTTGTGTTTTTTTTGTTTTGTTGCTGCTGTTGTTTTAAATTCCACATATAAGTGAAATCACATGGCAGTTGTCTTTCTCTGATGGACATATTTCACTTATCATAATGCTGAGACTATCCCATCTCTGTACAGTTCAATGTGTAAATATTTAAATGACTACTCAACAAATTTAGTAATATTTAAAAAGGCATGGATAGCCTCTGTATTTTCTTATAATAAAAATTAGTATTGCGTTCTTGGTTTATATTAAAAGACAAACATAAAAATATTTCAAAGGATCTCTTACCCTTTTAGACAGCAAGGAGGAACCTGGAGAGCACAATGCTAAGTGAAATAAGTCAGTTAGAGATAGAAAAGTATCACATGATCTCACTCATATGTGGAATCTAATGAATAAAATAAATTGATGAACAAAATAGATTTAGAGACACAGAAGCATGAAATAGACTTTCAAATCTCAGAGGGAAGGTGGAGAAGGGTGGGTGGATGGTAAAAAATCAATCAAAAAACTTGTATGCTTATGTGCATAACCCATGGACACAAATAATAGGGTGGTGAAGGCCTGTGGTGGGGAGAGGGGATGGGTAGAAGAGATCAATGGCAGAGAACAGGAGCCTATATAATGCTTTCAACAATAAATATTTAAGTTTTTAAATGAAAAAAGACTGAATCAGAAAGTCAGAAAACCTGAATAGTCAGTCAGTAACAACCAATGAAATGGAAACAGTAATAAAAAAAAAATCCCATCAAGCAAAATCCCTGGTCCTGATGGCTTCACAGGGAAATTTTACCAAACATTCAAAGAAGAACTAACACCTATCTTCCTCAGATTATTCCAAATAATCCAAGAGGAGAGAATATCTCCAAGCTCTTTTTATGAGGCCAGCATTATCCTAACACTTCAAAGAAAGAGAATTGCAGACCAATATCCCCGATGAACATAGATGCTAAAATCCTCAACAAAATATTAGCAAATCAGATCCAGCAATATATTAAAAGATCATATACCGTGTTCAAGTGGGATTTATTCCAGGAATGCAAGGCTGGCACAATATGCACAAATCAGTACATGTGATATATCACATAAACAAATTGAAAGAAAAAAATCACATGATTATATCAATAGGTGCAGAAAAAGCATTCGACAAAATCCAACACTCATCCTATGTAATAAAGAGGTAACATGGAAATTGACCATCATGCCCTCACAAGATGGCTGCCTATGATCAGGCCGGCAGGAGCGTTAATGAGGAAAGACCAAACAACTGAACAAGCAGGCTGCATGGAGTGACCAGATCATTGGGGGGCCATGAGGGGTGACCAGGTTGGCTGGGGGAGGCAGTTGACGGTGACCACAATGGCAGAGGGGCAGTTAGTGGCAACCAGGCTGGCAGAGGGGGAAATTTGGTGGTGACAAGGCCAGCCGGGGGACAATAATAGGCAACTAAGCTGATGGGGGGCAGTTAAGGGTGACCAGGCTGGTGGGAGTGCAGTTGGGGGTGACCAGGCTGGCAGGGGTGACCAGGCAGGCAGGCAAGTGAGTGATTAGGACCCAGTGGCCCAGGATTGTGAGGGGATGTCCCAGATTGGAGAGGGTACAGGCTGGACTAAGGGGACAACCCCCTTGCACAAATTTTATGCACTAGGCCTCTAGTTTTTGATAAAAACTCTCAGCAAAGTGGAAACAAAGGGATCATACATCAACAAAATAAAGGCCCTATATGACAAACCTATAGCCAACATTATACTCATGGGTAAAAAATAAAACCATTTCCCCTAAGAATAGGAATAAGACAGAAATGTCTGCTTTCACCACCCTTATTCAACATAACTTAATAAAGGGTAAAGAACATATTCCAGAATAGAGATAAAGGGGAAAAATCACTAAACAAAAAATTAAGGAAAAAAAACATAAATAGATAATGAAGTTTGATCCAGCAAAGCCAAACAAAATTTTTATAAGCTTCTTAGTAATAATAAAATATTTTAAAATTAGAAAAAACACACATCAGAATAAATAAAAATTATTTGGAGTGAAAAAGAATTCCCAGGACCATGCTTAAATTAATGAAAAAAAATACAAAATCAATCTTCATGGTATTCTGTGACATTGATAAAGAGATTATAAATCATAAATCTCCTTGTGTTAAATTTAATAATTGGCAGAATAACCTTAATACAGTCATCAAAAAAGATAAAAAATGAGATAATGAACATTATTTTAATATCTACAAGATCATTATATGAAAGACATATATATATATATATATATATATATATATATATATATATATATAAAATGTATGTATGTATATATATTCACCCAAAAACATAATCTACAATAATCCTAAAGGCTACTACGCAAATCGACTGAATGACAGAACTACCAGTCACTATGATGTGCATTGACCACCAGGGGGCAGAGGCTCAATGCAGGAGCTGCCCTCTGATGGTCAGTCTGCTCTCACAGTGGGACTTCCACTCAGCCAGAAGTCCTGGGCCGGGCTCATGGCTGATGAGCTCAACAGTGGTGGCAGGAGGGAACTTAGGCCCACTCCCTGTGGACATCCCCTGAGGACTCCCAGACTGCAACAGGGCACAGACTGAGGGGATGAATTCCATGCACCGGGCTTCCAATAGAAGCATAACATACTAATTAGACCAGACAGCCAACCTTCTGGACGTCCTTCAGTACGACCTTCCTGATGACGCTGGGGCTGCGAGGGCTGAGGCAGGCCACCTCGGCTGCATGGGCTGAGCCCCTTGCACAAATTTTGTGCATTGGGCCTCCAGTATAGTATAATGATGAAAACAAGACATTTTGATTATGGAAAAATTCCATTAATCTGTCTTACAACTTTGTGAATAATTTTCCTTGTGTACATACATGCATAGACATTTATAATAATCGCCTTTGCAAAATAATCATTTTTAAGAACAGAAATATTGGGCATATAGCATATGTTTGAGAATATACATTTCTCTCTTACATGGTAGGGAACAATAGAACTGTGGCTTAAGGAGAAACAGGGTCAAGCTTACACTTTTTCCCAGCTGAGAACCTTTTCCACCTTCAAAATGGCATATTCATGAGCTTGCACATGTATTGTCTGTTTCTACTCATTATATTCCACTTAGACTGTGCTTCAAGACACTGGGCATTTTCATAGATATTCATAAGAAACATGTTGTATAATTTTCTTTCTCGTTGCTTTTGGTGTGCTATTCATCTATTCCTAGTGTGGGACAAAAATGAGATGAACACTACGGTATTCAAAGGGGAATAAAGCAGCTAGCAATTGAGATAGAGTAGATTAGACTCTGAAATGTAAAATTTTCCTACATTCTAACTTTCTTTAGTTGTATCTTTTTTGGAACATACCTTTGTGACCTTCTTATGTGACTGGAATTCCTGACATACACACAGTGGAATTAATTAAGAGACCCCTGGAAGCATTTTTTTTTTTGACATTTCCAAGTAATTGAGTTCAGTTTCTTAGATTTTTATAAGTATTGTTATTCTTTAAAAGTCTGGGAGATATTATAAATATTGGGCATTGTACACCCTTTTCTCATTAGATTTCTAATTTTGTTATGTAGGAAAATTTTAATAATTAAAATGTCATGTACAAATTAAGACAAAGAAATGCTCTAAAGCACATGTGTCAAACACAAGGCCCGCGGGCCAAATCCGTCCCGCCAGGCCTTGCAATGTGGCCCGCACCGCGCTGTCATCACTGCACTCCGCTGCATTTCCATCACAATGACAGTTTATGACTGTTCAGTAAACCATTCGGCCCGCGATTTAGGCTGGATTTTAGATTTTGGCCCCTTCTCTGATTGAGTTCGACACCCCTACTCTAAAGGATCAAAAATATCATGTGACACAGAAATCCTATTTCCCTCATCTATTCCATCTTGTTCATTACTTCTAAAATGATAAGGATACTATTTTGAATTCTCCATTGAGCATCCTTGGGTACTCTCCAAACGGTTATTTTAGCTCTCTTGCTTCAGTCTTCATTCTGGAGAATATCTCTAGTTCATGGTTAAATGTGTACATTTTATGCTTATAAAAAGGTATTAAACATAAGGATTAACCAGATTTCTCCTGATAAAGTATGGTAGCTCACTATTATAGGTTGTACTGTGTTTCTCCAAAATTCATCTGTTGAAACCCTAACCCACAGAACCTCAGAATATGATGACATTGGTGATAGAGCCTTCAAAGATGTGATTATGTTAAAAGAGGCCAATAGTGTGAGTCTTTTTCTAACTGGTGTTCTAAGGAGCGGGAATTTGGGCACAAAAGGTGACAGCAGGGTTGTAAGGAAAAGAGGAATGACCACATGGGTCACAGTGAGAATTCAGGCATCTGCAAGCCCAGGAGAGAAGCCTCAAGAGAAATCAAACTTGCCAGCACCTTGAGCTTGAACTTCTAGTTTATAGAACCTGAGAAAATAAATTTCTATCGTTTACCCCACCCAGTGTGGTATTTGATATGGCCGCCCTCAAAAAGAATATCCCTACCAGTGGAAAACCTGCCTGTTTTGATTTCCTTACAGTTCTGTTCATACATATCTACTGGCCAATCTGGCCAACATATAGTTGCCTGGGTACTAGAGATTTGCTTAGTCCTAAAAAAATAAATAAATAAATAAATAAAAATATGACAGGGCACTTGGAAAGAAAAGGCTGCCCAAAACAATCTTCCTCATTTGTGTAAGAACCAGATGTTCCTTAACAAAATAAAAATGGGCTTAATTAGTCATTGTACCTTTTCCTTAGTTTCTGAAATAGAACATTTTACTTGCATTTTTGAAACGACTACAAGTAAAGTTTCAAATCTCACCAGGAGCTCATTTAGGACATTGAATAATGACCAAACATTTATTTTAAACTACATTTCACGTGAGAGATTTATTTTTCTTTCCTCTACTATGCTTCTTCATATCAATGATAGAATGAGCTTTTTGGTTTGTTTATTTTTCATTTTTAACCTAAAAAATGAAATATTTTTGCCCTGGTGGGTGGCTCAGTTGGTTGGTGCATCATCATATTCACCAAAAAAGTTGTGGGTTGGGTTCCCAGTCAAAGCATATACATAGGTTGCGGGGTCCCATCCTTACAGAAGGCATGACGCAACCGATCGATGTTTCTTTCTCACATCAATGCATTTCTCTCTCTCTCTTTTAAATCCATGCAAACATATATTCAGGTGAGGATTTACCAAAATATATTTTTTTCTTTAGTTGTAAATGTAACTTGCTGCTCCTGCTCTGGCCAAATAAGCTGTCCTGAGGGCGTTGTTGAGGATTCAACAGGCTCAAAATGCAATGGTGATGGTAACTGGATACTGTGGAAAACCTCCTGAATGCCGCAGCAACAGGAAAGTCAGCTAAATTGTTTGACAGTCTATGAGAGCAAGAAAGAAACATTGCTACTGAAAATCAGTAGGTTTTTCCATGCACACATGCATTGTAAGAAACACAATTCAGCCAAATATAAATGAACAGAGAATGGATATATAATTACTATCCTGCTTCCAGATATTCTATAATTTTTTTGAACCACATTTGCTTGTTTTTAAGCTAAAATTATTTTTTTTCCTGATAATTTTTTTTATGTCTCCCTTATTTTTCAGAGTAAATTGTTTTCTTCAGCCTGCAGCTATTTTTAATACCTACAGATTTAATAATGGTGTTGACAAAGGTCAGCCTAATTTTTACAAGTTATATGACATAAAATACTTCTGTTGGTCATGTCTGCAGTTCTAGTATGTCTGATTCTATTCTGTTATTTTTGTTAATAATATTAATAAAAGAAATTATATTTATTCAATAAACAATACAGATTCTGTATCACTTCAGTTCAATTCAAATAAAATTTACTGAGCATCATTGAAAAGCCTGGTATTTTGCTAGATGCTAAAAATACAAAAAAAATAGATATTCTGCTATTAAAGATTGTTATCTAATATATACTAGTGCAATGATCAATTATTCAGAATTTAAAACATTTAGAGAAGGACTACACTGAACTGTATCTTTGATTACTACATATTTCTTTAGAAATTTTGTAAAGTTCCTATAAAATATATGTGAGCATATGGAATTTAAAATATGTAAAAATAAATCACTATTCTTAAGTTAATTGCAAAAATTACTTTATATATAACCTCTTTATCAAAGACATGGAAATAATTTTTATACTATACCATACACTCCTTGTATCTCTTAGAACATAGTTTTCAAAATGTTAGATCAATTAGTTCCCTATGGCCATTCTCAGGCAGTGTGCTAGCCTTCTTTGAGTCACTGTGAGTACTCAGAATAAATAGAAATGAATTTCAAAGTCCATTAGCTTAAACTCCAACCCACTATGAGCCTCTTCTAATAAACTGTCATCTGGCCTATGCTTGAGAATACCCCACATCGGGAACTCTTCCCATTATAAAGCAGATCATTAAATTAATGAATAACCCTACCAGTGGAAAGATCCTCCTTAATTGAGCTGAAAACTGCCTCCTCTTTATTTCCAACTCTTGTTTTCGGTTCTGTCTTATGAAGCAGTTCTTTCTTCCAAATACTAGCCCTTTCATAATTAAAGGTAGCATCCCTCTAATTTTCCTCCTCTATTTTAGATTAGATATTCCACGTGTCCTTTTCATTTTCCCTTTTAACAAAATTATTCCACCTTGCTTCTGAGTATGGAAAGTCTCATTTGTTCATCCCTCAGAGGCCAAAGGCTTGACCTATACCAATCAAGGTTCACTGCGACGTTTAGAAACAGAGAAAGAGCAGAAAGTGCACAGTTACCTGAGTGCTCAGCGACAAGAGCTTGGGTCAAGCACAGTACGGAAAGCGCTCCAGCAGAGCACATTTTTACATGGAAACTGAGATGAGTTCAGAGAATCATCTGTCAGCTTGGCAAAATGGGTGTTTCTAATAGAGGGACTTGCTTTTCTGATTGGCAGTTAGCTTCGCACATCAGTATTGCTGTAATCAGCTAAGAGAGTGCATTACCCTCTGTGGAGCTAGAGCTCAGTCTTATTAACCAACTCTCTACTATGTGCCATCCATCCACCCATGCCATTTAAGAGGTCAGTGACTGGCTGTCCTAAGTTCCCCTAGCTTTTAACACTTATTCCAAATATAATGCAAACAAAAGCTTCTTGTGATATGGAAATCATTTGTCCAACTGATTCTATATTTACTAATTTCCAACTTCTATGTGGTTCTTCCTTTTCGTATTGAGCTTTTAACCACAAAAGAACTTTGAAAATTTATAGCATTTTTACTTACATATATAATTTTAGTATAACTGTAATTTTCTAATGTAAAGATAAATACTTTTTAAATATGACTTAGATTTCAGAAATTTACCAATTTGTTCCAGTGTTTCAACTGCTTAGTACACATTTATGGGTTTACTCTTCCTCTGTACATGTTCCATTTCCTCCACTAGATTTTACTGGGAACCTACTACTTCCCTGGCATTAAGAAATATTGCAGCCAAAACCGGTTTGGCTCAGTGGATAGAGTGTTGGCCTGTGGACTGAAAGGTCCCGGGTTTGATTCTGGTCAAGGGCGTATACCTTGGTTGCGGGCACATACTCGGTGGGGTGGGGGTGTTCAAGAGGCAGCTGATTAATGATTCTCACTCATCGATGTTTCTAACTCTTTATGCCTCTTTCTTCCTCTCTGTAAAAAAATAAATAAAATATTTTAAAAAAAGAAAAAAAATATTGCAGCTCTTGATCAAATAGGAGTTTCTAGCTCTAACTACTGTTAAGGCCTAAAAAATGTGTCCCTCCCCAAATCCACATGTTAAGATCTTAACCCCTCAAATGTGACTATATTTGAAGACAGGAGTTTTTAGTGGGTAATTATGACTAATGAGTCATAATTATGAATAATGGGTCATAATTGTGGAGCCCCAATAGGACTGGTGTATTTACGTAGAGAAAGAGCTTTTGGATGATTACTGAAATGCAAAAGTAAAGAGATACTAAAGGTGTTATCTTTGCTCTCTCTCATCTGAGATCAGGATAAACAAGGCAAGTGTCTTTTTTGTTAATGTTTGTTTTTTTTGTTTATTTGTTTGTTTGTTTATCTCACTACTCAGAGAGATAAAGAAAAATTCCTCAGCCAGACCCAAAGGAAATCAACAGATGCTTCATCTCATAGCAGAAGGTATGGTTGAAAACGCATCTGCATCCAAAACATTATCAAGACTGCCCGTTAGTGATAGTAAGCTCAAAAAAATAGCATGGGTTGTTTTTATCTTTTTTATCTTTATTACTAGAAAATGCTCCATGAATAAGCACTGGAACAAAGGGTGAAAATAAAAATTATGTGTAGACAGTGCACATGCCATTAGACTTCCCAAAATGGTTCCCTGCTTATTTGCTTTTCTATCCATGACCTTGTGGGGTCTGAAGAGGTTGAAGTTAATTTATTAATATCTTGAATCTTCTAGACATTATATGATGACAATTTAATATAGATTATCTGTTTCTAACTGCTTTTTACTCTTTATCCATTTCTTTATCCTTGGGGCTTATTTCTTAAGAATAGGAATCCTGAGCTGTAAAGACTGAGAAATCAAGTGTGTTTACATGGGATGAAAAGATAGTATTCCATAATATATCCTTTGTTAAATACCTTTCTTCAACTGACAAGTCATTAGTCATAAGCCTTCAGATGTACACATACAATCATGATATTCGGGACAATACAACGTACATCATTCTCTAATATAAATAAAATGTTATAGCATTTTGGAGACTTGTTCGGTCTGTTTGAATTGTGTGCTTCTGATCTACGGTGAATTATTTATGAAAGTAAAATTCATATAAATGAATAAATGAATTTCAATAAAGAAAATTACTTAATTTAGAGAACACAGAAATACAAAGAATATAAATTTAGCCTTTAATACAACTTTATTATAAGTATAATACTAGAGGCCCGGTGCATGAAATTAGTGCATTGGGGTGTGTGTATCCCTCAGCCCAGACTGTACCCTCTCCAAAATGGGTTCCCTCTCAGAATTCAGGACTGCTGGTTCCCAACTGCTTACCTGTCTGCCTGCCTGAATGACCCTAAGTGCTTCTGCCTGCCAGCCTGATCAACACGTAACTGCTCCCCTACTGGCCTGATTGCCCCCAACTGCCCTCCCCTGCTGGCCTAAGTGTCCCTAATTGTCATCTCCTGCAGGCCTGGCCCTCCCAACTGCCCTCCCCTGTTGGCCATCTTGTGACAGCCATCTTGTCCACATGGGGGTGGCCATCTTTTGTGTTGGAGTGATTGTTAATTTGCATATTACCTCTTTATTAGATAGGATTGAAAGTCAGCTATCTTTTATATCTAATCTTACCTCATTTTTAATTTCTATAAATATATTATTCATACACAAATATTGTAAGTTATTTTTGGTTTCAAATAGAAATAATTTTGCATATCATGATTTAATATTTTGACAGAGGCAACAACTAGTTAAATATTTATTAATATATGTGTTATTGTGATGTATAAAAATATTCAGATGACTACATATCTACAAATATAAAAGCTTAAGTGACTGGCCAACTAGCCAACAATTCAACCAGACAACTTGTGCACAAATCTGCGTACCAGCTTCTAGTATGTACTAGTATACATCTGGTATTCCTCTAGGGTTCAGGGTTCACAACTCCCAAAAGCCCTGGAATTTCCTAAGTGATGAGTGATATAAAGGTGAGTTATGTTAGGTGATGAGGTGACTTCTGGAAAGTTCCTAAGGATGGGCCCTGACTGCCAGGGAAGCCAGCCCTGTGATTAGAGGTCTGGACCTTTCAGTCCCACCCCTTACCTCTGGAGAGGTCAGAGAGGCTGAAAGGTGAAACAATCACTAATGGTCAGTGATTATATCAATTCTTTCTATGTAACAAGCCTCCATAAAGCTCACAGTTTGGAGAACTTCTGGGTTGAAAAGACACAAAGATCTGGGGAGAGGACATGGAAACTTATAGCCTTTCTCCATACTTTGTCCTATGCATATCTCCTATTTGGCCATCCTGAGTTATGTCTTTTTATAATGAACTGGTGATGTAGTAAGTGAAATATTGCACTGAGTTCCAATGAGGTTATGGGAATCTCTGATTTATAGCCAGTGGGATCAGAAGCATAGGTAACAGCCTGAGTTTGTAGCTGGCTTCTGAAGTGTGTGTGCATGTCAGGGGCAGTCTGTGGGACTGAAACCTTAACTTGTGGAATTAGATACTATCTCAAGGTAGACAGTGTCAGAACTGAGTTGAATTCTCAGAAAATCTGCTAGTGTCTGTGAAGAGAATTGCTTGGTGTTGTGTGGGTAGACACACACACACACACACACACACACACACACACACACCTTGGATTTGATCCCAGGAACCCAAAAGATTCTGATACAAAATTGTAACACCCATGCACACTAAATAAAAATTACCATTGTTTTTAATTCTCTAATAATTACCTTTATGTAAACCTCATTTGTTTTGGTTTCCAACTAAGAGCTGTGAGAGTTAGGAATGCTTATAGCAGCAAGGAACTAAACATATACTTAATAAGCTTAAATTAGTAGGGTGTTATTTTTGTTACTTTGAAATAAATCTAGAGATCATGTTGCTGTCACTGGTATAGCTGCTAACTGTTGTTAGGACACAAAGACTTGTATCTGGCTTCCCACTCTAATGCTGTACTTTCATCTAATGCAGGTGACCTCAGATTTGGAACATGGAGCTTAACAGTTCCAGAAATCATTTGAACCTTTGTTCAATGAATTGGAAAATGAATATCACCAAATATCATCTGTCCCTTTTTATTAGAAAAAACACAATTTTTTCCTAGGGTCGACACAACAGAATTCCCCTCATATCTCATGGACTATCTAGGTTACCCTCCAAATCTAACCACAAAGGAGTTGGGTAAATTAAAGAACTGACAAGTGATAGGACTGTCATTATTGATGTAGACATAACACAATATTGCATTCATCATACGCGCTTTGGGCACACCGTCAGCCTAGATAAAATGAGGGATCTTTAAGCACAAAGTGCAGGAGAATAAATATTAGATGGCAATCACATTCCAGTATATTATATTCAATATTAAAAGCAAATTAAATTACAATGCACAATTTATTTCACAATGGCAAGGTGGATATTGCACAGCTAGTAACATGGGACCAAATTCATCTTTCAACAGATCTGCTTACACAGAGACAAAACCTTCCCTCAAATTCCTGATTGTTCATCTGACCCAATTTTTAAACTTTCGGGAAAAATGTGTGAGGGAAATGCATGATAAAAACACAACTTTTTGAGGCTATCGATCATAATAGGGAAGAAAAGAGTGTTCATAAAACAAATGCCTCCTTTTTAATGTGGATTTTTTTTTTCCTTTGAGTTCTTGGACTAGGACAAAATTTCTTTTACTTTTAAACATAGTGAAAGTATAATATAAATATGCTCAATTAGAAATTGGTGATGATTTTCAAAAACATATAAGTGCACATTGTTTTTCTTTCTAACAAAATAATTCCCTTTAGATAATACCTGGCATGAGATATTAAGAAAATCATTTAATTTTAACAAAAAACCTGCGCATTTTAAAATTCACATTTTAATATTCATCTAACCCAATGCTTATGTTTCACTGGGATAAAAATTGGTATCTCTGATTCTTAAAGATGATTTAAAAAGGCAGGACTAGAAGAGAATAGAATTATTGCCACTGGAGTTTTGGAAAATGTATTTGATGCTAATTTATAAATATAAGTAGAACTATGATCATTCTTCAAGAACAAAAATATATGTTTAATTTACAACTTTTATGCTTGCTAAAACCCCAAATAATTGAGGTTGAAATACATGATAATCCACAGAGAAAAGAAAGTTCTATTACTGTCAATCATAAAAGCATTTAGTATTTTGTACTAAGTTATCTTGAGCCATGAGTATACAAAAAGCATGGTTCTTTTCCATGCTCTTGACAATAATTGTACAGATTTGGGGGGAAATATTTTTATATGTGCTACATTCTGTCAATATCTTTCTCACCACCCTTAAAAAATGTATGCTATTTCTCCACAATTGATCATATGGAATGGGAGGCTGTCAGATGAATAGAACAACTTAGTCGTTTTCTATTGATACGTGACATTCTTATCCTTCTCTTTAAGGCACAGTCCACGTCACCAGTGGCACATTTAAAAGCATGTGTGGCTTTTCATCAATCTTGAATGCGTAGTTCTTATATACATATCTCCCCTTGCCTCTGCTGGAGCTGATCATTTGTTTTATTTGACTCAGGGATTTGCTTGATTTAGAAGTTGGAAATATACATCTGCAGTATTGACAAAAGCCTATTCATAAAACATGGAGATTTTGCCATCCATTCCAGAGGAAGGTCAATGTGGCAAAACGAAGTGCAAAATTATTTCTGTCTTAGTGTTATTTTTGAGTCATATATCTCTGCCTTTTTATAAATAGCAGGCAACTTTGGAAGAATTATGTCTGAGCCATAAATTTCAATTTGCCTGCGACATGACTAATGGGTGTCTTTAAGGTAGTAAGATGATATTACTGTCTTATCTTGCAAAAATCTTTAAATTCTCAATCACTAATAGAGCAGGTCAGATTTAAGTGACAAACATTAATATTTGCCTCATCAGGAAATACGTTAACACTGCCTTTTCCTAACCACTTTGTGAAAATATTTTCTTAAAATCCTTCTTTAATGGCAGTTTTTATGGAATAGATTATAAATAATAGTATAGGTTTCCTACAATGTATAGAAAAAAATCTGAAAATATTGAAAAGGCATGAAATCATAAGGGAGCCTATGATATAGTAGGTGAAACATACAACAGACTTACAACTATAGTCTGTTGAATATAAAACTTAATGATTTAGTTGTAGATTTGGAATTGTGGTTATGGGGTCCAATAGAAACTTGAATTTCAGTCATGTTGTAGAAAAGTGTTTAAAATCAGAGAGTAAATTCATATAATATTCTGAGTAGAGTATCTTTGATTAGAGACTACTAAGAGAGAACAATACTGAGAGATTTTAAAAACCACACAGAGCCAAAACCGGTTTGGCTCAGTGGATAGAACGGATAGAACGTCAATCTGCGGACTGAAAAGTCCCAGGTTCAATTCCGGTCAAGGGCATGTACCTTGGTTGCAGCACATCCCCAATAGGGGGTGTGCAGGAGGCAGCAGGTCGATGTTTCTCTCTCATCAATGTTTCTATCTCTCTATCCCTATCTCTTCCTCTCTTTAAAAAAATCAATAAAATATATTTTTAAAAAACAAAACAAAAACAGAACACAGATATTTTTCTGGCTGAGCATAAATCTACTGAAATGGAACACAGAGGGAGCGAATAATTTGAGACTTACGTATTTTGGAATCCTATGCATGAGAAACATAGTTTGGAAGTTTACTCTAAATATTAATTTTTCTATCAAAGAAAGTCACCATGTGATTTTGTTTTCTCCCCCCCCCCTCTTTTTTTCTTTTGCTTAGAGAAAATAAAAATATGTTTTCAAATGTGTCTTTTAGAACATAAGTTTCTGGCTCTGTAAAATAAAATGGTATTAATCTTGAAGTCACTGATAGAATTTATCTATGGACCACAACTTAAATGACAGATATAATCTCTAGGATTATGCTATTAAAATCTGAAAAAAAATGTATTTTATCACTTATCTTTATAATTTCCTTCTACTTCCCCATTTTTAGAAACAACAATATGCATTGGAATATTTCTTGAATAAAAACTATCAACTCAAATATGTTACAAATGTGGGGGGCTGGAAGAAAATCAATTTTCTATCAAGGAAAGCTTGCTAATAATCAACTAATTTCTTTAAATAATTGAAACCCAAAGAACTCAACAAATAATTTTAAGGGAATCAGTAAGTCATAAGCAAGGTGCTTTCTCATGAAGTAAAGATATTTAGTAAAGATCAATTTTGCCATATCCAACTAACTTTTCTTCATGGGTTTCTCTATGAACTCTTCTTAATTTTTCACATAATTCTCAATGATTGAAGTCTTTTAAATATCTTTAAGATGGATCTTTTCATCTCTTTTGTTTGCCATTTTAGACATTAAACCATGACAAATGTACTCAAAGTCTCCTTTATATAAAAAAAGGAAAATTGCACTTATTCTATAATTTTTTACTGTGTTTATCATACTGTAATAACTTTGCAATCATAGTAACAAGCTCTGTGACATTTTAACCTTGCATTATCAATATGAACAATACTTTTTTGAACCTTTGCCATGAAAATAGCTATAAATGTACTGCCTTTGTTTCCAACTGATTGTATGCAAATGGGGGATAAACAAGATGTGACTTTAAATCACACTGTACTGATTTTAACCTGAAACATCACTTTTGGAGATTCAATAATAATCACTTTTTATTTTCCCATGGTAAAGTTTATTTTTGGAAATTGGACAAATTCATTCTAGCCAATTTTGGATAATAAAATGTGCCATTAAGCTGGGTAATAGTGTTTTCTGCCTCAAATGTAGCTTTATTTGCTATAAAGTAGTGAAATAGATTTTCTTGAACAGCTCATAAATTGATCCTATTTTCAATTTTAAATCTGTAGTCCAAAATTTGTTCTGAGCTAAGGCTATTGTGAGAATAGACATATGTATCCTACTCAAAGGACAAGACACAAAAATTTCTATGTTTTAATTATCTTTGATATATTTATTATTTTATATTATTGCTTTGAATAGTTTGCATATCCTTAATACAGGAATTAATTAATGCTTCAATACAAACAGTTACCCATTGTTCAGCCATTTATTTTTATAAATAAATTTTTATTAGAACATAGCCATTTCCATGCATTTATATACTGTATGTGGCTGCTTAGATGCTTCAGTAGCAGAGTTGAGCAGTTGAGACATAAGTGGCCTGTCTCATGAAGCCTAAAATATTTACTACCTACCCCTTCACAGAGAAACTTCGCTAATCCCTGTTTTAGCAAATGTTATCCTATCTAATAAAAGAATGATATGCAAATTGACTGCCCTCTCACAAGATGGCTGCCCCCATGTGTCAAAGATGCTGCCCCCATGTAGACACAAGATGGCCACCACATGATGGTCAGCAGGGGAGGGCAGTTGGGGGGTCCATATCTGCAGGGGAGGACAGTTAGGGGTGACCAGGCCTGCAGGGGAGGACAGTTAGGAGCAATCAGGCTGGCAGAGGAGCAGTTAGGCATCAATCAGGCTGGCAGGGGAGTGTTAGAGGATGATCAGGCTGGCAGGCAAAAGCAGTTAGAGGCAATTAGGAAGGCAGACAGGTAAGCAGTTGGGAGCCAGCAGTCCTGGATTGTGAGAGGGATGTCTGACTGACTGTTTTGGCCTGATTCTACAGGGATCAGGCCTGAAAGGGCAGTCGGACATCAACTGAGGGGTCTCAGATTAGAGAGGGTGTAGGCTGGGCAGAGGGACAACCCATCCCCCACCCCCACCCCCGTGCACACATTTCATGCACTGGGTAGTATTGGTAATAATGTGTTTTTTTTAGAATGATAAATAAATCAAATGGTATTTTGTTATGTAATATTGGCACCCTCTGCTGACAATATATTAAGAGTCATAGGCTCTTCTGGTGAGCAGGATGACTCTCATGAGAATGCTGTGAAGGCTGCTTCACTGGGTGTACTTAGTCACTAAGTTCAACAGGTATATGTCTCAGTTTGAGGGATTATCCTGAGGTCCTTTTATTCTTAGCTATACATTGTGGACACACTGGTGATCTGACTAAAAGAAAACTTTAGTTACTATTTTTTCTGGTTTAGGTTAAGGATTATGATTTGGGTTATTATCAGCACTAGAAAACCAATATAATTCAATGACATAACACATGGAATCTTTCATATTGACCTGTGTGACATATGCCTTTGAAAAATTGAAAGAGTTATTCTTAGTATGTCTCAATATGGTATAAACTTTGGAAGGGAGAAACATTCTCTCTCTCTCTCTCTCTCTCTCTCTCTCTCTCTCTCTCTCTCTCTCTCTCTCTCTCTTTCTTTCTCTGTCTCTCTCTCTCTCTCTCTCTCTCTCTCTCTCTCTCTCTCATCTATCTATCTACATATGTATATATTTAAAATGAAAAAAAGAATTCTAAAGATTGAAAGACATATTAATCTTTGTTCATTTTTATCATTTGCCTCATTCTAAGGAACACTGAAGAAAACTTTTATAAAAGCATATAAATTGGAGGAAAATCAAGTTAATATGACAATAATAGAAGAGTAAGAAAAGGCTTATGCCAAAATTAGCATTCAGAAGCAATCCTAATTTTTAGGACAAGCTTATGTAAAGGCCCTAACTGTATAAACTTGAACCAGCAGACCAGAAGTATTGTGTGTTTGGAATGGGGAAGGGAAGACAGTGACTCGGGGATCAGAAATTTTTCTCATAACGTATTCATTTGGATATTCATATAGTACTTCCCAGTATACCTATTAAGAAAGCTTTACCCCAGAGATATAAATTGGCTTCTTCATGACACCCATAACATTAAGGCCATTCTGGTGAAGGGGCTTCCCCTAGAAGAGAATGTAGATTGAAAAGAGAATCCAGTCCTTGATCAAGTCCTGGAAATCTTCACTTCATGGAGTCTGATAAAGCAGGATGTTTCATCAAGTTAACTCTACTAGATATGTGAGGATATATCAGCAAACGAGATTAAGAACAAATTCCCAATAAGGTAGGAAGAATATTTATGTGAGTATAGAGTCATAGAATCCAACAAGAAACAGCAACACAACTGTGTCAATGGTGCTGGCAGGATGAAGTGTAGGGCAATCAGAAAAACATTCAGAGGAAGGCAGCATGCTGCTTTCCTTTTCAAGTATTTAGGAACAGAGACAAGCTCTCAGTAGCCTATTTAATAAAGGGCTTATTTTAGTTTGCACAGAAAAGTCAGAAAGATGGGAAATGATTTCAACAATAAATCATAATTCAATGACATAACACAATGTCAAGAAATGGACTATATTTTAAAAAAAGGAACAAGCCTCTATTCTGAGCAGTCCGGCTTTTTATTGCCAAATCTAGGGCCTCATGTGACCATGACTCAGCTGACTCTGATTTACCTTCCACACAATTAATAGGCTCAGTTCTAATCTGCTTCACTTTGTCCTGATTTAGAATCTATCTATCATCTATCTATCATCTATCTATCTATCTTCTATCTATCATCTATCTATCTATTTATCTGTTAGTTACTTAAAGAACTTAGCTAATTGCCATATTTTGTGTGTCTCTGCCTCTAATCCCTAATTTCTCTGTGTATATTTCAGTTCAAATTATGTTAAGACATGCAAAGTGATCCTTTGAGTTTATATTATTTAGTACAGGATAATCTGCTTTTCAGATTTCTCATACTAAGCCACCTCCCTGGAATGAAAAATGATGGAGATTGATCCAGCTATAATGCTTTTTGATGCAAAATAAAATATACTTTTAAAAAAACTCATTTAAAATGCCTTAGAAAATGTAAAGCGTTAATATGAACCATGACTTTAGTTGTGTGAAAGTTGGGCACAAAAATATAATGGGAGTAATGATATTGAATATTTTTTTGTATAAAATTTATTGGGGTGTCATTGTTCGACATGATCACATAGGTTTCAGGTGTGGGTTTCTATGTTACAAGATCTGTATATTGCACTGTGTGCTTACCAACCAAAGAAAATATTCTGATCAGAGTAACAACATGAATTGGAGAAAAAACAAAAATTTTGTTTTGGTGATCTTATTGAGAGGCCTTGACTAAGATAAAATTGACCTTAATTTCACCAATGGGGGTATTAGTATTGATGACCTAGTTATAGATTACTGTTTTTTATACAACAATTTGGAAGTATCAATAACTGGTACTTTTGATTTCTGTGGGAGCACTAAAATAATTTTTAAAGTGGCCCTCATGGATTCAATTCTAAGTATGTGTGCCCTCTGGTGTTCATTTTTAATATATCTCATAAAAATTGCATATTTTAAAATTGGGCCTTGATGTCTTTTATGTATTAACTAATACTAATAAAGAGTGTGTAAAATCAATATTTATGTTCAATGCATGTTGTTTTAGATTTAAATTCAAATTAAGTTACAATTGAATAGAAAATACTTTAAGTGAATAAAATGGCCAAAAAAAAAAAGACATTAATTAAAAAATAGGACAATTGTACTATTTTTTATATTAGTAGGAAAATATTAGTATAAAGTTGGTGCTTTATCATAAAGACTCTTGTATTTCAACTTTATACTAATATTTTCCTAATAGTATTATCCTTACTGTATAAATGAGGATATTCAGGCAGAGAAAAATTAAATGGCCATTGATCAATTTCCATGGCACTTGTTCATTCTATTAGATCTCTATAGGAAATAGAATGACAACATATCCCCTCCTTAACATGCATACATTAATGTGACAAGTATAGATATCACCATCAATAATAATAATAAAAGAGTGATATGCTAATTAGACTGGACATCTTCCGGATGTCATTCTGGACATCTTTCCTAAGAAAGCCCGGGCTGGAGGGAAGCCAGCCCAGGTCCTGGGTTCCTGCTAGTGGCCAGAGGAGGGAAGCCCAGGTGCTGGGTGCTGGGTGCCGGGTGCTGGAGGGAAGTTGGTGCCAGGAGACGGAAGAAGGGAGGCCTACTCTTGCACGAATTTTCATGCATAGGGCCTCTAGTTGTCCTTATATTGATAAAACTTAACATTTGAAAGCCTCAGTCTTTGGCACTGACTTAGTTTCAAGTTTGAGGGAGAACTAGAGAGCAGATTGATTTGATATTTTTGTTCAAAAATATAATCAATGTGGAACTGAATTAGTCCTATAGAGGAATCTAATTAAATGAAAGTTTGTGTTTATGTTAACACACAGATATTCTTTATGAATGTCCTAGATTTCTATCTTTGGAGAGTTCACCCAACCTAAGTCTCTGATTGCATATATGCAAAAACTGCTCTAATACTTTTTAGACAACAGAAATACAAGAGTCTTTATGATAAAGCACCAACTTTATACTAATATTTTCCTACTGTATTTTGTCCTCCAAAAATCTTATGAGAAAAATAGTATTATCCTTACTGTATAAATGAGGATATTCAGGCAGAGAAAAATTAAATGGCTTCTGCCTATCACATACTAATAGGTAAAAGAGTTAGGATTCATTTTCTACTCTGGCAGACTACTTCAGTGAAATTATAGAAGAAAACAGCAGTTACCTGAAATCAAATTAACAGTAAGTGCAAAAGAAGGTCTTTGTGCTTTGTTTTGTTTTTTATAACAGACAGCTACAATATTAATATTACAGATAAATAATTGACTTGAAATAATCATTTTGGAAAAACAAACAAAAAAACAATACAAAGCTTAAACAAGAGCCTAAACAAGAGAGGGATAAAATAAATAAAATGTATCCAGCCCTAATCCGTTTGGCCAGCAGACTGAAGGGTCCTGGGTTCAATTCTGGTCAAGGGCATGTACCATGGTTGCAGGCTCCATCCCAGTAGAGGGCATGCAGGAGGCACTTGATCAATGTTTTTCTCTCATCAGTGTTCCTAACTTGCTATCCCTCTCCCTTCCTCTCTGAAAAATCAATAATATAGATATAAAAGATAAACTCGATACATTTTGAGACAGACAGCACGTGTTCATCAGAGGACCTTATACCTTCCCATTTCCATCACCTTTCTTTCTCACATACAGGATTAAATAATATTTGAGAGGAGTGCTTATGATGGTTGGTGAAGAACAGGTGAATGTATTCACTGTATGAATCATATGACAATTCAGAGGGAGGGAACTCTAGGAGTATTTAACATATACCCCATTTGGGAAACTTAATTCTAGGATCTGAAGCACTGAGATTCTCTCCCTGTCTCACAGGAAAATAGGAACGGCAGTAGATTTCCGAGTGTATGTCTGGGGAGATTAGCTCAGAATGCTGAGTTACTGAGGTACAGGAAGCAGCTGATCAATGTTTCTCTCTCATTGATGTTTCTAATTCTTTCTTCCTCTCTGTAAAAAAATCAATAAAATATATTTTAAAAATAAATAAATAAAAATAAAGGGCATTTTATTTTTAACCACATTTTTTGCAATTAATCCAATATTGTTTTAATTAGTTTTAGATATATAGCATAGTGGTAGTGCCCACCTTGAAGGATGTTTTTTTAGAAAATGAGTATATAACTATGTGTATAGTTAATGAGTATATAACTATGTGTATAGTTAATACATGCTGAGTTATAAATATCATGTTTCACTATGCTATTGTAAAGTTTTATGGTTCATTTAAAAATTTTAGTTACCTTGCTTTGACCAAGTGGCTCTGTTGGTTGGGGCATCATAAGGTTATTGGTTTAATTGCAGGCCAGGGCATATATCTAGATTATGGGTTCTATTCCGGTTGGGATGTGTATGGGTGGTAACTGATCCATGTTTCTCTCCCTCTTCCTTCCTCCTCTCTGATCAATAAGGTGAGGATTTAAAACAAACACCTAGTGATCTCATTTCCTTGAGCTGTTTTAAAAGTATGTTCATTTTAAAGAAGAGACTATCAATATATTGTCTGGGTAATTTTAGCAACGGATTTTTTTCAAAAACATGGGAAAACTGATACAAAATAAATTATCAGGTAGTGATTCTGAGTGTAAAGAGTATTCAGGGCATGGGGGGGGGATGAGTAATTATCATCAGTAATTCTTCTGCTTTGCTTTTTTTTTTTTTTTTTTTTACCATTAGCTGTTATTACTCACTTCATAAGGTAGTGCTGATGTATGGTTTCTTCTATACACTGTGGTATATTCCAGTTGAGGAGGTAGAAGAGGGCTAGGTGTCAGTGATGGGACCCTCAAAGAGGAAGAAAAATGGAAGTCCTAGAATAACAGGATCTTGCAGACAAGGACAGGGTGAAGCTTGTTGACTGTTCCCCAGAGAAAAACAAAGTGACCCAGAGCTGAACCAGAGGCTCAAGTTGCTAAGGCAACCTGGCTGAGGGGGACATGCTTGAGGGAGACCTGAGCTTTAAAGTGTATGCATGTTGCTGAAGCAGAATTCTTTTAAAGGACCAATCAAGAGTGAGCAAGACATATATCTACACCTAGACAAAGAAGCCTTGGAGGCAACCCACTTGACTCCCCTCCCAGCTAGAGGGAGTCTGTCTGTCTTTCAATAAACTTTGCTTTTCCTTACCTTCTTTGTCCATGAACTCATTCTTTGACTTTGTGAGACAAAGAACCTGGATCTGATCATAGCACTTTGGTTTCACAATCATTTATTTTGGGGTTTTTAGAGCATGAGGTTTTTAATCTACAACTGAGGAATACAGAGCTCAAGTCTCCCTTTCATTCAAAGGAACACATGTTCTGTGGGTGGGATGGAGAGTTGCCTCTGATTCCATGGCTTTCCTTAACATAGAAATGAGAAACAGCACACTTGTAAAAAGAATTCTGCCAGCATGTCTCCCAGTTTCTTTCCCAATGTCAAAAATGTCAACATTCAGAATCTATGAGTTAATATTTCTGTCCCCCTGGGTTTATGCTGCTCTCATATATCCCTTACTGATTTTCCACATTTCTGTTAAGTTTTTCCAAATTATGGGAGTACAGTGAAGTGTCCTGCCTCTCAGAATCCTCATAGTCCAGCAAGATAGAAATCCCATAGAGGGTTTTGGGGCTTAAAATCTCAGGCCGCCAAACATACTTACAGAACCAGAATCTGCATTTTAACAATATCCCCAGGTGATTTATATTTAGATTAAAATTTGAGAAATACTGGTAACATGCCCATGGAATAAATAACTATAAATTTGAACTCTAATGCCCAAAAACTCATTGGAAGCATTCATCTGTACTCTGACCTTTTATCCAACCTCCAATGTATCCTCCACCTTTTTCCTGAAAATTAGCTTCACGCCTGGTCTCAAACCATTTCTTAATATAGGTTCTTAATAAAAGTTCCTTTTGGAAGGTTTATCATGAAACTAGGTACATCTGCTAGAACCTAAAATTTGACATCACGATAAAGTTATGTCTTCCTTTTCTTAATCCTCTCTCTGGACCCATCTTTGGTTGTTGCCTCTCATCTTTGGACTTTTTCCTGTTTATTATTGTACTTATCCCCAGTGAATATAATTGGTGTTATAATTCCTTTTGCTAGAAATGATTCTATATAGAAAAAACTCACTTTAGGGACAAAACTTTCAAACTTTTGCCTGCCAATGTTTAGCAATTCATCAGCCATCTAAAGCTAATGCTAATCCAGATTTGACACCGGAAGGCAACCACTGCCATCAATAAGGCCAGAGGGACAAAGATGCTCTGTTCTGAAATGCTAAATTCATTTTTGTGGTAACAGCACTTAACAATCTCTCCCTAAGAGTAACAGAGAAAAGAATTAAGAATTCACAGGGTGGAAAATATATGTAGTAATCTCAAACTAGCATATGAGTACTTAGACAACAAACAAGGTATGGAACATTAATTTACAGACACACTGAAAAATTTCACTTAGTGTAATTTGACCATATAATAGGCTGACATTAAATCTTAAAAAATATACCAAACAAGCATTTTCATGTATAGTCTGCATTGATTTATCAAATGAATAAAGTAAGTATCAAGAAAAAGTCATCTTTTAAAACATCTATGTATTAGGGAAAGCCTCCTGAGAAACTGTTACCTTAAAAAGGAAATCAAAGTAGAACTTATTTAACCTGAAAATATAATGAATTTCTACTTGTCACAATACAAAGGGGGGGGGGGGGAAGCTACATATAGTCAGAGAGGGCATACTTCCAAATAAATTAAAGTGCAAAGATGAGCTACACTAATAAACTCAGTTTAAGGACAAGATCAACAATAGACTTAACAACAGAAGTTGTTAAGAATTAAAGGATAAAACATAAGTAAGCAAGGAAAGAACACTAGAGTTGTTCCAACACTCTGTTAGACTGGAACCTTTTTGATGTTTTGATGGTTGGTATGGGATACAGCTAATGGGGCCCAAAGTGTTGGACCTATTTCTACTCTTTTTGTGCGTATTTTCCCCCTGAAAATTGTATCCCTGATGCTATGTAATGCAGGATCCTGTTCCAATAAAATAAATCACTTGCAAGCATTCCAATAGTGCTGCTCACTAGGACCCTGCCGTCAGTAAAGACAAATAATATTTGGAAAAGTTGTAAATTACTTACAAAATAAGCCACTGGCCTTCCAAGGTAAACAGGGCTCAATATAGTCAACTCACCAATCTACAGTCAGTTAGTTTCCTCAAAGAACACTGCCGTTTCAAGACTCAGTATTTGTTTCTGTTGCTGCGAATTCAAGATTTTTCAGGTCATCTACCTTGATTTAGCCATCCCATGCACCAGAGTTCCATTATTACCCAACAGATTGCTGACTTTGGAACAGCACACTTGCTTTGGCATATAGTATAATTTGAAAATAATTCTTGGACTTAATCCTCAATTTCTCTGCCTTCTCCCCATAGGAAAGTTGAAGATTAGAGACAATTTGTACTGAGACTTTTTGGCTTTTGTATTTGATATATAATTGCCTGTTAATTACTTTAGCTTTCCATGTGTGTTTTTTTCTATTACTATTATCAGTTCACTTTCTCCATGTTCATCCAATTCCATTGCATTATTGTTAATATATCCCCTTTACTAGTCATCTTCCTGGTACATAACTTCAATTAAGGTATTTCTTCCCACGTTCTGCCATTCAATTTTTCATTAGGAAAGTCTACCACCAGGGGTCCTCAAACTTTTTAAAGTGGGGGCCAGATCATGGTCCCTCAGAGAGCTGGAGGGCCGGACTATATGAACTACTAATTCCTACTGTAACACCTCGGCTGCGCTCACTGCCCAAGAAACCTGGCGGGCCGGATCAGACTCCTCTGCGGGCTGCATGTGGCCCGCGGGCCGTAGTTTGAAGACGCCTGGTACCACCATCTATGCTCCAATTTCCAGTGGTGATAGGGTCCTTAATTGCAGTCTGATATTCAGTGATCGTATATTGGTCCAGATGACATGGCCTTCTTCCTCAGGCTACCAGCAGGAACCTGACAGTCATCACCCCTCACGCCTGGAAAGATTGTGTCCTTGACTGTAGCAGTGGTGATCCACGAAGGGGATGATAGCTAAAGTCTGCTCTCATCAATCCCACAATCAAAGTAAAGAGTTAAAGAAAGGGAGGTTTGTGTGTTGCATGTCCATTTTCATCAGAATCACTTATGTGTTTTGATATCAAAGTCAGATATATGATAATCCAAATAATAAATATAAAATCATAAGATAGATACCCTATAGACCTTTATTTCACATCAGGCTTCATTAAGGAAGTGAAGATAGGTCAATATCAACAAACATTATGTAATTCACCATTTTAATTAAAGGAGAAAGACAATGTGATCATCTCCACTGATGACAAAAAAAGTAGCATTTGCTGTACAATATATGTCTTATACCTAATAACCAATCAAACAAATTACTATTAAAAAGTAAATATAAGGATATTTATCAAAATTGATAAACTTTATATCCATGAGAAAAGTATAGCATAAATAATATCTTTTCATTAAAAAATATAAGCTTTTAGATTAAATTTTCAACAATATTAAATTTATAATCATAGCCTAGACAATGTAATAAGAATGCAAAACATGAATAAAAAGGTACATTTTTAATTGCATGAAAAATAGAGAACAGTAAATGAAAGCAATACAAATAGCATTATTCAAACATTGTATAAGAAAATTTTAATGTTTGATAATATTAAATATTAACAATGTAGTGGAAAGTGGATATTCTCAAAAAAGAAATAGTCAAAGTGTATAGGGGTGGGCAAAGTAGGTTTATAGTATTTTATGGAAAATAATACAATAATTAATAAAAAAATACAAGAATAAACTCTGTGTTTTTCATACTCACAACTATATACTTATTTTTGCTCACCCCTGTATATTGATAAGTTACATTGGAGAGCAACACAACTGTATATATATGTAGCAGTGGTGATCCATGAAGGATAACTTCATGGATCATATGTAGCAGTAGTGATCCACCACTTTTATATATATATAAAAGTAAAGGTGACTGTTAAAGCGAGTTGACTGAAGGACCTTTTGACCGATCGCTATGATGCCTTCTGACCACCAGGGGGAAGATGCCCAAGAAGGAGCTGCCCCCTGGTGGTCACTGCCCTCCCACAACCAACCTCTTGTGGCCAGCCAACCTCCAGCAGTCTATCCCCCAGACTGGCTGGCCCCGATTGGCCCCAATTGCCAGGCAGGCTGAGGGATTCCGCTTTTGCACAAATCCGTGCACTGGGCCTCAAGTTCATACATAAAATGCACTGATTAAAAGACCCCCTTCCTGCCCCAGCTGGTTTGCTCAGTGGATAAAGTGTTGGCCTGTAGACTGAAAGGTCCCAAGTTCGATTCCCATCAAGGGCACATGCTGGGGTTGCAGGCTAAATCCCTAATAGGGGACATCCAGGAGGCAGCCAATCAATGATTCTCTCTCATCATTGATATTTCTATCTTTCTCTCCCTCTCCCTTTCTCCCTGAAATAAAGATATATTAAAAAAAGACCTCTTCTAAGTTTATAACTTATGTATTTGGCATACAATATATATTCTAGAGAAATAGTTATACAGCTATATTTTATACTCAAATGTAGAAGGGTATTCTATACTTGTGCTGCCAAATTAGAACTCCAAAATATATTGTGAGAGGAAGAGAGTTAAAGAATAATATCTACATTATTACACCATTCAAGGAAAATTAATGAAGAAGTCAGACCATATACTTTTAAGACCATATTGGAAATAAGATGAGTTATAAAATGATCAGAAAACAGATAGTTCCTGATAATGGAGTGAAGGGGATTTGGGAGTTAGGATATACAGAATTGGTGGTAATGTTTTAAGGCCGTGGGTTCATGTTTTATTTGTATATTTAAAATAAAGAAGACAATTTACTTAATGAGGGGGAAAGAGAACAAGAACCTCCTAGGACCGGAGACAGTGGAGAAATAAATTTAGATTAATAAGGGAACCAGTAAATGTTGGAATTAGTAATAATTCCTTAATTTCAATAGGCTAGAAAAGGGGGATTTATGCTTACAGAGAAGTAAGTAGAATTGCTGATAGAACATAAATATTTAAAGGCATGAGATCAGGAAAGAATTTTTTATTGTTAAGTGTCTGGATTTGGGAATATCTTCTAAAACATATTAAATAATAATTTGTGAAACATCCTTAGTCTAATTAATATCACCTAACTAACCTCTATATGAAAACAATTTTGATGTAGGTGTTAAAGTCTTCTACATATGTCTAAAACATTGAACATGTTAGTATCATCACTGTATTTAAAAAGCCATCTGTTTACTATGTGTACCCTAGAGCTCACACAGTGAATGAAGGGCATGCTTTCCTCTAAATCACATTTAAGAATAAACTCCTCTAAATCACATTTAAGAATAAACATACAACAAATATTTAAGATAATACAAAGTTTAGTATTACTTAACTCTGACATATGGAAAACTAATTATTGGAGAATGTGGTAGAACTGAGCAGAAGTGAAAATTAAAACTATATGTTTAAGGAAATTTTGTCCCTTAAATTAACGTGTAAAAATCAGAATCATAGACAGCAAACTTTATTTTCTTCTTTATTTTTCATGAACAGTTATCAGTATCCTACATTAATTTACCAGCATAGATTTTACAATAAAAATAGAAAATATATTTTCTATCATATATACTGTAAGTAACAATATCTTTACCATATTAGCATTCATCAATGGCATTTTAGTCTCCTCAATATATTTTTACTTATGTTGTGAGAAAAATAAATGCAATAGAGAAATAATTAACAATTAATTGCATAAGAAATTAATCACAGAAGATAATTAGAAACTCATTATTTTTTACTTATTAAGCAGCACATGATCCTAACAAGTTTTTAGAAGAATATATAAGAATTACTTTTGAAATATAAGAATTTACCTTTCATTTGAGCTGAGAACATAAATTAGGATACTCAGTAAAGGGCAACTCATTAAGGAGACATATCAATAATGCATTTTGACTATAATATATTAAAATTCCAAGTATAATATCAACCTTGAGTAAATGTAGAGAACATTTCCTGCCAGCTAAGTTCACCATAGCTTTTCTTATTTTATCTTCATAAACAGAATGCTGAGAATTTTTGTAGTTATGATTTACTTTTTTACTTTATATAATCTGTTTTTGCTTTTCCCTAGTGATACTGTAACTCTTAAGAATCAGGGATTATATATCTTTGTATGCATGTAGAATCTATGATCCTATACTCAGTATGTATGCATAATAAGTAATAAGAATCATAAATTTCTTGACCTGGTAAGAATTATAAAATAATACTATTGAAATTTTCTGACTAAAGAAAAGCCTGAGACCAAATAAGTTTAAAGTATTTAGTCAAGATTAGCTCTTTGTAATATGATTGATTATACTCTTACCAAAATAAAATTTAAATAAATGATACCTTTCACATTAGACACTTCAAAAGAACAATTTTCATTGAATAGTTAAATGTTCAATATTATAATGCATCAAAAGACCTTATCTTATAAAATATATGTTGATACATCTAAAACTTTTGAGAATTAAAGACATTAGACAAAATCCCCTAGTAGTCGTCATTAAACAAACATTACTCAGAAATAGTATTTATTGCAGGCATCCATAAGTATCTTAATCTAACTGTAATGATTATTCCTTGTAATATAATTTCATAGGGACATGCCTACTATGATTTTTTCCAATTTCATTTTGATCAAGAAGCAAAATTGTTTTATTTCATATCATCAATGTTTCAGGTGTCTATGTCAATAAGCCAGTGGTGGTCAACAACCCCCCTTACTAAAACTTAGTGGGATATAACAAATGTTTTCTATTGTTGTTTTTCTCTTTAATAGTCACAGGTCAGTGGAGAAATGGCAGCATCTCCAAACTTCAGGTTGGAGGTGTGCATGTCATGGGGAGGTAGGGCTCAGTTTCAATCTGGAGTCCTATGAAATGGCCCTATTTTATATTTTCCCCATTAACAGGCACTACTATAGGATAAAATTTCCACCAAACTAGTTAAAGAAGCAAGGAAGACTTTCTTCAACACCACTGCAACAAAGAAGACAGATTGAACTAAACTCTAAACACACATAGGCAACAAAATTACCATGAGAAGATTGATTAACTATTAAGGGTGAGCGAGAAATAAACTTGATTAGATATCAAAGTGGAGTAAGAAAGCTTCTCTGAAAATAAAAGGTTGCGAGATCCTCCATCAACTCCCTTATCAGTATTCTAAAAAACAATAACAACAAAACAATAACAACAACAACTCACACACAAACAAACAAACAAAGAAAGAACAAAAAAAATGGCTTAGAAGGAAGAAGGCCTAATAAAAAAAGAGGACTTAAAGGAGATTGAGTGAAGTTTGTTCAAGAATGGAATCCTCATAAGGGCTCAAGAACTGTCATTGATACTCTCAGACTGTGCTTTTCACAAGACAGTGGTAGAAACACAAGAGAACCTCCTTGCACAAGCACATTGCAAGCCTATGCCTATGTTTATATCAGGTTTGTTAACATCCCCAGTCACATGGCCCAAAAAGAAACACCATTAACTTGCAGGAGGCAGAGGGAAATAAATGTTTACTAAATTTTAGTCCACACTATCACTGGATAAGATCCCTCACTCTGTTTTCAGAAAAACTTCCAAGTTGATGGATTTTGATAGCAGGACATGTGGAATATTCACATTTTACATTTAGTGGCTTATATCTGAGTTGCTTTTGGTTATAACTCAGTTTATGTCTACAAGTCAGAAACCAAACAGAATAAACAAGCCCACATGGATTTAGTGATATGCTTCTCAGAAGGAGGGGGAAGACCAAAGACCCAGGGTACAAACATGTGATTTTCCCAATTGACCAAAAAGAATCATATGACCAAGCCTAATATCAACAGCATGGCCAGATAGATTCCTCCCACAGGGAGTACTTTTTGCCATATGGCAGTGGGCAGAGATGTGTAATCATCTGACAGGTGAGGAAAAAATGATTTGGAAGAATTTTCTTAGAAGTAATAAAAAAAAATGCATATACTTTCATAAAAGCCAAATGAAAATGGCTTCATTTAAAGATATACTAGTAATGCACGGGATATTTTATATTTTATGTTTATTCTTCAAAAGGAAGAGAAACTATTTTAAGTAATTCATTTAAAATCCAAAGTTCTGAATTGATGTAAATGGAAAGCTTATTTTGAAAGCTTCTTGGGTTCTTTTAGCTCTTGAGGTCAACAATTAAATGACATGAGTTATATAGAGTCTTATTGGGTTCTGGGACATTCTGTATGGATTTTATAAACACTGAAGATGTTAGGGAAGCTCATCCCCTCCCCCCCTCTTTTCTATTAGATCAAAAACATAGCACTCCTGTGATTTTTGTTCCATCAAAATCCTACTGAAAAATACATAAGTTTGGCTTCCTGGGCACAGAAAACTATCCTTTATCTGAACTATAGGAACTCAGACATCTCTGTAAAAAAATAATATCAAAGATAGTGACATTGGGTACCTTTTGGGAGAGAAACCTGAATATTTAAATTCAGAGTTGGAAGAGAATGTCTTTCCCCTGCATACTATTTTATGCATTTTCAATAGTATACTGTATGCTTGTATTGCCTATTCAAACAAAAACAAGTACACACCTACATTGAATTACACCCTTTCAGGGACTCTTCTTTTTCACATCTCCCAGCTTCTGCTTCTTTTACCACCAGTGCTTTGATTGTAAAGAATGGATATTTAGTTAGTAATCAGTTATATTTCTATTCAAATGCTACCAAAATAAATGCATTTTTATTTTCAGTCTCTGGTTGTTGTTGTTGTTGTTTTTCTTCTGTTTTCTCTATGTTTCTTTTACTATATTTTCTTAAAATTATTACATTACACAAGTATAATCCTGGATGGGTAGCTCAGTTGGTTAGAATGTCATCCTGATACAGTAATAATGGGACTTTGATCTCCAGTAAGGGCACATATAAAATCATCCAATGAATAATTAAATAAGTGGAAAAACACCTCTCTCTCTCTCTCTCTCTCTCTCTCTCTCTCTCTCTCTCTCTCTCTCTCTCTCTCTCTCTCTCTCTCTCTCTCTCTCTCTCTCTCTCTCTCTCCATTCTTCTCTCTCTCAAACCAATAAATATATAAAAATAAAAAAATCCAAAAGTATTTTCAGATAGATAATAATTGCTTGGTAAAATTTGCTCTAAAATTTAGATTGGAAATCATTTTCAAGAAGGCCCTTCTGAGTGAATATAAGCAGTATGGGAAAATGAAAGAAAAACCAAGGTGATTTATTGACAAAGTACAAATCTAGACAGAACATGATCAAACTTGAGAAAAATATAGTTGCTATTTCATAATATGCAAAGAGATTATTTGTTTTGGTTCCATTCTACACATCTAAAATGACTGGTATACCAAATACACACTGTCATTATTTATCATTCTCTCGAACTTTGTAAATAAACAATTACATTTCATATAATTCTACTTAGTGGCTGAAAAAAAATTAAAGTAACAATTTCCTTTTCCAATATGTTTATCATAATATATTTAAAGAAAAATGATAATGATTTATTTTCAAGCTGAATATGTTAGTTGATGTTTGAAATTTACAAAAAGGTTCAAGATGCTATGTAGTTCTTATCTTTACTGTTTTTGATCATGTATTTAAAGCTTGCCAATGGAGATTTTTATTTAAGACATTTTGTTGTGCATAAAATCTTATAATTGCTTAGTTATTATTAAATCATTATTGGTCCTATGTATACAGAAATTAAAAATGTTCTAAAATTAAAAGTGCTAATTACGGCTCTTATCATACTGACATACTGTATTAAGCAGTCAATATTAAAATAATCAAGTCATCAACTACATAGATAAGACTAAAATTATAATTTCTCAACATAAATATATATAAATTACTGAACATTTGCTTTAAAAATACCTACAACACTGGTTGATTGGTTTAGTTAGTTGGAGAACTTACAGGAGGCAACTGATCCATCTTTCTCACATTGTTGTTTCCCTCTGTGTCACTCTTTCTATAAATATATCTTCAGGTGAGGATTAAAAAAAAACTTATACTATCATATTTACAAAAAATTAAAAAAACACACACACCTAATTTTCGCACTTGCTACAAAACAAATCACAGATGCCTATTTATCATAATGACTTAAAACAACAACCATTTGTTTGGCTCACAATTCTGTAAGTTAGAAATTTGTTCTGGTGTAGATTAGAGGATTTTTGTTTTTTCTAGTCTTGGCCTGACTCAGCTGATTATTGCCAAGGTTGCAATAGCTATGGATGGCTATCTAACATGGCTCAGTTGAGATGGCATATGCATTCCTCGTGCCTCTATTTACCAGAAAACTAAACACACACAACACTGCACATGAAAGAGTTGGCAGTGGCACAGAGAACAGCAAGAGGGCAAGCTCCAGCGTTCAAGTACTTACAAGCAATTACTTCTGTCATATTTGCTATTGGCTATTGGATATATTTAATCACAGTGGGTAGACACCACTGAAGGAGTGGATAAGAGAGATCTGAACAAAACAAAAGGCATGATTACCACAATCTTACCACAGTCTCAAACATTGTAGTTGCCTTCCTTCTTTCCTTCCTTCCTTCTTTCCTCCCTTCCTCCCTCCCTTTCTTCCTTCCTTCCTTCCTCTTTCCCTCCCTCCTTCCTTCTTTCTGTCCTGTCTTTCTACCTTCCTTCCTCCCTCCCCTTCCTCTCTTCCCTCTTTCCTTCCTTCCTTCCTTCCTTCCTTCCTTCCTTCCTTCCTTCCTTCCTTCCTTCCTTCCTTCCTCTTTCACTTTTTCCTTCCCTCCCTCCTTATTTCCTTCTCTCTTTCATTTTACCTTCTGGTTTCCCATAGCTGTATTTGCCTTCTTTCCTGATTTAATCCTTACCTCTGATTTCCCATGTAAATTTGCATTTCTCTTGTGTTTAGAACACTGTTTTCATCCAATAAAATATATATATTTTTTTACTTCTCACTCTAGTAAGCTTTATGTATAGCATCCAAATCACTCTCTGTATCAGTGAATGGCTTATTCTGAATGAGTTTTTTTCTACATGACATGGGTACAAGGATGACATTTCCCAAATCATCATGTAAGAAATAAATCCTGTAACTATCTCCCAATGGGAACCATTAAGCTGCTATAACAGTAGTTCAGAGTCAGCTTTCTCACCTATAATATTAAAGATTACCCTCCATTCCCTGAGGAATACCTTAAGTTGGGTACTATCTCACACTTGGCAACCTTAAGTAGCAGCTCTTAGCAAAAATATTTTAAAAAGCACTCTCCATTATACCCAGTCCTCTTATTACAATATGGACTACAGCTCTTATCACAAACTGTGTCAACACACAACTAACCTACTAAATGGTAAGTCCAGGAAGGAAAGGTAGCGAAATAGAATAAGAACTCAGACGTTTTAATAAAAAGTATGTTTTCATTCTAAACACCGCAGTAGCAAACAACAAAAGCAGCAAGAGGAACTTCAAATTTTATTCAGAAAGATAATTTTAAAAATTAAGATGTTGAAAATTACCTTTCAAATAATTTTCTCTGTTCTTTTTACCAATTAATGCTAAATAACTATACACTAAATTTTGATTAGGCAGGCTTGTACATAAATTCTGGACTACTGTGCCATTAGAGGAACTCTGGGTATAAGAGATAATATTTCTCACTCATGAATTTTCCCCCCCCTGAAAGATACGGCTTATATTTAGGGAAAATGATGCTAACATATTCATAGTGTGTGGAAGTTGTCATCTTCCAGTTCAATTGATTTTACACAAAGGTGGTAAGATAATTCAATGAGAAAAGAACAGCTTTTCTCAACAAATGGTGCTGGGAAAATTGGATACCTTCATGTAAAAAGATGAAGTTAGCACTTACCTCATATCATACACGTTTTTAAATTCCAAATGAATCATGCTCCAAAATTTAATATCTAAAGCAATAACACTTTTAGAAGAATGTACAGGAGAAAATCTTTATGACCTTGGACCAGACAAAATTTTGAGACACAATACCAAAAGCCCAAGTCATATTTAAATAAAAGAAAAAAATAAAGAGAAATTAGAATTCTTCAAAATTAAAAAACAAACAAAACAACTTTTGTACTTCAAAAGACACCCTTAAGAAAATTAAAATACCGATAGAAAATATTTACAAATCACATATTTCTTAATTTTCAGAATATGAAGAACAATGTTACAATGATAAGAAGACATACCCCAATTATAAATGAGCAAAAAATTGATGACATTTCACCAAAGTAGATATATAAATGGCTAAGAATAACATGGAAAGATGCTCATGTTCAACAATGTTAATTATTAGAGAAATACCAATGAAAACCCCAATAAGAAACCACTTCTCCCCACTAAAATGGTTAAAATAAAGAGTTAGATAATACAAACTACTGGAAAGGGTGTGAACAACTAGAATCCTCTTCCATTGCTGGTGAGAATGTACACAGTCACTTTGAAAAAACAGTGTGGTGCTTTCTTTAAAAGAAATTAATATGTGTTGAGCTGGTGTTGCTCAGTGGTTGAGCATTGATCTATGAACCTGGAGGTTACAGCTCATGCCTGGGTTGTGGCCTTGATCCTCAGTGAGTGACATGCAGGAGGCAGAAAATCAATGATTCCTTCACATTGTTGATATTTCTATCTCACTCTCCCTTCCTCTCTGAAATTATATATATATATATATATATATATATATATATATATATATATATATATATCCCAGTGATTTCATTTCTACAAATCTTGCAAAGAGAATGAAAACATAGTTTATAATAACATTCAACAGTGGAAGTTAAAAAGTGGAAAAATATAGTTAAAAAGTGGGAAAAAATCCAAATGCTTATCAACTTGTGCTTGAATGAACAGAATATGGTATATACAAACAATAGGATACTATTCAGCAATATAAATCGAATGTCTTACCTATGCTACAAAATGGATGAAGTTCAAAATATTATGCTAATTTAAAGAACTCAGATCAAAGGACTGTTATATTGTCTGAGTCCATTTATACTAAATGTACAGCAGTTCAACATATAGAGATGGACTAAGTGGTCACTTGGGGTTGGGATGGGACTGAGGATTCACTGACTGCAAATTGGCATCAAGGATCATGTTGAGTGATTTGCATGTTTTAAATTGAATTGTGGTGTTTTTTGCACAACTGTATACATGTATTACAACACATTAAAATGTACACTTAAAATGGGTGGATTTATGGACCTTAATTATAATTCACTAAAAATGTTGAAAATAAAGACTATCAGGAATTGTGAGAATTTTTTTTAAATGGAATTGTCAAGGAAATGAGAACTAATATTGGCATATTTACTGATTTGACATTGGAAGGAAAACAAGCTTGTCTCCTCTAAAACCAACCATTGTTCATGCATAACAGCAATAAAGAGAATATGTTTTTTTTTCATTTTGCAATATCAATTTTGGCATAATTATTCTGCAGGTATGAAGCTGTTCCATTTCATATACAGGGTGTGGTAAAAGTAGGTTTACATTTGTGAGTATTTAAAACAGTATATTTTTGCATTATTACTTATTAATTATTCTATTACTTTAATATGAACATCTATAAACCTACTTTTGTGCTCCCCCTTGCATATATTGTTTGGGCACTTATAGTATCAGAGAAACTTCTAAGTATTTTTATGCAGATGACTTTATCTTTTGACTATTCCAATTATTGAAAGGTTGACTTTAAGCTGTAACTTCTGTTATTGAGTACAAATTTGTCCTTTGAAACTAAGCACTCCTAGTCAGATGTTTGTTCCACATTGACACAGGTAAATTAATAGTGTTTTCAAAATATATTTTTATTGATTTCAGAGAGGAAGGGAGAGGGAGAGAGAGAGAGAAACATCAATGAGCAAGAATCACTGATCAGCTGCTTCCTTCATACCCCACACTGGGGATGAAGCACACAACCCAAACATATGCCCGAATTTAACCCTGACCTCCTGGTTTATAGATTGATAACTCAACCACTGAGCCACTCCAGCTGAGCAATTAATGGTGTTTTTTTTTATCTTAACTCTTTCCCCCAAGTTCTTCATTAAATCTTGGAACTTTTTGAAGAGATATTTCTTTTTATTGGACTATAACTCTATTCAACCATTTCAATTGTCTGCTTTTTTTAGGCAGTCATATCTTACTTTAATCATATTGAGCTTATAGGGAAGTAAAACTCTCATTTATACTCATGCATGATGCTATTTAGACAGGTCTTTATTACCCAGGACTTGTAGATTTGAGTTAAGCAGCAGTAAAGAAATCTGACATCCTAAAATTTGTCATTTTGCAATGTAATGATTTCCAGTATCCCTTAAGAGTTTGCTCTAATCATCTTTTTATTGCAAATGGAATGAAATCTGGTTGGCCATTTATCAGAAACTCTGCCTATCCATGGGTTTCCTTGATAAATAAGCTGACTTTGAATGGGCTATTTATCATGTGGAGCCCCCTAAAAAACTTCAAGAAGAGTGAGTTTGTACATTGTCTTGTTCCAATAAAAATCCAGATGTCCAGTCCAAGACTAAATAGAATGATGATGCAGCAGCCATATTTGTATTGTGTTGGTTTATTTTTATGGCCTTATCATGTTGTTGTTTTAGAATGAGACACTTTTATCCACCTCTCCCTACTTCAAGATTTCATTATTTCAGGAGTAGTCTTGAGAATTTGGCTTAGCTCTCTTAACAATGCTGAGCGTATAACATTACTAAATAAGGAAAATAAACTTTACTGATTTACTGCCTTCATATTTTTTGTATTTATAAATGTAACCTTATCCAAGAGTAGATATAATTGGGTTGTAACTTGAGCTCTTCCCTGATGAAATAAAAAACAGGCCAGACACTAAGACATGGGAGGTTGCCAAAACCGGTTTGGCTCAGCGAATAGAGCATCGCCCTGTGGATTGAAGGGTCTCAGGTTTGATTCTGGTCAAGGGCATGTACCTTGGTTTCAGGCACATACCCAGTAGGGGGTGTGCAGGAGACAGCTGATCAATGTTTCTCTCTCATTGATGTTTCTAACTCTCTATCCACAAGGGAGGTCAAGGAACAGCTGTTCGATTGATAAGTGGCAGGTTTAATAAGCAAGGGGATTCAAGAGGTTTATTTGGGCCACACAAGCCTGTCAAATATCCACACCACCTGCCAGAGCATTGAGTTTAAATAGAGGCCTTACCTGTGTTCAGTCATGTACACAATCCCAATGGTCTCAAAAACACTTTACAACACTCCAGTGGAGGGAGCTGTGGGATAAAAGCATTTTCCAAGCACAGTGGAGGGGTGAGGAGCCTCTGATTTCCTGGTCCAGCTCTCACCTCAACAGGAGGTCACATGTTCTGGATGACTTTCTCCTACACTTCTTGGCTTCTTTAAACTAGAGACACTCTAGATTTGTTTAATTATATCATGCAGAGTTAGACAGAGTTGCAGGAGCAAATAAGTGAGATACATAGCCTCTTCTCACATCCTACCTAATAAAAGAGCAATATGCAAATTGCTGATACCTCCACTATGTCCACAAGCCAATCAGGAGTGAGTATGCAAATTAACTCAACCAAGATGGCTGCAGCTATGGAGCTAGTAGGAGGCTTGGGTTTCCCTGGTGATGGGAGAAACCAAACTTCCTGGCCAGCCTGGCCTTCACTCAAGGATACAAAATTTCAATTATAGAAGATTAATAAATCACAGATACCAGGGCCTCTGCTTGGGTCACCGGGGGCGTGGCTGGCCTGAAAACCACCACAGGCCCCTCGTCCAGGCCATCCCATGCCTCAAGGGAACCCCCACCCTGATCTGGGACACCCTTCCAGGCAAACCAGTCAGCCCCCAGCTGTGCATCAGGCCTCTATCCTATATAATAAAATAGTAATAGGCAAATTGACCATCACTCCAACACACAAGATGGCTGCCCCTATGTGGTCAAAGATCTTGCTCCCATGAAGACACAAGATGGCTGCCATAAGATGACCAGCAGGAAAGGGACTAGGTCTACAAAGGAGGGCAGTTGTGGGTGATTAGGTCAGTAGGAGAAGGCAGTTGGGAGGAACCAGGCATGCAAGGGAGGGCACATGGGGGCAATCAAGCCTGCAGGGGAGGAGAGTTAGGGGTGACCAGGCTGACAAAGGAGGTAAGTCGGGGTGACCAGGTCTGCAGGGAAGGGCAGTTTGGGGGAACCCAGGCCTCCATTGGAGAGCAGTTGGGGGGGACCAAGCCTGCAGGAGAGGGCAGTTAGGGGAGGGCAGTTAAGGGGTGATCAGGCTGGCAGGTAGAAGCAATTAGGGGCAATCAGGAAGGCAGGCAGATGAGCAGTTGGGAGCCAGCAGTCCTGGATTGTGAGAGGGATGTCTGACTGCCAGTTTAGGCCCTACCTGAGGTACACCACCCTCACCCATGCACAAATTTTGTGCACTGGGCCTCTAGTATCATATATTACAACCTCTTTGCATTCCCTTTTCCATTTTTTCTTCCTGCTTATATATTGCTGTGTAAAAACAAAAAAACAACAAACAAACAAACAAAAAACACATTAATTTCTCCAATTCTTATTGTTCTATTTCAGTAGTAGACATTTGACTATAAAACCTAAGATTATAATAAGCAGTTGCCCAGTTGGGTGGCTCAGTGGTAAAGCATCAATCTATGAACCAGGAGGTCATGATCTGATTCCTGGTCAGGGCACATGCGCGAGTGTGGGGCATGCAGAAGGCAGCCAATCAATGATTCTCTCTCATCATTGATGTTTTAATCTCTCTCCCTCTCCCTTTCTCTCTGAAATCAATAAAAAAATATATATATATATATTTCAAAGCAACAGCAAAAACAAAGACCTAACAACAACAAGCTGTATTTTGTGGTCTTCCCCAATATTTCAGAACCTATTAATATTGTTCATATATCTTGTGTTCTTTATTTTCACATATTTACTAATACTTTGGTTGCCCCCAAAAGATACTTAATCAGAATTTCCCCCATTATGGGGAGTAGTAGGTGGTAGGAAGGTGAGAGTTGGGATTTTACTGATTGATGGCAGCTCATGGGCTAAGGAGAAAGTTTATTATCAGGTGGTGCTAAATTGGATAACTCAGTTTGGCCAGATGTCATTTTGAGAAAAAACAAAACAAAACATTAGAATGAGGTCCTCTGAGTATGAATCATGATCCTAAATCCTGAAACTTATTGTCCCAGTGACCTTGAGCAAAGGATATTTCTTCTTTGAGCCCCAGTTATATCATCTATAAAATGGCAATTATAAATATCTTCTTACATTATTGTTTGGCATCTAAGTGAGGTAGTATTTACTTAAAACATACACAATCTTTAAAAGTTTGTTTATTCCATATAATGCTGATCAAGTCAGAACATTACTGAAGTAGTAGGTAGGTCTGATCTCTACCTGTTTGCACCTTGCTGAGTTTGAAGTTCACTGTTTTGTGACAAAGCCCTCTATTAGTTGCATCCTTTTCTTTTAAAATATTATGTTTGTTTCTGTTCCTAATGGAGATACGTCGATGATCTTGGGAAAAAATGGTATTTCATTGTAAGATTACTTAGTTTGCACATATTGGTAAAATATGTAGTTGCTAAATTTCTGAGGAACAGAAACTTCCTACTTAATCCCCAAATGCTTGCTGTTTTACATTCACCATTCACCTCTAACACAGAGCAATGTACACTGTTGAATTCAATGATGATTTGTTTAATGAATTATTAAAATACCAGTCAGTTCATGATGGAAAAATGCTGTTTCTTAATAATCAAGATTTTTCCCACCATTGATATCAAGAATTATAAGGCTGCTATGTTTAGATTTTATATTCATATGGCAATAAAGACATATTAGATTCAAGCATTAGAGTTTAGTAATTATGAAAATAAGCTCTTGAGTTCAGCTGCCATGATTCAAATCCAGATTCCACTGATTACTATGTTTATGACCATTATCCGTCATTTAACTTCTTCAGTACTTCGTTTCCTCATTTTAAACTGCGGAAAATAATATTATCGCCTTCACACATGCCATGCCAATATATGTGACATATTTAACCCTGAGCAGACATCTAGTTAGTGCTCAGTAGACACTAACCCACTTATTAGCCATAGTTTTTGTAGTGTTTTATTATGATGATTGGTCAAATCTCCTATTCAGCTACCTTCTGGCAATTGGTTCTGTTCACTTATTTCAAGTCATCCGCTCACCCTAGACAATGTGGATATTTTACTTTATTTTTAATCCCAAAACATGTGATCTCACAGTACTGTAAATTTATCTTCCCAGTCTTCCCCTCCTTATTGGCCTAAATGTTAGCTTAGGCTATCCGATGACAGTTAACCTTTTCTTGAACCCTCTGTTTTTAGTTGCAGCCTCCAGGGGCAAGCCCATGGGATGTAATTGACTTCCTTGTTTAGGATGAACAAGTGAGTGTGGCTGGGCTTTGCTTACAGCCCTCAGGCTACTTTTACATTGAAAACAATGGTGGGAGTCACTGTGCCTGAAAATGCCAAGATCTCCAAAAAAAGGACTCAGTCTGCATAAATAAGGAAAGGGAGCATCTGGCCTTTGGATGGAACATTTTTGGAGGTATTCTACATACTTCTCTAGAAATCCCAGTAGAGTCAAACCGTGCCACTCACAGGAGCCACTTTGGTCACGTGCCTTTGCACTGGTTCTGGACGTCAGCTGGAGCATAAACTGTGCACATCGGCCTTTGATCCAGCCTCTGCTTTAAAGTTAAAACAAGCAAGGATGCATGATCTCCAAGATTTAAAACACTATTCCGTGTATTTCTTCTAAATTTTCCTTCTTTCTACTATCTACATCCATGGTTTAATGAAATGTTTTTATTTAATCTCATGGGATTTCTTACATTTTTTAAAAAACATTTCTATTTAACAATAAATACTACATTAAAGTGGCAAAACAAAGATGAAGAACATGTGACATTTACTCTAGACATGCAAAACACCTGCTAGGCAATCTCAGGTTTTTGCTGCTTTAAGCTCAGGTGAGAATGCATTAGATTTTATTATCCTGTATAATAAAACCCTAATATGCAAATCGACCAAACAGTGGGATGACTAGTCACTATGAACTGACCACCAGGGAGCAGAAGCTCAATGTAGAAGCTGCCCCCTAGTGATCAGTGTGCTCCCACAGGGGGAGCACTGTTCAGTCAGAAGCCGGGCTCATGGCTGGCAAGTGCAGCACTAGTGGCAGGAGCCTCTGCAGCAGCACTAAGGAGCAACAAGCAGAGTGGTAGGGAGCAGCAAACAGTGGATGGTAAGGAGCAAGGGGTCCTGGACTTCGAGAGGGCACGGGTCAGGCTGAAGGACCCCCTACCTCCAGTGCATGAATATCATGCACTGGGCCTCTAGTTTCAATATAATCACTAGCCCTTCTAATACTTATTTTCCTCCAGGAAGGCTATGCATCTTTGTGATGTTGGCATCACTTTTAGTAACGTGTCTGTGAGTGGTCAAGGAGCTATAAGTGGAAGTGATGTTTATTACTCCTGAGAAAAGTGTTGTTTGAATGAGATCTCCTGGTTTCTATGTGTCCTCGCTCTCCCCTATAAGATTGGAAATGTCTCATTGACCAGGGGGGGTCCAGGATTAAAGAAGTTGTGAAGCAAATCTACACTTGACTAATAATGGACAGGTCAAGGAGACAGAGTTACTTATTGTATTAAGAGACGGCTACAAAAATCCATGGTGAAAAGATGAGAGCTTAAAGCAAAGCAATGATAATTGTGGGTAAAATAAATGATGAAAATGATGCCTTAATATTATTTAGGCAGTCAAGTTGATGGCACTTGATGATTCATTGAAAGTAGGTGACAATACTTGAGTTATGGCCCGGATTACATCATATTTTAATTTTTCACAGCCTGTGGTGAATTTTTCATTTTTAATTGTCTATCTGGGTCTCCTTTGCCAACAGAGTGATCTGACAATAGCATAATTTTGATGGTGCCATACCTTTTCTAAACAGTCTTCCATGTTTTCCCATTGCTATATAACTAAATTCTAGCTTCTTAGCCTTAATTATCTCTAATTATTTTTAATATTCATTTCCTACTTTTCAGGGAAATCCTTCCTTAAAGAAACCCTACTCATTTTATTCCCCTCCCTACCAAAATTATTTTTAATTTCCAGTTAATTGCCTTGTCCTAGTCAGCATGTTTGTTTGTTTTACCACTTATTTCCTTAACTCTAATTATGTTAATTCTTCTTATGTGCTTTAATCAGAGTAGATTAGGTTATATGACCCCAAAACTTCAGTGGCTTGCAGGTCAAAACTTGATTTTCTTCTTAAGCAACATTTTCATCTTGGGACAGCTAAGACTTCAGTATTCTCTTCTTTCAACAATCTAGCTGAGACTAAAGTCTCTGTATGAAGTGGGTTCAAATTTATATCTGCTATTCAATATTCTGCTTGGAAATGATAATGCTATCTTTCATTCCTATCAAAGCAGGTCATATATAAAGCAGGACTAAAGAGGAGAAGTATATTTCTCCCCTTAGGGTGGAAAAGCAAAGTACCATAAAAAACTCACATCGATATAATTTACCACATCACTTCCAATCTATGTCAAATTCTGTTGTCTTCATTAATCTAAACCTTCCCACCCCATCTTCAAATGCTATTTCTTTCAGAACTCTTGTCATTTGTACTAATTACATAACATATATTGTAATGCAGACAGTGGTTGACAAGATAAGTCTTAAAGTGACAGATATTAAACATTTTAGGCTTCAGGAGTGGCAATTACTCCTGCAATTGTGGTGCACAAGCAGTCACAGAAAATACGGAAAGAAAGGTTGTGACTGTGTTACAATAAAACTTTACTTACAAAAAGTAGGTACTGGTCTGTAACAGTAGTTTGCAAATCCCTTTTTTAGAGCAATGACTCTAAAACATGTGTGCCTTGGGTCATTTAATAGATTTCTGGGTAGCACCTTAGACTTTCTGATCAAACAGGAATGGGGAAGGGCTTGATTATTTGCCTTTTTAATAAGTTCCCATGCGATGCCATTGCTACTTGTCTACCATTGACTAACAAAACAGTGTTCTGTATTCCATGACTTGTCATTTGTAAATTCAAATAAATAAATACACTTTATTTTAAAATTAAGACAGCCAAAACCGGTTTGCTCAGTGGATAGAGCATTGGTCTGCGGACTGAAGGGTCCCAGGTTCGATTCCAATCAAGGGCATGTATCCCCAGTAGGAGGTGTGCAGGAGGCAGCTGGTGGATGTTTCTCTCTCATGGATATTTCTATCTCTCTATCTCTCTCCCTTCCTCTCTGTAAAAAATCAATAAAATATTAAAAAATAAATAAATAAAATTAAGACATAAATATGGGTCCTGGTCAGGTAGCTCAGTTGGTTAGAGGTTTTGGGTTCCATCCCCTAACAGGGCACATACTAGAATCAACGGATGAATGTAAAAATAAGTGGAACAACAAACAGATCTTTCCTCTTTCTCTAAAAGTAATTAATAAAAATCTTTAGAAAGCAATAGATAATGCTTATATTTCCCATTTCATCAGCACATTCCTTTCTTCACAAAAGCCAGGTGACTACACTCTTCCAGAGAAAGTGCTGAATAAAAATTTATTGGCTACATGAGTGAGTTATAATAAACTGAGTGCTTCCTTCTTTTTTTTTATAGTGACAAGCATACAGTGCTGTAAATATTGCACATTTCTATGCCTCTGTCACATGATGGACAGGTAACAAAATTGTTTTGTTTGTAAAGTGTCCCTAAGCTATTTCAACTTGTCAGGACTCACAAAGCTTGGCTACACTTAAAATGCATCCATCCATTTGTATTATTTCAGTGGAACAAAAAGATTTTACAAAGGCACATTAATTTTATTCTTATGCAACAATGACATTGAAAAAATATTCTTACTTGTGCAGTGGTTCAAGCTACCAATCCTACTTTTCTTTCTCCATATTTTAAACTGCATAGAGATTCTGTACTCAAGATTTCTGACATACATTACATGATGATCCCAAATAGTGCTGCATTCTTAACATATGAATGATAAAGTGACTTAGATTCTTGGAGAGAAAATAAATGAATCCCGATGAACTCAAGCACATTTTTGTTCGCTGTTTAGTACCCCTTTAGTAAAATTGTTGGAGGAGAGACCATGGAGCATCTTATTGCTAGTGGGCCAGAGCAAGGAGGGCCAGCCAGGCTGCTCCCACATCCCCTGAGCATGCAGTGGCATTCTGCCCACCTCTCCGCAGTGGGAGCCTTTGCAAGGTCTTGAACATGAAAGGTGCTTGTTGTTGAGATCATCGGGACTGTTTACGTGTCTGCACGCAGGTGATCCCTCTATTGAAACACTCAGTATTCCCATGAGCAGGTGTGCAGCGTCCGGACAGGCTGGCTTGTTGTAAATTCTCTGACTTTTTAAACCTGCCGTCTACCAATCTGAAGCGCAGCCTGTTAGGTCTCCCTTTGCCTTCCTTGTACAGGGATGTAAAGAACGATCACCAAGAATAAAGCATGCATTGCAGTTGTGCAATGTTGGCGAAAGTAGTATTGCTGTTTTCAATAGCATTGGTCTTTATTATAAGATTTTTTTAAAAAAAAGTATTATACTCTCCTATTAAGTTGCAGAGAATCACTCACAAACCCCCCTAACTAGAAGACATGTAATGTTAATAATAATAATAATAAAAAAATCTTGCAATATGTTAATATACCCAAACTAATCAAGCCAGATCCATCTGTGGAGTCTGAACCCCGGTTCCCCACAGATTTGGGACCACGTTCGGTCAGCCTGGAAAAGGGTAAATGAATGAGCAGCAAGTGGGGAAGGTTATTGCCATGTAGCACCGGATTCTTGTGCAACATTCAGAGGGTCAGACGCCTCCCTGGGAAAACGGACTTGATTCCTTGGCAGTCTGAGGACCAGACACCAAGCCTCTGGCTTCTCCACTGACAGTTCTCCGATTTTCCAACAATCCCCACCTGCTCCCCAGCCCCGCGCCTTCGCCGGCCCCCCAGCTCCTCCAGGGCGCGTTGTGTGTGTGTGTGTGGGGGGTGGATCCTGGAGTCCCCCCAGACAATCCAAACACCAGACAGTGCACGCTAGGGGTGGGGGTGGGGGGAAAGCACACACAGGACACATTTCCAACACGGGATGCGATTACTTTTGACAACTCAGCGAGGCACGCCTTTTTGTTTGGAGGGCGGGGAGATGCTGGCAGGGAACCGGCCCCCATTGGCTGGCCGCTGGCCGCTGCGGGCGCCGCGGGGAGAGCATCGCTGAGCGGCCGGGAGACCAGCGCGGACGGAGCCCACGCCGGGTCCAGGCGCTTCTGAGCCGGGAGGCTGCCTCTTCCAGGCAGCAAGTGGCTGCACGGGCTGCCCCGCCGGGAGAGCCTTCTGCGAGGGAGAGACAACCCAACGCAAGGCAGTGTGCGGCTCCCGTGATTGAAAAGGGGGAGACAGAGAGGCAGAGGCGGAGAGGAGGGAGAGACGGAGAAGGGTCTCACTCACCTCCGGTGCATCGCCGGGCTGCTGCCCTCCCTGCTGCTGCTGCCGCCGCCGCCGCCGCCGCCGCCGCCGCCGGAGCCTGAGGCTGCCATCAGGTAGGGAGGGTTTCCTCCTGCCAGGGGGACTGCATCGTGTGTGTGATCGCTTCAGGGTGCGCGCCCCAGACGCATGCATGATTAATAAAGTGTTGCCTGGCGCAGGCAGAAGCCCAAGGAGGCTGCACACAGACCTGGCGTCTGAATGAGGAGCCCGGGCAGGGTTGTGCTTTGGGAAACTTCCCTAAGTTCTCAGCAAGTCAGTCTCCAGGTTTCAGAGGTTCCATGCAAAGAAGAGGGCGAGAAAGATTGTAGCGACCCAGGTGCGTTACTTAGCGTGGCTGAATTTTCCAATGAAAATAATTTAGGTATGCTAGGTCATTTTATAAGCGGCTTTATTGCTATCTTTTTTTTTTAAATGGCAAAATATGTAATGCTATGTTTTTAATCAGTTTCTGTAAATACCTGTCTCTGCCGATTCTTGCTAACATATAAAACCTCTTCTCCGCGTGTGCATTTTACAACTTCACCCTTCATTAAAAAACAAATACAAAATGCAGCTGGGAAAGAGTTGAAAGGTTTTAATAGCCAGCCTCTCAGCATGCAGCGGCCTCACCTTGCTACTACAAAACTAATTTGGGAGAAGTGGGAGAGACATAGATGTCTGGAGTGCCATGGGTTATATAATTTGCATTTCAAAAATTATCTCAAGGGGATTCAGCCTTTGGTGGTACATTTGAAAATTAAGACACATGTGCACGATGGAATATGCAAGCAAGCCATTGTTCAAGGAGACTTTCAGGGTTTTGTAGATATTTTTCTCCTAAATCATAACCATTTCTTTCTTTCTACACAGAATCACAGTGACTTCTCAATCTCTGTAGTCCATAGTGTTTGATGTCACTCAAAGACATCTTTCTCTCTACTCTCTGGAAAGGGGGCTGACACACTTTTGGCAGATTTCTGTGACCATGTCATGATTCTCAATTTCTCACCAGGTATTTTGACGCTCATTCACAAACTGCTCAGCTGGAAAATTACCATACTTAACACTGACTGAGGGGAAATCATTTAAATAGAGCAGGTTCTGAAAACGTGTTTACAGTTTGAAATTATCCTCTACAGGACCAAAACATGATAATCCAACCATGCCAAGCTGGTGTTAGTTTGCTTAATCTTTCCAGCACCCCTGATCAGTTTTAAGATTTATATTGTAAAATGATATCCAGGCACACAGCTGGCTATGTGGAGCCTCATCATCCAATGCCATTGTGTAGTCATTAAATGACCCTAAGTAATTTGAGAATCATTTTAATTTATATATCTTTATGATTATGTCTAGAAAGGAGTTTAACTGAATAGGTTTATATTATTACCCCCCCCCCCCCCCACACACACACACACTATGATTTAAGCTGAAGATCTCTTCAGAATTGAAACGCAGGTGGTACTAGTCCTGAGCCATAAGCAGGTGCTTTACAAATTGTTTTGGAATGCTCAAGACCACAGCTACACACAAAGTAGGAGCTTCCCCTTTGCTAAGGTGACTGGCACATAGGCTTGTTCAGTAACAAAACTGAGTGGCTGTGCTCCACTTGCTATAGAAACCACTGGAATAAAACAGGTTTCATATTCCCTGGAAAATCCAATCCCAAGAGGTGTTTTCCCCTTCCTAATAGTTTTTACCTTGAAGATTGGCATCCAAGTTTAATCCTGACAATGCTAAGCCCCTTCCCCCATAAAAGCATATACTTCATTTTCTTTTCTATTGTGTTCAGCAAATCTCCCATTGCTGGATTCTTAAACTTTTACTGCTGTGTACCATTTTCAATCAGTAGGGGGAAGTTTTCAGGCCAAGAATCTTTTTTTTCCCCTACTGAACCTCATTCCTTCCACTGATCTGCTTAGTGAGGTGATCATTTTAGATAATCCCCACAAAAAGAATTACTATGGGAGGGGGGATGCCATTTGTTCTATGTGTGATAGGATACATAGTATGGTCTCATCACAAGAAAATCCGTGCTTAGTTTATGGTGAAAAAAAAAATCTCTGTTAGTCACGTGACATACTTCCACCTCAGTCTGACTGCATTCTTGAAGGATGGAGCACAAAACTGCTGTCCTTAGACAGAGCATCTTTTGCATCTGGTATTTTTGTGAAATGTATAAAATGTAATAGTGTGTGACATTGGTGGAAATCAATCAATTCTTATTTAGTGTTTGATAAGAATTTCTGTCACTTCTACGTTGTAAAATACCCTGTGGATGAACATCAATTCAGTCTTGTTAATAAAATGGAATTTGGAATAGTCTGATTATACTGTTTTTAAATAAGATGTGAAATATTACTGTGTTTGCACACCTATGTCATCCAGATGGCATAACATTAAATCCATCTAATAATTATAATAGAAAGATGCATAGGGTGATAGTTCTCTTCAGAAGTGAGCCATGTTTTTAGGTAAAAATATAAAATCTAAGGACTCATGTAATGAGTTACTAGCCCTAGCTGGTTTGGCTCGGTGGATAGCATGTTTGCCTGCAGACTGAACGGTCCTGGGTTCAATTCCGGTTAAGGGCACATATCCACGTTTCAGGATCTATATCCAGTAGGGGGCATGCAGGAGACAGCCAATCAATGATTCTTTCTTATCATTGATGTTTATATCGTTCCTCTTCCCTTCCTCTCTGAAATCAATAAGTATATATTTTAAAAGATCATTTTATTAAAAAATGAGTTACTAGTAGGCTGGGTCATAAATGTCTTCATATTTTCAAAGGAAAAATGTGACTACAGATTTAAGGTAAGACATTATTCTTTTAGTCTTTTAACAAATTAAAGCTGTTTTTATAGTAATTATGTCCTGTGTTACTATATTAATTAACAAATCAATAGATAATTTGTTTATAATGTGACACCAATTCATGATTCTAGTTATATTAAACTATAGGTGGAAATTATTATACCTTTCCTGATTAACAAAGATTGTGTTTTATTTTTATGAATAGGCTCAATTTATATCAAGAAAAATAAACTTAATCATTAGATAAGGGAAAATTAAGCTTTTATTGGGAACTTTTACTAACACATGATAATTGAACAATTTAAAGCATTGTAATACTTGTCTTTAAGGTAATTGCTTCTTTTTCTGAATTACTATACTAAAAGGTTGATACATTATCACCAAACATTAAAGAAAAATTGTATGTGCCTGTGAATATGAATAATGCCATCTGTGTCAAATATCAAAAAAAGTTATTCAAAGTTATTTTTAAACATCACATGTTAACATAACTAATAATATGGTATCAATAGTTTTTGATAAGACTAATAGAAAGTCATGACTATTGAAAAATCATGATGAACTTGACATACAGTTTATTATACTTTTTGTGAGATACTAGATAAATAGTATAAGAATCCATTTATTTAATTATTAATTAAAAATTTAATAAGCACCTGCTAAGCAATGGAAAACAGGGTCTGTGTTTACTATTTTTATAAATATAGGGCCATTCAGGTGTGTATTACTTTATTCTATTACTAGTGGCCCAGGGCATGCATTCGTGCATGGGTGGGGTTTCAAGGGGTATGAGAGGGGGCTGGGACACTATTGGCCTCTGTGCAGGCGGAGGGACACCCTTGCTGGCCTGGGATCCTGGGACATTTGCACTTATTGTTGGGAAATACCTGGTGGCTGCTTTTGTATTCTTTCTTCCTTGTGGAAAGTCCAGGGAAAGAAAGCAGGGAGGTGCTGGAGGCTGATTTCCAGGAGCCCATTGTGCAGGGCAGTGCTGATCCATTGGTGCCTGACCCCTTCTTTGTAGATTGGACCTGCAGGACGACTGAGGGAGGGAGTGGCTGCCTCTGGGCTGGTGGGCCGCTGGCAAGGTTGGTCAGCTGAGTGGCGCTCCTGTTGTCTGAACAAACTGACCACCAGGGGGCAGCTCCTATGTTGAGCATCTGTCCCCTGGTGGTCAGTGTCTGTGTCATAATGACTGGTCATTCTGCCACTTAGGCTTTTATATAGATAGATAGATGGTTCATGGTACTGGATAAGATAGATGGTTAAGGGATAAGTTAAATTTTTGATATGCTTTAGTTATTTTTTCACTAAATGGTTGCAGATTTCTTTCATATCCTGTGCTCTGTGAATATCTAAGTCATTATGCTATAAATGGATTTAAATTACCTTTGTATGAGGGGTGTGACATTTAAACAATGTAAAATTCTTTGTAAAATATGTGCTATATATATATATATATATATATATATATATATATATATATATGTGTGTGTGTGTGTGTGTGTGTGTGTGTGTGTGTGTGTGAAGATTCTATTGAGAGAAGGTGAGGCCCCAATTTGTGCACAGATACTCATTAGAAAAATGCAGGACTTACATATAAACTCCTAAATCAAGTGACTGAGTGATGTAAACTTAGTACCAGGTACCAAAGAAGTAGTTACACATTAGGGTATAGTAGTATGCTAGTTATAAAGTATGATTGATCATAACATCTTAAGGCTGCCATATAATGAATGGGTTCCAACCAATAACACACACAAACACACACATACACACACACGCACGCACGCACACACACACATGCACACACAATATTTTTCTCCATGGAAAGATGAGTCCTGACTCATTGTCTGCACTAAAATGTGGAAAGATAAAAACTTGGGGGGGGGGGGGCAGACAATGCTTTGAATCCAAATTTTGAGAATTATTTTTGTTTCTTGTGTTTGTTTCTCGCCCCCCCCCCCTTTGATTTATATAATTTTATCCCCTGGAGAACATGCACTAATGGTCGTCTATCTTTTTTCAGATTTCCTTGACTATATCAAGCTAGATTTGTAAAGAGCTGGCCCACTGGGTTAGATGAAAGCATTTGGCGGCTAGGATATGAGTCATTTTGGAATGCAATTGTTCCTCCGGTCATTTATCTAAAAAAAAAAATGTTACAAGTTGTTTTCAATAGAAAGAAATGGAAGTTCCTGATAGTTTAAAGAATCAGTGAAATTTAGATTATGATGAAACTTTTACCACCATATTTCAAAAGGTTTAGAAATCAAAGAGGATAATAGGATGGAACTAGAGAGATAGAGAGTGCAGAGTGAAGGGAAGTTTTGGGGATTGGTTTGTTTCTTTTTTTAAAAAATTGATTTCAAAGAGGAAGGGAAAGTGAAAGAGAGAGAGAAAAACATCAGTGAAGAGAGAGAATGATTGATCGAATTCCTCCTGCACATCCCATACTGGGAACTGAGCCCACACCCTGGAAATGTGCCCTGACTGGGAATTGAACTGTGACCTCCTGGTTCATAGGTCAAAACTCAACCATTGAGCAACACTGGCTGGGCAGCTAATTTTTCTTTTTAATACAAGCTTGAACATTGGAATAGATGAGATGGAAATCATTAGAAAGGGAAAGGAAAATGATAACTGAGGACTTAGATTGTTAGAGAAGGCCATTAAAAGGATGCAACTGCTGGTTGACCCTCGAGCTGCACCCCAGCTGTCATGGCTCCCCAGAATGTCTGTTTCTCTCACCATTCCAACACTGGTTGCTGTTTCAAGTACACAGTCTTGAGAGAGCAATTTGTTTTTGAGACCATCTGAATTGAATATGTTATTGAACCCTGATAAGGCATCTGTAAAAACTTTGAAGGTTCTGCTGGGTGGATGTCAATATCGACTCATCTGGCAGCTGCCCTAGACAGCCTGGGGTGGCCTACTTCTTTCTTCAGTCTCTCCCTGCCTTCTGTGTACAAGCAATTTTCAGATTTTACCTGGGAAGCTCCCAAGTTTGACAACTAACATAGAGAAGATGAAATTTATCTAGAGCTGAGGTAGAAGATACAATTAGATGACATTAATTTTAATAATGCAACTGAAATTCTATTTAAAAACAAAATATCCAATAATTTTAGCTGACATTTCAACATTGATTAAAATATCTTGAATGTCAAAAAGAACTGTGAGGAAATAACCAGAATGTGATGCTAATTAATTTATACCAAGTAATGCTTCTATATGTAATTGAAATAGATCCAAGTGCTTGGTAAATGTTGAGAAGTAAAGACAAATTAACATTAATAGACTCTGCCCATGAAAAATAATGTTCTGGTGCTATCATTAACACTAAATGGTGTGATGCTTTTAAAATTTATCTTTGAGGAAAAACTTTAGAAATGCTTGAGGGAACAAGCAACTAACAATATACTCAAAACAAAACGTCCTTCTCCAACTTTGTAGGTCAATATTTGTTTCCATGAAGTTTAACGAGTACTCTAAGGGCTGTGATTTCAGGTATACTTATCAGTAAAGTTTTTACTATGCTATTCCCTAGAAAGTAAAAAGTAAAAACTAAGCTCTTGTCAGAGTTTTTGGTAGATATGTACCTAGCAAGAATGAGAAGCCCAGGATACTTTTTGAAGTACAGAGTGTCTCACAGGTAGACATCTAGTTATCTTAAGCAGTATCCACTATTTGTACTAAACTGACGTTATGACTAGAAGATGGTCACCACTCTTAGATACTAACATAGAAGAAAGTCCAGTGTGTATCAGAATTCTATCTATCAGAATTAGAGTTGTGTCAAGTTACCAGGCAAATACAGCAAATTTCTGTATAAGTATACTAAACTTAAATAATATGCATTTTAACAAAGGATTAAAATGTATTTATTTCATAATACATTTATAATACTCAGTATTTTACATGCTTATTGAACAAGTAAGTTTATGTGTCTATGATTATATAGCAGCATTCATGAGGGAACCAAGGTTATAAATGAAAATATATGGTATTTGATCTGCCCCTAGACTGAAATTTAAACACACCTCTAGATAATGATATTGTTAAATGATTGTTACATTTGACAAAGAATAAAGTCACACTTGTTCAAAAATACAATCATGTCACAAAGGTCCAGGCCTATCTCATAGAGGATTGTAAAATATGCCATCTTTTTTTTTTTTTTTTTAAGGAAACTTGGCAGTATCCATCAAAGTACAAAATCCAGCAATTTCAATACTTAGATTATTTTCTGCAGAAATACACTTGGCAGTGTTTTCTGACATCATTCTTCTCTCAGTGACTGTAGCTTTTCATTCTCTTTTGCCGAGTTCTCCCCTGTCTATAAATAGAAACATGGTTTCCCAGGATGCAGTCCTCCTCACCTCTCAATCTGGAAACTTCTGAAGAGGTAGCCGAAGTCACTTGCAGGGGTTTCAATGCCATGTGCATGTGTCTTTCCAAATCTTTGTCTCCAATCCCTGTGCTGAGTATCAGACTCTAATCTCAGAATGACTGAGTATTCCCACTTGCACCTCAGAATTTTCTTGCTCAAGTTGCCAGAACAAAATACTGTCTATTGAATGTCTTAAACAACAGGCAATAATTTTCTTACAATTCTGAAGGTGCTGAAGTGCAAGATTAAGGTGTTGGCTGAGTTGACCTGGTTTCTCATGAGAACATTCTTTCTGGCTTGTAGATAGCATCTTCTCACTGTGTACTCTTACGCATTATTCTTAGTGCTTATGAGAGAAAGAGAGAGAGAACACTTGCTGTGGTGCCTCTTCTTATAAAATAGGCACTAATCCAAAAGAAGAGACCAGTCCTTATGACTTCATCTAGCTATAATTACATTCCAAAGGTCCCATCTCCAAATACCATCACATTGGGGGCTAGGGATTCAACCTGTGGCCTGTGAATTTTGGCACAATATAGCCCATAGTAAGATCTACTAATCATTTTGAACACAACTTGTTCAAAAATAAACTCTTGGTCTCTGCCCGTCCTCACCACAAGCTAAATGTACTCATCTTCCCAATCTTCCTTCAGTCAATTATGTAATTATTCACTTAACATCTTAAGATTTTAGGGTCACCTCTGAGGCTTTGCTTACCTCCCACCTCCTCACAATCCGTGTCAATATTGAGTCTACTACTTCATAGATCTATTGTCTAAATATGTCTTTAATCAAATCACTTCCACCATAGTTACCTTTGTTCCAATCACTATTGTCAGTCTCCAAACTGGTCTTTCTTTTTCTGCTTTTATCCATCCCCACCCCCAATTCAGTGCCACAGTAGCCAGCTATAAACCCTCTGATGTCAGCAAAGTACTTTCCATGGCTTAAAGACAGTATCTGGCCCAACCCCTCCATTTCTCTTCTCCTTGTGCCAAGTTCACTCCTGTCACAGGGACTTTGTGCTCACCTTTCCCCTTTGTGCAGATCTTAATTCAATTGATATTAGTTTTAACCACTGTAAGTAACACTTCCTTCCCATGAGTAATTATCTTTACCTCTACACATATTTATTTATTTTTCTAAATAGGACCTATTTCCTACTGTCTTCCAACATAAAATGCAAACCTTGTGAGAAAAGCCCTACTATAATGCCTGGAACATGGACGTCCTCAACAAGTGTTTGGCTAATGAATAAATGAATGAATAAAAGGATGAATATAAGCACATATTCACCTAGACATACAATGCATATAAAAGGGGTTTGAACCATTTACATGATGATATGTTAAGGACAGTTATCATTAGAGAGGAGAGTGAGGCCTATTTGTGAATTTTATGCCTTTTTAATGTAATACCTTCATGCATATAACTTGACTTATAAACGTAATCATCATTACTTAGCCAAGCTTTTGTATTAGTATTTGATATTAAGACAGTGTTCTGTTAAAATGATTAAAGGAATAAAAAGAATAAAATGTGTTAGCCTACAAAAAATGTTTTTTTTTTTTAAAGTTAGGGCAGAATAATTTGCCTCAGTACTTGTGATCTTTTCAACTCAGGATTCAATGCTATCTCACTGTGTATAATGTCCCCATTCCCCATGGAGTCTACAATTAAAATAAAGCTTTCAGGATTCACTGAAAAGGGATAGAAAGCCTTTACAGATTTGTCTTAATTGGCTCTGAGATTCCATTTTGTTATCTGACGGTAACAGAGGAGAATCCATATTAACACCTGGACTCCTGTCTGAGCAGAGTCCAGAGCTCCAGAAGTAACAATTAAATGGCTTAATCTTAAAACCCTCCAAGGTTTAATTCAGTAGCTCTCTACAGAAGGGCACCGCTAATTCTTCCTGAATTGCTGCTGCTGCTAACTGCACTGCCTTAATTTGAACAGTATTCAAAATTCCATTCTCTCTAATGGAGTTAATTGCATTATGAAAGTCAGCTTAGAGTGGGAACTTATTTCCTCTTGTGCAGTATTTCTCTACAGAGCCCTTTCTTTTCCTTTCAATTTGACACAGGCACACATTTGTGCAGAATAATGTCACAAATGCAGCGTGCTCTGTTTAAACTGAGTTTCAAAGAATATTCTTTAAAATATTTATACACACACCAAAGCAATTTCGATATCCAAAGTGCCTGCGATTTTGTACGTGGCTCAGGCCATCTGATCTAATAGACTTTAAGTCCTTGGAACATTAACAAATCTGTGAGCTTTTAAATCGCTGTGACCTATTCATTTAGAGGGTTACTTCAATAAAGAGAGGGCTCACTTAGGTTAATGATGGATCATGGAGCTGTTTGATTTGCAGCGAACTAAGTTGCCCATTACCCCTTAACATCCATGTGAGTCATGTTATCACATCCAAAGAATGAGTCAGGCCCCTTCCCTTGTGCCTGCAGATTTCCAAGTAATTACAAGAAGTCTTAGGGTGCATGTCCATGAAGCTTTGGGCCTGATAATGCACAGAAATTATTATTTTTTTTCAAGAATATGAAATTTCAACTAAGAATCAGTTTGTTTTTTTTATAAGAACATTGGCTGCTTATTCAGAGCTTATCTGGGCATCTTTTTTAATAGAGCGGTAGACACACACACACTCTCTTTTATTTTTTTCATTTTTGTGAGGAAGGAGAGACAACTCATTGACATTTTTTCATAACTAGGCATCATCAAAATTATACTTTAATTTACCATCTACTCTTATTCCTTGGCGAATATTTGTTTGAAAAAAATATATATCACATATATATTATAATATACACACAAACGTGCATACCCAGAGAGACAAGACTGGTGGACAAATCAGTCCATAATTTTAAGCAATATTACATCCATGTAACATTGTTATAAATGTCATAACAAGGAGCCAAAAACCTGTGTTGTAATCCCAACATGGTGATTGCTTCCTTTACATGTCTATTTTCTCATTAAATCTGCAGTGTCTTTAGAGACATATTCTGTGTAAGACATCTTGAAAATTAAGGTGTCTCCTCTAGAAATATACCTTAAGTGTTTTCAAAGTATTTTTGTGATGCTCTCATATTTCACGTTTAATCCCTTGTGTCCATGTGTATGCACACACACAAATGTTAAAAACAACTTCTTCAGTACAATTTCTGCAGCTAGCTAAATGTTTCTGATAGAAGGCAATAAACTCTTTTGGCATTAATCCTTCCTAAAAATGAAATACATCTACACTATAGAGAAAGCTATGAAATATGAATGACAAGAGGAAAACAACTTCATTTATTCTTGCTCTGTGATTTACAGTGTTGAGATGACAACCATAGGGGAGGTGAAGAATGGTAAAATTTCCTGTGTTTGATGCTAATTTTACAGCACTACAGAAAAAAAGAGAGCATTGTGCCATATTCTGGATCTCTAGTGAATTTATTTAAAGATGGTCCATTAGTTCATGTCACCATGGAAAACTGGTAAGTTATGAGTGTTTTTACAAATAGAGTTGAGAAAAAAAATCCTAGTATTGTAGATTCACAGAGAACTACCCAGAAAAATTATTATATTTTCTTCTTAGTCACAAGCTATGATTAATAACTTTAATAGAGAGCCAAGATATTTTCATTAATGATTACTTAACCAATTTTTGTAAGTGCACTTAACTCCTATTTTTTTCATGCCAAAGAAAGTGTCAAAAGCCATGAAAATAAAGAGATAATTTTAGGCTAAAAAGGTAGAGCCAAAAATCTTTTTGCAAAAGCAAACAAACAGAGAATGCACCTGCCTTTCTCTGAAGGAAATTAAGGGAAAGTAACAAAAGTTAAACAATGTGTGAAATAATTTCCTTACTTTTCCTCTGACTTATTGTTAGTAATTTAAAATGCACTTAGAATATTACATTGGAAGATTTTATATTGACAGAAATCAGTTATATATATATATGTGTGTGTGTGTGTGTGTGTGTGTGTGTGTGTGTATCTATTTATCTATATCTATCTATCTATCTATCTATCTATCTATCTATCTTTGATAGAATTGCAGATGTCTCCCATTTCCATTCCTCCCTTTTCCCACTTCACCCATCCTCTGTCCCACCTCAGGATTTTACCACATTATTGTTTTTATCCTTGGGTTATGCAATATGTACATATATGTTCTTTGGTTAATCTCTTTCTGCTTCCCCCCCCCAATATCTATCCATCTGAGATGTATTATTCTGTTCTATGCATCTATGTCTCTGGAACAATTTTATTTGTCAGTTTATTTTGTTCTCTAGATTCTACATATGAGTAAGATCATGTCATATTATCTTTCTCTAACTGTCTTAGTTCGCTTAGCATAATAACTTCCAGGTCAATCCATGCTGTTGCAAAGAGCTCCCTCTTTTTTTACAGCCACATAATATTCAGTTATTTAAATGTACCACAGCAGTTTTATTCACTCATCTACTGATGGCCTCTTGGGCTGTTTTTAGATCTTAGCCATTGGAAATAATGTTGCTATGAACACAGAGGTGCATATATTCTTTCTGAATGGTATTTTGGAATTTTTTTTTTGGTATATATTACCAGAAGTGGGGTTGCTGAGTCAAAGGGCAATTCCATTTTTTTTTTAATTTTTTGAGGAAACTCCACATTGTTTTCCACTGCGGCTGCAGCAGTCTGCATTCCCACCAGTAGTGTACCAGAGTTCCATTTTCTCCACATTCTCACCAACACTTAAATTGTTGATTTATTGGTGGTAGCTATTCTAGCAGGTGTGAGATGATGCCTCATTATAGTTTTAATTTGCATCTCTCTGGTGGTTAGTGATGTTGAATATTTTTACAACTAATTACTAATTACAAAACTATCAAGACCTCTTATAGTCTCTATTCCCTATTCTTTCATTATTTCTCAAAATATTTTCAACTTTCTCTCTGTTCTCCTACTAAGAAAACCAGGTAGCCTAATGTTTCTCATTTTATTATGGAACTAGAGGCCCAGTGCATGGATTTGTGCATCAATGGGGTCCCTTGGCCTGGCCTCTGGGTATCAGCAGACCTCCACACTGCTGCAGTCTGGTCTTACCCGCCAACTCATCTGGCTCCAGCCTGTGTCACCATTGATCCCGCACAGCACGAAGTAGTCCATGAAGTGACAGGCATCCAGGGAGGAGCCTGAGCCTGGCTGGGCACTGTTCTGCTCCCACTCATCCCTGCCCCACTGTTCCCATTGCTGCCTCTGGGAGAGGCTTGTGCTGCTGTAGCTGTACTTGCCAGCTGTCAGCCTGGCTTCTGGCACCTGTGTGTCAGCAGAGCAGTGCTCCTGCTGTGGAAGCTTACTGACCACTAGGGGGCAGCTCCTGTGTTAAGTGTCTTCCCTTTGGTGGTCATAGCTATCTCGGGTTGTCCAGTCATCCAGTCTTCCAGTTGTTTAGGCTTTTATATATAGAGATGCTATCATTGTTCTGGGTTGACTTCGTAATTTATTATTCTAGAGATATCTTGCTTCATTCTTGACTTATCATGGACCCATGGTCTATAATGTCAATGGCTTATTAGTTAACTTGATATTAGTTAATACTGATATCAGTATTATTCACTTGACCTTACTTTTGCTGCCAGCCTCCATAATAGTCAATAACATTTCAGTACTTTCTTGTTAAAAACTCTTTATGGGCCATGTGTTTCATGGACAACCTGATATTAGATTACATGCCCCTCCCATCTTTGAACTCTACCAATTATCTTATACCTATGTTCACAGAGTCATAGAACATACATTTCTCCTTATGTTGCACGTAGCTACTGCATAGTTATCTATGTCCATGTAATAATTATAGCCATTTAAATTATTTTTGATGTTACTTATTTAACATTATCCCTTTCAGCTGACATATTTATATTTTATTTATTGATTGATTTACTTATTTTTGTAGTTTCATGCATTATAATAGCAAACTTACTGAAGCAACATAGAAGGCAGGCAGCATTAAAAATAGGTAGGACAACTCAGTTAGAAAAGCATATGGTATATGATAAAAAAGCTACAAATACCATTTAGTTACCAACAATGAGAAGTTTAATTGTTTAAAAAAATATATCCAAATTTTGTAATTTTATATTTGAAAATAAGCCATCTAGAGGTAATGTTTAATCTAAGTAACAACTAATGGAGTTTGGGACATCATTAAAGTACATGCATGCTATTTTTATGAATATTTGTTTTGTTTTTAAAGATAACCTGTTTGGTGTTTCCATCAGTTGTCATTTGATATATTTCGTCATCTAGATGATGACTGCTATTTTTTTAAATGTGTATTTTCATATTTTGCTGTAAATGTAAGTTATACTCATGGTGAAGAAAATCAGGTATTGTCTAATTAAACTCTAATCTTCATCTCCCTTTCTACTTACCCATTATCCCACTTCCCAGAGTTTCTGCTCACACCAGCAGTTTCCTATATATTCTTCCAGAAACTTTCTGCTAACTGATTAATGAATGTATATATAGAAGACTAGTCCTCTGATTTCTATGTATTTAATACTTATTTGACCCAGTTAAATTTTCTCTGCTTAACACAATTTTTTTAACTTGATTTCCCAGATGCCCATACATGTTGGTTTTACTTTTTTTCCTTCACTTGCAATCCCTTTTCAGTTTTATTTGCTGATTTCTTCTCTCCCATTAATATTGAAGCAGCTTTCTTTTCTCCCATCTACACCCACACATGTAATGATCTAATCCAAGTTCATAGTTTTAAACACCATCTGTTGACATTTTTCAAATATATATCTCCAGCTCAGATCTCCCCAAATCTAGTCTCTACCCAACTCTTTTTTTTGCATTTGATACACTTGGAAACCTGATAGACATCTCAAATTTACAAGTCCAAAATGAAATCTTGGTCTCCACTCACAACTATATTCTATTCTCAGATTTTACCATGTTTGTTGATAAATTCCATCCTTTTAGTAAAGCAAAAATTCTCAAACTCTCTTATATCCTCTATTTCTCTTGAGTTTGGGGTGTAATCTGCCAGGAAATCCTATTGGCTCTACTTCCAAAGTATGTAGAAGCTTACCAATTCTCAGCAGTTTCACTGTTTCTATCATGAGTCTAGTAGTAATATTTACTTGCTTATCGAAATTATTGCATTAGCCTCTAACTCATTTCATTGCTTGTAGCTCTCCAAACCTTAGCCTCAAAAGCTAGGATCATCCTTTGAAAACATAGTAGGTCATGCAACCCCTCTGTTCAAAACCAATTGATGGCTCCCCATTTACCTCCCAGGAAAAGCCAAGGACTGTGTGATGTGCCCCCTAATTTTATTTCTAATCATTTTTCTTCTTCCCCCTTCTGCGTTCATAACTCTTCTTGCTTCTGGAGAATTCCATGAAGCTGACTCCACCTTGAGTAGCCATTCTTTCTGACTGGAATGCCGTTTTCCAGATACCTATTTGGCTAGCTGCCTTTAAGTGTCTTTGTTCAAGTTCCCCTTCTCTTTGAGGCCTGTCCTCAGTACTCTGTTTACTAGTGCTGATTGCACAAAGCTTTCAGGCAATACAGTCCTCTTTACTCGGTTCCACATTTTTTACTTTTCCATAATATGCTTATTGTTTATTTCTGGGATGTAAATACTTGACCAGGGATCTTTATATCTTGTGTGTTACTATAGATCAGAAGATAAGACTAGTATCTGTAGTATCTGATAAGAGTAGCACACAATTAAGTACTTGCTATATATTTATAAATAAAAGAAAATATATGTGAGCAAATCACTCCAGATTTCTTATATTTTTTTGGTGTGTTATACTCATACATTAGCATAAACACACATACATACTTTTTGAAAAATTAATAACAAAATGTAAATCATATTATATCTATAATAATCTATAATAATAAAAGCATAATATGATAATTAGACCAGACGTCCTTCTAGTGACTTTCCAGACAAAGCCAGGGCAGTGAGGGAAGCTGGTGCCAGCAGCTGGGGGAAGGAAGGCCTACTCTTGCATGAATTTCATGCATCAGGCCTCTAGTATATTCATAAAGAGAGGAATGTGGTAGAATTTTAGGGCTGTGAAATGAAACATCTATAGTATCTACTTTGTTCTGGTTTGTGTGTGGCTATGATTTTGTGGTTTCAATTGTACTTGATGAATTGAAATCAGTTTTAACTTGATTGCTTTGGGAGATTCCATTTTCCTGACAATGGAGGGTAAACAAGGTAAAAACACCTCTACTGCTGCTCTCTTTGCATTTAATATTTACAGACTTTACCTTTTAGACTTTTAGGTGTAAGGCCATTTACAAACTAAGGTGTAGAAGAGCATGTTTATGAGCTTATGTGTGCAAACAAGTGTCTACTTGTGTATATGCATGTTTGTCACAGAGATGAATTATAGCAAATTGAAGTTTAAGTTCCCAGTGGTATAAGTCAATTCAAGTGTAAACTAGACATAGAAACATAATTTACATATGCACATCTAGAGAAAAAGAAAGTAGGTGAAAGGGGGAGAGGGACAAACAAAGAGGAAAATTTAAATGATAAAGATTATGTCCATTTATATGAATCAAAAATATCTTCCATTTACACATATTTTTGTATGATATTTAAACCCTGTTTTTTTTTCCTTGTCATACAAAGAATCTAGGATACACCAGAAGATAAATAAAGAGAAACTAGCAAAGAAAGAGCCAAACATATTTAGTAAACAGTATAATGTTAACTTAAAAAACCCACAAACTTTTAAACTGATAAATTTGCATTAAAGGCTAAAATATGTAGTTAAAAAAGAAGGAATTCTTACAATTTGCAACAGCAAGGATGGAACTGGAGAACATTATACTAAGCAAAATAAGCCAGTCAGAGAAAGATAAATATCACATGATCTCACTCATTTATGGAATATAATCAACACCATAAACTGATGGAAAAAACAAACAAACAAACAAACAAACAAACAACAGATCCAGAGACAGAGAATCATAGATCAGACCATTAAAACTCATAGGGAAGGTAGCGAATGGTGGGGTTGTGGGGGAGAGATCAACCAAAGGACTTGTATGCATGCATATAAGCCTAACCAATGGTCAGACAGCAGGGGGGTGGGGATATGAGTGTTGGAGTGTGTGTGTGTGTGTGGGGGGGGCAATGGGGCAATAAGGACACATATGTAATACTTTAATCAATAAAGAAAAAAATATAATCACACTAGGCAGATTCAAGTTTATACAAATGATTTACTTCCACACTGGGAGGGTGAGAAACGGTGCTATTTAAAGCAAGCGTTTACTTGAGAAAAAAATCCAAACAAGTCCTATGGGATGCAGGATGGCGAATGCAGTCTAGCACTAGTCTTAAAAAGCTTTAACATGACTAAATAAGCTTTTGTAAAGAAAAAAATCATGTTTTTCTGAAATCAGCATTACTCACAACTCCAAGTGGAACAAATTAAAGAATGTATATTTAAGCTGGGGATGTATCTGATACCTTTATTATAAGAAAAACATATATCAAAATAATAACGAATTAAAATTTCATTGATTTTATGTTTTCTCTGCTCTCTGCATTCATTGAAGAATAAAGGTTTTGTTTTTTGTTTGTTTTTAAATACAGGCTAAAATATGCATGTCATGAAATGTCTATTACCTTTGGATAAATGCCTAGCTCAAATAATGGGTCTCTTTATTTATTGAAAAGTAAAATTTTATATATATATATAATTTTATTGATATGAGAGAGAGAGAGAGAGAGAGAGAGAGAGAGAGAGAGAGAGAGAGAGAGAGAGAGATCAGCTGCCTCCTGCATGTTACCTGTTGGGATTGAACTCCTAACCTCTTGGTGTATGCTCCAACCAACAGAGCCATGGGACCAGGGCATGGATCTCTTTAAATTAAGTATATTTTCCTGGTCCAATTATTCTTAATACCTTGAAGTTTTCTCTTGCACAGAGCGCCCTTCTATAACTTCTTTTGAAGGAAAGAATAGTACACTTTCTATGCAGTTGACCAACATCTCATCCCCTCTTTCTTTCTGAAAAGTAAAAATGATTACACAGTAAGTCTTCACTACATGTCACCTACAGGCTCTTGGAAACTGAGACTTTAAGCCAGATGACATAAAACAAAACCAATTTTCCATAGGCTAATTTATTAAAATGAGTTAAGTTCCTATGGTATATTTCTGGTTACAAAATTCTCACTAAATTACTAAATAAAGACCTAAAGCATTTCTAATATTAAACTGATGAATCATGCATACATTTAAGAAAGATAAATACAAACGAGTAAGATCATTATTTTCCAGCCCACTTTTTTCTAGTTTAGGGACTTGGGTGGCCTGAGCCTCTCCTGGCAGCTCGGGGTGCAAGGTGGGACCCAACTCTGGACAGGACCCACTTCCTGCGCACCCACACATACTCACTCAGACTGAGACAAGTTAGACATGATGATCCACTGGGAGAAAACTGGAGTTCCAGGAGAAAACCGAGGCAGACATGGGAGAAGCGCAAACTCCACATAGACAGTTGCCCTGCCAGGAATTGATTTATAATTTTTCATCAACATGATAACCAAATGATGTTGAGGGAAATGATTTGATTTGAGGGCCCTCTGTAGTTTCAACAACATTTACATTAGCTGGCCTCTGACTTAGTTTACCAAATAGAATTGGATCCACAGGGACCATAGCTTTTATATAGAAGTTAATTTCTGGGTTTTTGTTTCTTTAACCTTCCTTCTACTGTCATCTTAACCAGCAAATATGGAAGCATGGGCTGACAGAAAGTGCACAAATGAGCCACTGCATTGAGATAGCTGCCCTAGAGATTTGCCCAGATTCATAGTTGACAGTGAGAGTGAGAAATATATAATTATAGAGTAAAGGAAGGTGGGGCTAACTGTTAATGGAAGATCCTATAGTAAATACCAATGCAATCCCCTTGCCAGAAATAGGTTACTGGTAAAACAATGCCATTAAAACTTGTTAGATTCACAAAGAGATAATGCCATTTAATGAATGATCACTGAATGAACACTTTTCTTTATTAGCAAGATTAATTTCCTTGATCTAGCCCCAATGCAAAGAACGAATGAATGTTTAGTTATATTTTTACTCCTAATATGGGAAGAATATCCCAATAATATTTCACTCCCCAAGTAAACAGTACAATATATTAGAAATTATTAATGCATTTCATAACACTATTTCCCACCTGTAATTGTTTTTTTTAGTACATTCAGGCTTTTAATAATTTATAAATATATTAATCACTTTATTATTTTCCATTTCCAGAATATATTCTCCATTAAAGGACTAGAAACTATAACAGGCCTAAGAATTTTGGTGCTGAAAAAGGCAAAAATTAAACATTTTCCATGTGATGAGAATATGGGTAGGGATATAGGAATAATAATTATATGCTAATTAGATTCACATTGAGTGTTCCTCTAAAATAGTTGTACATTTTAACAGAGAACTAACAAATTCTTGCAAGAGAAATCTTCAAAATTCATTTCATTGCAGTATTTTACTAAATAAGAAATGCAAATTTTATTGCAAGATGGTGCGGTTCTTTATTTTATGGGCACATTTAATGCTTTTTCATTTGCTGATGTGAAGCTTATATTCCACAGTCATTCTTCCCTCCCCCCCTCACTCCCTTCCCTCTTCTCTGTCTCCCTTTCTGCCTTCCTTCTAGACTTTTCTTTTGAAATAAAGTGTTTTATATTTCCATAATAAAGATAATGCATTTCCTTTCTGTCATAAGGTTGTTATCCAGTTAAACTTGTTTCCCATAAGACACCTTCCATACAGTGAACAATATTATCTTTTAAAAAGTGTGATAGCTTCATCTCTTATTAAAAATCCCACCTAATTTTTAAATTATGTTTGAAATCCCTTGTCCCTATCTATCTCCATTCTTTCAGGATATCTCTTAGTCTTATTTGTATATCTATTGTATTATTTTATTCACATAATAACTTAAAAAACTTTTTTCTTATCTAATCAGTCCTTATTTATTAAGCAACTACGACAGTATTTCCCAGTCACTATTTCTTCAGTGGAAGGAAAGTGATGAACAAACCTGGCCAATGTGGGTCAGTGGTGGAGTGTCAACCTTTGAACCAAGAAGTCACTGGTTTCATTCCCAGTCGGGGCACAAGCCCAGGTTGTGCGCTCTGTCCCCAGTAGGGATCATGCAGGAGGCAGCTGATCAATGGTCCTCTCTCATCAATGTTTCTACCTTGCTACCTCTCTTTCTTCCTCTCTTTCTAAAATCAATAAAAATATATTTTTAAGTGATGAACATGATGGAGATATTCAATCAATATTCTTCTTTGCTTTTTCCTCCCTTTCTCGGTATATGACAAATAGCTCATTATTTTCAAAAGTACTATGTAAAAGTATGATCATTTAGAATACTTGCTAATATAAGCTGATATGGTATGTAGTTAAAAATAATTGTAGTTTCTTATACTATCCTTAAAATATCATAATAATTTAGTTGCCTTCTCGGATATTTGATTTACTGAGTATGTGATTTCTACAAAATGAGTATAATTTCCTTGATTCAGGGCCATGTTGAACTTTCCTTGACTTTGTATTGAAAGGAAATGAGATTGGAAAAGGGATCTTTGAAACTACACCTGTTTTAAAATCAGGGTGAAAGAGTACCTCGTTTTTGTAATAAGTATGCTCATTATAATCAAAGTACTTAATTACTACAAACCTAGGAGAGCTATTGTTGGCAACATTTTTGTTAGTGTTGAGGTCAAATTAATGAAGTACTTTAATTTTCTCAGTAAATATCCTTCCATTTTTTTCTCATCTTCCCTATACTTAATATAAAGTAGTCATTTACTTTATCCTCTCATTGTGCTCTCTGAAAAATCACCACTCTGGCTTTCAAACAAAGAGGACTGAGGGAAAAATAAATTATCTGTTTTCCTCTTCCCTAACGGGCACAGTAGAAATGATACTGCTGTGGACCACTAAGCTAGTTCAAAGCACCAGGAGGTTTAACTAATGAATGAAGAATTTCGAAAATAAAACTGCAGTAGACACAGCAAAAACACTTTGCGCCCAGTTGTAGAAGGTCAACGATGATTAACTCAAACATCTGATAGTCACGCTATCCAGCTTCTCTCATGGGGAAACAGTGAGTGCAGAGTTAATGGAGGGTCGTGTCCTTTGGTTTAAAACAAAACTGAAGAAGATGATTGTGTGTCTTAGTTGTTTTTAGTGCAAATTCACTTTCTGATGGTTCTGTTTGATTAATGAAAATAGCCATGCATTACAGCATCTACTCTTTGGTCAATAAAAAAAAGTATTATTTACAAAAGTGATGATGGGTTTTCAGAGCATCATAATGTGTCTTGATTTATTCAAATGACCATTGAGACATACATTATGACTGTTACAATGAAGAAAACAATATTGGCAAATTATATGCCCCTGAAAGATTGAATTATTCCCACAGAGAGCATTTCAAATACTAAAGTGTTTTGAATAAATTTAATCTGGGATAGTCTCATTTACTTATGAGGGCCATGTTTTCTGATATGACATATTTCCACATATGTACCAACTCTGACAGTTGCAAGTTCTTTTTTCTAAAATATTTTTTAATGATTTCAGAGGAGGAGGAGGAAGAGGAGAAGGAGGAGGAGAAGGAGGAGGAGGAGGAGGAGGAGGAGAGAGAGAGAGAGAGAGAGAGAGAGAGAGAGAGAGAGAGAGAGAGAGAGAGAGAGAGAGAGAGAGAGAGAGAGAGATCAATGATGAGAGAGAATCATTGATTGTCTGCTTCCTGAATCCCATACCTCCCCCTCCCCCGACACACACACTGGGAATTGAGCCTGAAACCCTGACATATGCCCTTGACCAGAACCAAACCTGAGATCCTTCAGTACACAGGCCGATGATGTTCTATCCACTGAGCAAAACCAGGCAGGGCAAGTTTTTGAAGTTTTATTATCATTAAGTGAATCTATTGGCTATACGGTTTGTAATAAGGCAATTAATGATAAAATCTTGATCCAGAAGAGGATTTGTCATTGTTTAATATGACTTTCACATCTCCAGTCTTGCTTAGTTCGCATTTTGGACCTGCTCTACTATTTCACAGAGTCTGTGACTCACAGGGCATGTTCATTAAGCCTCAACTATGTGACAAGCACTGCGCTCTGTTCTGAAGAGATTACAATGAATGCAGTTTTATCTTCGCTTTCTTTGTACTGATCTCGTCAGTGTCCTACCAGCACAGTGAATTGTGACATCCTCAGGAACTTAGACAATATTCTGGATCTTGTTACATTGATTCAAGGAGCTGCGTTTGTAGGCCTTGTGAGGCATTACATCTTTATTCTAGCTAAAATTAAAAACACAAGCTAAACCACCAGATATCTATTTGGGCAGTCATTAAAAGGCAGATCAGCCAGCCAGGCCAGTGTGGCTCAATAGTTGAGCTTTGACCCATGAACCAGGAGCTCAGGGTTTCATCCCCAGTCAGGGCACATTCCTACTGGGATTGAGGTCTCAGTCCCCATTAAGGGGCATGCAGGAGGCAGCCAATCAATTATTCTTATCATTGATGTTTCTTTTCCTCTCTGAAATCAATAAAAATATTTTAAAAGATATATTTTTAAAAAAGGAGATCATCCAGACTAGGAAAAAATTAATCATCTGAAACCTAAATGAATTACTGGTGTAGAGAGATTATGTCTTTTCAAGAGTAAACTTTGAATTTTGAGAATAATATATTTGCTGATTTAAAATAAACATTGACCAAACCCGGTTTGGCTCAGTGGATAGAGTGTTGGCCTATGAACTGAAAGTTCTCAGGTACAATTCCGGTCAAGGGTCTGTACCTTGGTTGCGGGCACATCCCAGGTGGGGGGTGTGCAGGAGGCAGCTGGTCGATGTTTCTCTCTCATCGATGTTTCTAGCTCTCTATCCCTCTCCCTTCCTCTCTGTAAAAAAATTAATAAAATACATTAAAAAAATAGACAGTGATCTTGGAATTAACATAAAAAACAAACAATCCCTGAATTCTACTAAAGATGTTAATCAAATGTGAAAGGATTATTGTCAGAGATTTAATTAGGACATTATTGTCCTCTGAATTATCAGATCAAAAGTAGTATTTTTATAAAAAAATGATTCTTAGTAACTAAAATATTTGCTCCTTCTCATCTCCATAGTTGTTCCTAGGTGTCTTGCAAAACCACATTCTTGTCAAGAATTAAAACGAATTACAGAGTAAAGGAAATAAAATCTGTTCTTTTAAATTCTTTTTTTGTAACAAATATATTTATGATATTTTGCTATGGTTTCATTTTATACTAACAGTTAAAAAAATAATTCTTTGCTCTAGCTGGTGTGGTTCAATGGAAAGAGCATTGGCCTGTGGACTGATTCTGGTCAAGGGCACATGCCTGGGTTGCAGGCTAGATCCTCCGTAGGGGGTGTGCAAGAGGCAGCTGACCAATGATTCTAATAATTGATGACTTTCTCTCTCATCATTGATAGTTCTATAGCTCTCTCCCTCTTCCTTATTGAAATCAATAAAATATATTGGAAATAAATAAATAAATAAATAAAATAAATAATTCCTCACTCTTATACACAAATTTATTTTTTTCCCTTCATAGTTGTCTCTCGTTGAGACTTTATAAACCTTCAATTCCCACAGTTCTTTGCTTGTCTTACCCTAATACATTGCTTCTGATAAAAGTCACCACTCTAATAATCTTAATGAACATGTATATGCTAAATATTACAATGCACATATACAGTCCTGTTGAATTCCTTGGCTTTCAGTTTTTCTTGAGACATGAAAATGCACCTGTGACTCCTATACTCCTATATTTACTCCCAATATTTACAGAAATATTGGCTGATATTTATAAGTGTTTACTTAATGTCAGGTAGCATACTAAGTACTTTACATATATTTTCAAGATTGAATTCAATAACCCTCTGAAGTATTACATTTTCCATTTAATATATGATGACACCAAGTGTCTGAAAGAGATAAATTTAATGGCAAGGGCACAAAACTATTAAGTGGAATGGCTGAGGCTGGAAGCCAGTTGTGTCTGATGCCAAAGCTCATCCTCTTAGGCATGATTTATGCTGCTTCCATTTTCACGGCAGTCAGTAATAACCTCTTCCACCCAGCTATGCAAATCTGAACCTGGGGGACTCCTTCACCCTTTTTCTCCTCCAGTTCCCCTTTTAGTCAATTGCCAATACTAGATAAGCTAAATTTTACATATCTTCCAAATATATTCCTATTTACTTTTGTTTTCATATGGGATTTAATTCTTTTTTTTTCCTGCAAATGTTGCTTGCACCTCAATTGGTCTTTTTGTTTTCTGTTCTGATAATTCATCTTTGGAAATATAGCTGGTATATTCTATCCAGGAGGAATTAGCCATGTCCCTTTCACCTGGGCTCCTCATTTTACTTTCTGCCAGACAATGAGTAAATTCTGAGAACCTAAATATAGTTAACATTTTCTACATTCTATTTTTCTAGCCTCATTTGAAACACACACATGCCTACATTTCTTTGCCGCTTTTATTTCATTTATCAGATGATTATCATTTTCCTTTGCATTGTATATTTGTATTTGGATACTCAACTCAGTAATTTTCTAAAACAGTCTTCCCTGGATTCTCCTTACCTTCAAAAAGAGGGGTATCAGTAATACTTTCAACAATAAAGATAACTTAAAAAAAATAAGGCAATTGTCTAAAGTATAGGCCACTTATTTAGAAGAATTTGTATGATCTACACTTGGCTACTTTTCTCTCTAACCTCCAACTCATTTGCCCTTGCTTATCCATCCATTAAGCATCCATCCACCCATACATCCACCCATCCATCTGTCCATCCCCTGATTCACTCCCTGGCCCACATACTCCTTCTGGCCTCGAATGTTTCTTAGTCAAACCATATAACCTCTCAGTTCAGGGCTTTTGTACTTGCTATGAACTCTGCCAGGAACATATTTTCATTAGATACTTGCTTGGCTTACCCTCTAACCTTCTTCACATCTCTATTCATATATTGTCTTTTTGATCTGTGTAAGATTTTCCCTGATAACCTTATATAAAATTGCCTCCAACTGAAACCGGTTTGGCTCAGTGGATAGAGCGTCAGCCTGCAGACTAAAAGGTCCTGGGTTCGATTCCAGTCAAGGGCATGTACCTTGGTTGCAGGCACATTCCCAGTGGGAGGTGTGCAGGAGGCAGCTGATCTATGTTTCTCTCTCATCGATGTTTCTAACTCTCTATCCCTCTCTCTTCCCCTCTATAAAAAATCAATAAAATATATACTTAAAAAAATAAAAAACTAAAATTGCCCCAACCCATAGTCATCAAATATTTCCCAGACATTGATTGTCTCTTTCTTCCATATATATATATATATATATATATAGTAAAGATAGGATTTCTTTTCTATTTTATTTATTTTTATATCATCAGTGTCTAGAACTGCATATGGTTCCTAGTAAATATTAAAAAATTGCTGTTGAATAAATGAGTGAAGAAATAATGAATGGATGAATGTATAATTGTACATATATCTCTATCTCTTCATAGTTACTGCTTTTGTATATTGCTAGGTGCATACAAAATTAGAGTTTAAAACCTCTCAGGAGAAGTAAAATGTTTCCTCACTATGGAAGACTGCATATTATTTATTTATGAGAGATAGGGTAATTAAGCAGAATCATTTCAATAAAAAACATTTCTTGGAGATAAGAGATAGGGATACAAGGACCATGAGAATGAACAATGGCAGTGCTGGTGCGTTGGAGGAAAGCTCTGATGTATGATACACAATGTGAAACAAATAGAACTGTTTGTTAGTGAAACTATGATAGAGCAAAGCCTTACAGTAGGGTAGAGCTCACTGTGGAAGTGGGAGAATGAGAGATGCTAGGCCTGCCTTTGCATGGGGTTTGAATGACTGCTTTATGTGTATTCTCAGAGCCTCACTAGGACAGCAACTCTAGTGCAATGAAAGTGTGCGTTTGGAAGAGACGCACGGCTATTTGAGGAAGGTTTTTGATTTTAATCTAGTTTCTTGATACTTAAAAGGCATTGTTGTATATACCACGCTTTGCTGCAGTTTGATTTCTATGCTCTATTTTTAAGGACAACCCACATACAACACAGTCCTTCCACTTTTCATTCTTCCATACCTTTCACTTTCCATGGTCCACAAAATCTATTTCAGGGTTTACTTAGAATATAACTAGCAGACTGCCTGCAAAGAATTTAAGATGAATAGTCCTAAAATTCAGAATATGAAACTGGGCTTTGCAATTCCTTTTGTACATGAGTTATGATATTAAGCAGTACAGTTTTATATATACTATAAATCATTAATAAACTATACTTATAAAGAACTTGTTCAGCATAATATATGGCTATTTCTTCTCAGGTGATTGTAAGTTTATTCAGATTACATAACTTAAAGGTACATACAAACATTACATGTGGACTTTTGGTTAATGTTTTCAGAATTAAAACAGATTTTTTTTCTACTTAAAGGACTAAATTGAGAATTAGCACATAGAATAGGATAATATGTATATATTGATTTAAATTAAATAAATTAGTTTAAATATTTTATTTATTCAAATTGTATTTGTTTGAAAAAGGCTTGTGATTTTGTATTTACAATATGTGTCTGTGTATTACATAGCATGGCATATGGTTTTTATAATTACAGAGTATCACTGTGTTAAAGAGAAAGAATATTTACTACTCAAAATAAAATGTTTTCAGGTTATTAGTAGAGAGGAATCATGGAATGCACAGAAGTATTAGGCAACATATCTACCAATATGGATTTTTATTGTTCTTTCATTATTCTTAATCCTTTTAGAATTGGTGATTGTTAGCTTAGCCTTCAAAGGTTTTCTGCCAATGAGTGGGTTCAACAAACTGTAATGGTTCACACAAAATAGAAGGTGCTATTTATGTCTTGTAACACAGTTATCATTTACATTAATGAAGCCCTTAAAAAACTATATCATATAATCCCACCAGTGTTATAAATGGTTCCAGAATTAATATCATCAAATGTATGCACAAATAAATTACCAGGACATATAATATTTGAAGGAAAATGAGAGAGGTGCTCTGAATTCCAAAGCATTTGCTTTTTGTCTGATGTGTTATTTATAAGTTTTAAATATGGACTTTTTGAGTTTTATTTTATGCCTACAGATATTACTTCCCTGCAATAATGCATCAAGTCCTTTTATTTTTGAAACCCATGTATATTAGTCAAATAATTATTGGTTTGTGTAGAGCTAAGGATTTATGTTTACATAATGACACTTTTTTTTATACATTTCCCAATGAAGGACTTCGAAAGTCAAGATTGAATTTAGATTTTTTTATTACAGCCAAAGATGAGGTTGCTAAATAATCAAATCAATATATCTTATTATAGACAATTAATGGTTACTTATGAAATGTCAACAACAAATATTTGCAGGCTATACTTTTTAAATTAACAAATATATTTTTATGTAACTGAGAGAATTGTCAGTTAAATTATTAGAATTGTTAGTTTGAATTTGAAAGAAATATTCTGTCAATCAAACTTAATTGTATCATTTTATTTTCAAGGACTTTATGTAGTAAATAAGGAGGCTTATTATGTCACCAGTTTCTAAACTGAATAAAATAAATTTAGAAAACTAAGCTAACTGATCGGTAGTATCATTTTCTTTGAGTAGAGACCACCTTAGGAAGAGACTATGGGGAATTTTGGGGGAGATAAATTTAGATGTGAATTAAATAACTTTAGTTTTAAAAGAGAACTATTTCTTCCAAATAGAAATGTTAAACATGTAGAAGAAAATAAATGATTAAAATTTGGTATGAAAATGTGTTCCTTAGAGGAATCATTAATAACATCTGTTTCTTTCCTATTTGTGTGTGTGTGTGTGTGTGTGTGTGTGTGTGTGTGTGTGTGTGGTAAACCCTTAGAAATATGCTTGATTTTTATATGAGTTTGCTATTATGAATGGACAACCTTCACCCAAATAGCAGTGATTGACTTGATGGAAGTTTACCTTCCAATGACTTAAAGTATGTGTTGGAATGAGGCAGAACGAGTCCATTCAGGGACTCGGGCTGAGGAAGGTTCTGCTGTAGCTGTGTTAGCTAACATTTTGTCAATTTGTTGTCTTGGACCACATCCAATCAATGCTAAAAGAGTTTTAAAAACTAGTGTGTTAATTTGTCTCCTTTGCATGGGAAAAAGTAAATGGTTTTGTTCTCTGGTAGCTATACTGGCTTAATCGTCCAAGAAAACTAGATGCTTCCCTCCATGGTTCATGTCAAAACTGACAAATGGATCTGTCCTGAGCTGCTTGTTAAAATATCCCCACTTGCCTTTTCAGCCTCAGCAATTAGGCAAGCTCCCTGCAACTAAGAAGTTTGGCTGTTTTAATGCTTGTGAAAGGAACTCTGCATCCCAGGAAGAAATAGCCCATGCACTTTATGGGCAAGTCCTTGGTTTGAGTCCTGTCAGGACAACCTCCTCGGGAGAACTATTTAATTTCCTTAAGCCTTGATTTCTTTTCTAATTGGAGGAGATAAAAGCAGGACCACCCATCACAAAGTAGTAAAATTCAATTTTGTTCAAGGCTCTCAATTTTAAACAACGTTTAAAATAAGTAAGTATTGTTTGAGTAATGTTAGCAAGGAAGAAAAGTGAAGTTCAATTGTGGAAGCATGATCTTGACAATGAAGCTGAATTTATTCTATGTGAAAAATTCCTGGTAAAATCAGATTGCAGTTAAAAAAATGGTCACTGTCTTTCCTTTTGTAAGCTCCAGGCATACAGGACTTCCTTCAAGTCCTTTAACCCCTTCCATAATGTGCATATCCTTTTTCCAAGGCCAGAACATACTGTGTCTCTGCCCTAATACCATGACCCGCCTAATTTCTTCTTGTTCTTTCATGTTGCAGTTTATTAAGTTATTCACATTAGAGGGTCTTTCTTAAGAACATCATCTCCATGTAACTTGTTCATACACTCTCTCTACATCCCCTCATAATCTTCATCATTCTTAATTATTTATTGTATTAAAGGTGTATCTCCTCAATTATAACTTACATAGAAGGAAAGACTAGAGTCATGTTCATTTTCGCATCTCTGGTTTTCATGATAAAACCTCTCAGATAATAGACACTTAAATGTCGGATAGTGGCCAAAGAAAGAGTGATTTATTTAACTACTACATTACGAATTCTGTTCAAATTTCACTGTTGATTAGGTTGCCTTATTGTGAAACCAGCTTCATTAGTGTTGAGTTATGTGTTGGTACCTCCTGGCTGGAGCAGACATTGAATGTGATTCTTGCCAACTTACTTCAGGATCTAATGCCAACCCTTTCCTCATGGCTTTCATTTTCTCCTCCTTAAGCAATAGTGAGACCCTCTCCTCTATGCCAGAAACACCAGGTGTTCAGTTAGTATTTTCTGACAACCTTAACATTTCTAATATTTTATTTCAATAACCTTTATTTTTCCCCTAAAATGACCTGGCAGAAGATCATGTATAATTTGCAGGGGTTTTCATATTGTTTATCTTTTTCATCAATGCCACACTTTTATACATAAACTTCATTTTATTTGTATATTTAAACTAGAGGCCCCTTGCATAAATTTGTGCATGTGTGGGGTCCGGCTGGCCCTGCTCCCAATCAGGATGTTGGGGGCTGGTTGAGAGCCAGGCTGGTGGAGGGGAGCAAGGGTGTGCTCTCAGGGCCCAGATCAAGCTGGTTGGCTGCCACAGTGTGTGTCATAGCCACCAGTCATTCTGCTATTCTGGTCACTGGACTTTTATATAGATGACCTACTAGTCATTTTGAGCAGAATGTCCTCATATTAAATTGAACATATAAAATTAAACATTAAGTTTCTGTAGTTACACCAGGTGAAAAAATCTGAGACTAGCCAATGGCTGTATTCTAAAAACACAGCAATACCCACAATAAACAAAAAATTGCTGAAAATAATTATGTTTAGCTATGAATAAAACTAGATTACCTTTAGAATTTTTTCTTTTTCTTTTTTTGCAGGGTTTGTTTCTCTTATCTTATGTTGTTTGTTGAGAATAGTTTGGTTTTATGTTTATTGAAATAAATTATTTGATAAATATTGGATCAGTTAATTAATGAATGTAGAGTTTTTCTTATGAATTGTCTTATAAAAAGCTAAAATAGAAATATCTAAACCCAATGAATCTTTTTGTAATTTTCTTATCTTTATTTCTATAATGATTGAAATAGCAAGCTCTGAATTCTTAGTAACTACTTCTCTATTTAAATATATAGCTAGCTGTTATGAAAATTTTATTTTAGATTTAAATAATGGTGGTGAGGCAGCAGAGGCATTTTAATGTGTGACTAAAACATGTTTATTTTTGGCATTCCAAGTTGACTGATAGGGCATTCTCTGGGTAGATCTCCATCTGGTACTCTCTGTGGGCCATGCATTTATAATACTCAATGTACTCAGGTCTAGTAATAATTAATGTCGTTTTTAACGTTTGTTTAAAATCTTGCTTGGCGTTGACTTGTATTGACATAACCTTCAAACACGTGGTATCTACAGAACGTGTGAAGTGCAATTAACAAGTTTTGCTTGAAAAAGTTTGTGTTTGGTTTGGTTTTTGTTGCAAAACTAGGGCTAAGAAGATGGCGGGTGAAGAGCATATTCAGCACTGCATGCTTTATGAGTTCCAATTAGGAAGAAAAGCAAGTGAGGCTGCAAAAAACATCTGTAGTGCTCTTGGTCAAGATGCAGTTAGCGCCAGAAAATGCCAGCGTTGGTTTGAGAAATTTCGCGAGGGAAATTTTTCGTTAGATGACAAGAGTGGTCAAGGCCGTGTGTCCAATTTTGATCAAGAAGCTCTTCAAGCTCTTTTGGTGCAAAATCCTCAAATTACCCAACAAGAGCTTGCGACAACTTTAAATTGTTCACAAAACCAATTTCCAATCAATTGCGTGCACTTGGCAAAGTCCAAAAGTTTGGAAAATGGGTTCCTCATGAGTTGACCGACAACAACCGTAATCAAAGAGTCACAATTTGCAGTTCGCTCCTGTCTCGTCAAAACCGTTTGCTGTTTTTAGAGCAAATTGTTACCGGAGATGAACAATGGGTGCTGTATGTTACCGTATTTTTCGGACCATAAGACGCACCAGTTTTTAGAGAAGGGAAATGAAGAAAAAAAGATTCTGAAACAAATAGTGTCCTAAAATATTTTATGTGCATTAAAACCCAACATCACAGTCATAAACACATGTAATCAACCCTGTAAAGTAAACAGCAGCATTTAGAAGCATTTTAGAGCCGGGCAAGCACACAGAGACCACACAGACCCAGGCAAGTAAAAAAACTTTTTTTTTTAAAGTATAAGTGTAGGCTATATTTGGACCATAAGACGCAGGGACTTTTCCCCCCCACTTCTGGGGGGGAAAAAAGTGCGTCTTATGGTCCAAAAAATACGGTAATTTGAAAACGCGGCCTCAATGGTTGGACAAAAATGAGGCTCCGCAGCCCAAGCCAAGACCTGACTTGCATGCGAAAAAAGTGATGTTGTGTGTTTGGTGGAATTTTAAAGGAATTCTTCATTATGAACTTTTACCATCTAACCAAACCATTACAAGTACAGTGTATAGTGCCCAATTGGAAAGGTTAGCCTAAGCTTTAAGAGAAAAAGAACCCGCGCTGATTAATTGGAAGGGCGTAATTCTTCACCACGATAACGCATGACCCCATACTGCAAGAATCACTGCTGAAAAACTGCGCCAGTTGGAATGGGAAGTTCTCCCTCAACCTGCATATTCTCCTGATAGTGCCCCTTCCGATTACCATTTGTTTTGTTCTTTGCAAAACTTTCTTCTTGGAAAAAAAGTTAATAATGAAGAATGCCTCAAAAATGCATTGACCGAATTTTTTGCATCAAAATCACAAGAATTTTACAACAGAGGGATTAAAATGCTTCCTGAGCATTGGGCACAAGTAGTAGAAAACAACGGGAACTATATTGTTGATTAAATTTTGTTGTATTGTTTAAATAAATTCGATTTAAAAAAGTATTAGAAAACGACATTAATTATTACTAGACCTATAGATTGTATAAGGATATGTCTCTGTTCTCATTTATTTTTAATGGCCAAGTTGACAAATACTCAAGCATTCTTTAACATCTCTGCAAATAATAGCTTATGAAAATTGGGGTTTGGTTAAATTTACAGAGGATGTCATACATTTTCATGCTTTCATAACCTTATATACCCCACCCACAAAGAATTAAATCTTTCCTTATCCTGAGAGAACCTGAGTTTTCTATTCGAGGTTTATCTTCATTACTCCAACTGTCTTCTCTGCCTTCCCCACTCTGTCCCCTCCTGTCTTCTCACTAAGTATGACCAGGGACAGACCAGACAATAGATAAGTTGTTTTTTGTTTGTTTTGTTTTTCTGTGACTTCTTCCAAAGATGTCACTGGCCTTATTGATTCTGCTCTTCTAGGTTTTATTAATCTCTCTTCTCATCACTGTTTCTACCAGGCCCAGGTTCCTTCAGTACCTAATGTGATGACCCAGTATCTATAGCTTGGGAAAATATTACCCTTTAATACCATTACTACAAAAACAGTGAAAGCATTTCCTGGTTTTAAAATCACCCCTGGTGATTAATTATCAGGTACCAAAACTCACTTTCATCTTTCTTTCAATAGCCTTCCTCCCACAGGCCTCTATTTTATCACTGAGCAAATGCCCACAATGCACCATGGTAACAATAGCTGTGAGTCTGTCAGTTCCTGGCTCACAATGAAACTCCCCCCATGATTCTGATCTAATCTGGTCAGAATTCTATGCTTTCTATTCACAATCCCTATATAGTATAGCTATGGACCACAACATTGGTTTATAGGGGGATTTACAAGTCACCAAACACAGTGGAGGGCAGATTCTATATTTTGAAATCTCAAGACAATTTCCTGTCTGCTCTTCTATCCTGTATCTAAAGAATCTCTTCCTCTCTTCCAGTTTTTGCACTTTTATACCTGATGACTCTTCAAGTAAACCTACCACTTCTGTTTCTAACTGCTCCCATCTTCTCTCTCCTCTTTTTTTTTTTTTTTTTTTTTTTTTAGGTGTTAGAGGGTAAAAATACAGTTCAGTAAAGATGACTTCTCTCAGTTAGATGAAGTGCTCTTTGAATTTTATTTCTGATTTAGTTTCACGGTGAGAATAAAAATATGCATTGGATTATATTAAAAAAAAAAGATGGGAGAAATAACACTGAACAATCATATTAATAATTGGCAGTGCAACCTTGATCAATTTGTGCATCTAACTTTATTTTACTATTAGCCTTGCAGTTGCTTGATGTTTAGGACTGTTTTTCATTACTCTATGCATATTCAAGAATTCTCACAGTTTGGTGATCTTTGGGTATACTTTATAAACCTTTGCTGAGTGAAATATACTAAAATGATTATCAGCGAAATTTTGTATCACTAGTTATTTCTCTTTGGGCTTCAAATTTTCTCTACCACTGTCACTGAATACATAAAAGCTAATGATTTCAGAACAAACCTCATGTGGTTCATCCTGGCTGTGTTAAACTAAAGATATAGACATATAATATATATTAAAATATCCATTATAAAAAATGTGGCTATTAATTCAGTCTATCAATGCAAATGAGTTTTATAATACCAAAATGATGTATAACAGTATAAAGTTTAAGGTATTCTGGATGTTCTTGAGTTGACACATTTACTTGAATAAACTTAGCATGGAACATTTTAACTGTTTTACCACTTTATTTTTCTGTTTTAGCTCATATATTTTTCACTGGTAATTTTATAGAAATGTTTTCAATCTCTGCTGTTTTAAAAGACACCAAGTAACTAAGGTTCTTGGAAGCACTTTCTTTTTTTCTTTTTTCTCTTATAAAACCAAGTTATATTTTTTCAAATATCAGAATCAATCTCTTCAAACAATAATATTTACTTTACTTGTTAAGCAAGTACTGTCCTATAGCTTTTTTTTTTAATTAGAGCCATAGATTCTAAATTTTGGTCTGCTAAATGAATTGCTGCTTTTTTAGTTTCTTTAAAAAAAAAAAAAAAAAACAACCACCTAGATATTTTTATCTACCACAGTCTGCCTATATTCAATTTTACTTAATGTTTTTTTTAGGTTGAGCATAGAATACATGAATATGTATATTTCTAATATATATATATATATATATATATATATATATATATACATACATATATATATATAAAACCTCTAATATATTCATATATATATATATATATACATCTAAGTTATTTTTTTCAAGGGGTATGTATTTTGTTTACATACATTTATTTATTTCTAGACTATGTCCTTTGTATGATTCCCTTATTTTACATTTTGATATTGTTAGGTTTGACAATAACCATAAAATTATTCTCTATTCAGAAGTCAATATATACTTGTTTCTGTTATCACATAACTGATTCTTATAATAGAAAAAGGTAAACTTGCGATACATTTCTCCAAATAGCAATTGACAACTGATATGCCTTCAGAAATAAAATATTCAAATTTCTTAAATATATTTAAAAAGTTGTACTGCAAATCAAAATTACTATAATCTCAAAAATCAAATGACATAACTATAGGATCCGCAGAATTTTATTTTTAACACAGTTTCCTTTCCAACAGATGGATTTGAAGAATTTATTTAACTTATGACTTAAGCATTTCTGTTTTTTGTGTGGGACATATTTCTCAGTGCAACTACTTATTTCAAAACAACAAAACTAATGTATTATGTGTACATTCAATCTGGAGTTGAATATTTTGTGAAGATTAGCTGTTAGTATATGTATATAAGGTTATGCTATTTATAACAAAGTAACTAACTTGCCTCTTCTCTTTATTTCTAGTTTTATAATAGGGTAATAATAAAAAATATACTAAAGCAAGCTGCTTGCTTTTAAAGTCAGTCTATTAAAATCTCATTTGACTTTATTTTTTAATGTTCAGCAAAGTAAGCCTTTTAAAACCCCTGGAAAAAGACCATAAGGATATCATTCACCTCTCTTATTCATCAAGCATGATTTGAATTCATTTAGTATGCAATCAGGTAGTTTGTAAAACAGACAGTGTAGTCTCTAAAGGATCATTTACCTCTGCTTTAACTGACTTCATTGTGTTTGCCAGACTATTCAGTATTGAATTGGGAAACAAGTAAGTAGATAGCATGAATGTGATTAATTCTTATAACATGCAAAAGAATTCTTCCTGTAGATAATGGGCAATCGCTCTAAACTATTGTGTGGAGTCTTCTAGCCAATTCAGTTTTTATTTTATTTATTTTATGTTTTTATTGTATCACGTATACATGCCGAGGCAGAATTTTTTCATCTATACGGTTTAAATGTTTGCATCAAGGAAGAGACTCCCTCTGTTTTTATTTCTTATATTTGAGATTTACTTAACTGGTTAATAGTCTAAAATATATATAAACATTAATATGTGCATGCATGCACTCAGAAGAATGTCTGAAATTTCAGAAAATAGAATAAATGTCACCTGCCACCATGATGTCCAAAGTTAATCGCCCTCACCACCCCACTGTCTGTGCCCAGGGGTTATGCATTTATGCATACAAGTTCATAGGTTGGTTTCTTTCCATTCACCCTGCCCTACCTTCCAAAGCACATTCATGAAAACCAAACCAACCCAACCAAAAAACCCAACTATGGCACAAAGCATTAGTATTTTAAACATCCCTCTAATTTATTTATTTATTTATTTATTTATTTATTTATTTATTTTTTGAAGGCAGAAATAATTTTTGGAGTCCTATGTCTTTTTCTCATTGAGCAACCTTGGTAGATAAGATATATATAGCAAACATTGGGGAAGGTAATTCTATTTATAAACTTTACTCAGAAAGTGAGATATTGTTTGCTAAGATTAAAAATAGAAGCAGGATATTAACAGCACTGCAAAATGTTAAAAGACAATAAACCTACCAGCCACAGCAAATCAAAGAGAACTGGAAAGCAGTTTAAAATAGGCATAAAATATTCACTGACTTAAAAACACACACACACACACACACAACACCTTTTTTTTTCTTTCTTTTTTTTTTTAAAGCTGATGACCTGAATAGCTCGTAAGAATCTCTAGTGGCTTCTAAAATCTGTAGTGTTGCTCAAGTGATGAAAGTTGCATTGTTAAAAAATACCTTTGTCCAAGGTGCTATCCATAGGGCCCAGTCCTCTGATGTACGGGTATTGAACTAAGTCTATAGAGATCAAAACCAAGAGAATCCTGACCGACCATTTCTAAACAGTGAGAAAGAACACAAATTCCTCTAATCAAGACATTTCAATGTAGTTTGACCAATAGTATATTTGTTGTTATTGTTGCTGATGCTGTTATAATTTTCCCATGTTAGTGACAGCAGAAAAAAACACACAAACTAATTAAAATGGAAATTGTTTTTATAGTGGTATTTATAACATGTGGTTTACAAAGCACAGATATAGCTTCTTCAACAAGCTCTGAATCATTGGGTCCTCCCAGCTGAATTCGCTACTACCCTCTCAGTGATTACCAAACCTTCCCCAGGCCCCTCTCCTAACATTTATATTATTGTGTGCTGTCTGACAATAACAATCCTTTAAGTAGTATTATAAATCAAAACTTAATTGCATTCAAATTTACTAACAATAAATGCGTATCTGTTATTAAGAAATCTCTAGTTAATACACTATTTCCTGAAGTTCTGAGAGCAGAAGTTGTGCTATAGATATGTATATGTGTTGTTTCATATTTTGTGTTTTGTAAATGTTCTATATATTCTATTGATATATCAACCGTATGCCTACTAGCATAAAATATCTGTTCACAGTGTTCAATAAATATTCATTAAATAGATGGAATTTTTGTACATTATGATTAATGAATATAATTACCTGTTGGAGATTTCAATAAGATAGTCATCTGGAATTACAATATCTCAATCAAAGAGCAAAGGTGTTTAAAAATGATGTTTCATGGTATAGTTCTCTCACTGTAATCTGTTGTTGTCCCTAGTGGAAAATAAAAGTTTAACAGCTGTTCCTCTCTGCTCAATATAGTGTGTTAGTTTCCAATTCATTAACTCTAATGAGTTAATATAAACACATTTATATATTAAAAATATATATTGAAAGTGCTATGTACTCTGACGAAAGAAATTTCAAATTATTTGCAATGATTTTATATCAGCAACCTCTGAACTAACCTGTTCATTTTAGGAAAGAACAGATTTCATTACTGTATGATTTGTAATGTTTTTATAATCATGATTTTTTCTAAATGTTTTATCAAGTGTTAATAACTGTTCTCTTTACAAATTAATTTTCTACACACACAGGAAAAATGCTTCAGTTCACTGATTCAGTGAACCCAACATATGTAGAGAGTTTAATCCTTGTCTCAATTGTCTGTGAAACATTAACAAAAAATAGTCATATTCTTTATTACATATATGTTGTAGGAATTAAGCATAAGGTGAAGCCACTGTAAATTATTTTAAAGGGATTTTGACTATTAGTAATCCTTCTAGTCTTAGCTACTCAGGAGTAACTGCATTGATAGTGGTAGAAAAACATTTTAGTAAGGGCAACAAATTGTTAAGAAGAGGGATTGTCAGGATATAATCCCTGTGAAGGAGGGAGACATTTCTGGAATCTTTAGGCTTTGTTTTGGTGGTTCCACAAATGGATATTAAAATATACAAAAGAAAAAAAATAACAGTAAAGGGTTGAGGTCAGGTGTTATTGTGCTTCTTAGACTTCAGCAAGCTTTTTTTTTTTTTTTAAAGTCTATGTCACAGCTGTTTATCCTCCTTTAAATAGGAATGTTAGACAAACAGATCAAAGAAATGCAGTGCTTTGATTTTAACTAAAGCATTACTCAAAAGTTTTTGGTGACTAGGGCATATCAATGTGAACTTGATGATAGAAGGTATGATTTCATAACTGGGTAAAGGATAGTGTGAAAAGGTATTAGTCTAAAGAGAAGGTTATAGCACATTCCTTCAGGATCTAAACTTATTCCAGTCCATTTCAGTAGTTGTAGTCAGTCACGTTACTATAAAGCAGTTATTCCCAACAGATTTGAGTATGACAAAAGGCAGGGAAACTTGGTCAGTACTTTATATTACAGAATAATCTACAATATTTGGACAACAAAGAGTAAAGGGCCAGTCTAAAGCATTATAACATGATAAATGTAAGGTCTTGCTCCCTGGTTGAAAAAGCCAACCATACAAAGTAAAGGAACACTTAACAATAGTGTGTACAGAAGAGATTGTGGGTTTCAGTTGACAGTGAGATCAATATGAGTCAATAGTGTGATGCAGCTCTAACAGAGCTGATGGGGTTTTATATTTCATGAGCAGAAATATAATAACCAGATTGAAGTCATGATAGGCATACAGGAATCTTGTCACTTTCAGGTACTGTACCTGGAGGTGGTTGGTACAATTAGAATAAATTCAGAGAATGACAACTTGAGGAATAAAAGTTTATGAGGCCCCCCTAGGTACTGAACACTTTATAACTGCTTTATAGAGTTATTTCTTCTAACACACACACACACACACACACACACACACACACACACACACACACCAAAACAAACAAAAAACAAACAAACAAAAAACATGTAAGGTAGGCAATGCATTAGTGCATCAGGAGACATTCTTTGATGTCACCCAAGGGCCATCATTGGTAGTTACTCTGATGAGTCAGTTTCTGGTTCCCAACTGCACACTCAGCCACAGAGAATGGATTTGATCAGCACAACAAAAATGGGTATACCTTTCTGATCTTATTGAGGTTTGCCAAATTCATAAAGTCAGATTTTACCCTATTTGGCAGATAGTAGTTCTGAGGTGAAAATAAGCAAACAACAATAACTAACACTAAAACCGACAAGGGGCCAGGCATCTGTTTTCTGGCCAACATATTTTGCCACCATATGCATGATACACCACATTGTAAAAAGAAAGTATCTTGATAAGTCTGTTACCTTTATGGGTCTAGACTTGACATAAAACCACAATAGCCTTCCTGATTTACCATAGTCTTATTTCCAAAAAGGGATTCTGTAGTTACCCTTAGTGTTTACATGATTAGAAATGTTAAAGTGTCTCCAAGTAATTCTGACACACTACTGATTAGAAAACACACTTAAATTTTAGAAAGGTTATAATATAAACAAAATGGGGTGTCCTAGAGTTAATGAAATACGTAATATATAGTCCTGCCTGCCTGAAGAAATGCTGTTAAACTGAAGGAAATTTTCATATCTCAATTCTAAAGCATTAAATATTGATTGAACTCTCAGAGAGTATTGCTATTTACCTATATTCCTCTTCTTTGGTGGGAGGGAACCCATGATTGTATCCCAAATAGTGCTAAATGGCATCACTCTTTCTGTTTTATACCTGTAAAATCTTAGACTCAGGTAAGAATATTTTCCTAGATAATAAATTGCCTAAAACTCTTTTTCCCCCCTGGAACTGAACCTTCTACTCTTGACTATCTCATATTGCTCTGTAGACTAATAGGCAAGGACGAGAGTAAAAAAAAAAGTTTAGACGTAATTTGAACAAATTTTAAGGAAAGTGCGATTGCAAGCCATTGGTATATATATTTCCAAATGAAATGTGCAAGGTGACACATTTCTTTATGTTCCTTGGCTAAAGTTTCTTCAGACCTATAGCCACCATTCCTGATGATTGAAGGAAAACTAATCTTGGGCATAAATTAGAGCTTTCACTTCTCTAGGGTCATATAAGTTAGGACACTTATGCAGCATCTATTTCAAGAGTAAAAAAAATCCCTTCTATTTAGTCTGTCCTGTTTGCCATGCATGTTCTCTCTGGGGAAGCTAGCATGATCATTGAGAAAATTGATTGTTTATCCCATGCCAGGCAAATCACACAGGTTCTGTGACTGCCTTCCAACCCAGTGCCAATCATTCTTTCATTAGAACAGGGAACATGGTCTCTGACACTTCACATAGCAGTTCAGTTAATTAGGTATTTACAAGAGATAAAAGGTGTTCAGATAAATTTGTTATGGTCTTACACACTCCCTTACCCACAGAAATCTAGCTAATATCATGAAAGAGGGTGTGGGGTCAAACAATGGGGTGGAAATGCAGGACAGAGAAATCATAAGTTAATACCTCTGTAACATTTCCTTAAAACAGCTTAAGGAATATTTAAAAGATATTTAAAAGATTTAAAAGATTGCCAGACAATAGAGGGATTTACTTTTATGTCACATACCCCCAAAGAGTATTATGAAATCAATGGATACATTTACTTTAAAGAGCAGTCTTGATTTATATAACAAGAAAAATTTTAAGCTAAAATTCTTGGTAACGGGGTTATCTGCCACTGGTAAAAGAGTACTATCCTTTGATGTAATGTGAAGATTCTCAAGATCAGTTCTGTAAAGGGAGTTTCAACATCAGATTCTCTCATTCAACCAATATACACTGAACATCATACTAGGTACTGTTGTAAGTACGGTGATTACAGCACTGAAAAGCTTCTGTAGGATGGAAGCTACAGGAATCATTTGGCTAGATTATAATCCTAACTTGGAAGTACTGATTGTTTTATGAGTAGAAGCCTTTGCACTAGCTAATCCCAACTGGCAGGTGGAATACTCTTGGAGAATATAAGAATTGTTAGTTTGTATTAAGATAAGAATGTCTAATTCATCACTGATTCTATCATCTGTTTTGTTCATTGCTATCATTTCACACCAAGTTAACTACCCTCCCTCTCTGGCCCTCCTTTCTTTTTATACTCCAAGGCTTATGCTCTCCTGCATGTCACCTGAACACCATTTGTTTCTTCCCCTCAATGATCTGACCATTCACTTTACAACAGTTTTAGCATCATATTAATTCATTTGGAAGATGTACCTGTCTTATGAATCATATCATAACTTGACTTTAAAACATGCTTCCCCCTCTTTATGTTATGTGCTTGTTAAACGTTGAGAAGCTGCTTTACTACCAACTACCAACTATTTTATGTCAGTTTGTGTCTGTACGTGATAGGAAAGGGTAAGCATCACCAAATTCTTGAGTATTTTGATGAGGTTTTACTCTATTATAAATTAGTCCACTATGTGGGAGAAAAATAAAATGGAAAATGTCTATTTAATTTATATTTTATTTTTACCAAGAAATATATAGCTATTGTGGTTCTATTGCCATTGGTAAAATGAACTCACTTAAAGGTTCATATTTCATATTTGACCAACCAAACTTCATAGTTATATTTAAAAAAGAAATCTTTCAGTTTTAAAATTTCTGCAATTTGAGAGTTTATCATCCAACAAAACTAGCCTATTATAAATCAGAGATATAAAATCACTAAGCCTATGCAAAGTTGTGTCAAGCATGAAATTAATTCTTCTGAGACACTTTTATGAGAAATATATTAAATCCAATAAGTTACTTTGTTCCAGAACCCTGCAGACTTTAGTAAAATAACCCTAAATTTATCTCTTTTAACTAAAAAGAAATATTTATATTAACATTAGTATACTGATATTTTTTATCACATATCATTACTATATTTTTAAACTACAAACATGATTAATTTAAGTTCACAAATATTGGTTTCCTGGGGTTTGTATAATTATGTATTATGGTATAAGCTTTTGTTGTTTATCATATCACTTTAATTCTTAATCTTCAAAGGATTTCATTGTGTTGTGCCTTAACTGTATACAATATGTAACATAAAACTGGTGTGAAAATCCATCCTGATTCCTTAAGGATGATATCAAACTAAAAATAAAATTCCCTAGAGTTTTGTTTCTCTCTCCCATTTCTTTGATCCAAAAATTGATTTGTCCCCATCTAACACTGGCCTCCCATTTAAATGAATTCAAAGACAGTTTTCCATGATGCCAGCATTTGCGATGACTATTAATAAATCACAAGGACAAACTCTAGATATAGAAGGAATGTTCCTACCTGAACCCATTTTCTCATATAATCAGTTATATTTTACTTTCTCTCAAGTTCAAAGACCATGTGATGTTAAAGCTAAAGTTGTAAATACTTCATCACAAGAGAAATTAGTCAAGCACTCTGAAAGTGTTTTCACTCTTAATGTGGTATACAGGGAGATATTAGAATAAGTTTGATCAATTTACCAGTAATTGTTTTTATCAATGTTGTTTTTACATCATGTTTTTATTGTTTTTATATCATGTTTTTGTTGTTGTTATATCATAATGTGATTAATATAAATAATTTAATATGTTGTTTTTATATACATTTTACTAATTTTCTTTCATCTCTGACACTTTTATTATAAAGGACAAATAGCAATATTAAAATATTTCCTTTAAATAATACCCTTTTAATGTGCCTGAATTTCGTGCACTGGGTCACTAGTCCTTTATAATAAAAGCCTAATATGCTAAGAGTTTGGTCATCCAATAGGCTGTTCAACCAATCAAATTGTAATATGCTAATGTATGCTAAGGACTCTCAAATACTTGCTATGATGTGCACTGACCATCAGGGTCAGATACTCTGATTGGTAAGTTAGCTTACTGCTGGGGTCCGGCTGATGGGGACTGAGTGAGATGGGCCAGACATACCCTGGAGCCCTCCTGTAGTCCCTCCTCATCTGATCAACCCCCCACATCCCTCCCCAGCCCCTATCGTGCACCAGTGGGGTCCCTGCGCCTGGCCCGCACCCTCTGGCTATCTGTGACCCATTGGGGGATGTCAGAGAGCTGGTTTCAGCCTGATCCCACAGGCCAGGCCGAGGGACTCCACTAGTGCATGAATTTGTGCACCAGGACTCTAGTGAAATTATAATTTTCTGTTGTTGTAAGTCTGTAAGTTTTGAGACAATTTGTTATACAGGGATAGCTGAAATGCTATTTTGCTATATGTCTTTCTTGTCATAGATAAGCACTAAACTCCTTCAACAGAAAGATTCTGTGTGCTTTGTTGCAAATGGTTTAAATAAAAAATAGGGTAGATAGGCTAGGATGACAGCTCAGCAGGCTACCAAGAATACTTTCCCATTAGTGGATCAGAAAATCATATATTAAGGTACAAATGGATTTTAATTTAAATATAACAGAATTTAGTAGATTAACATTAGTGAGTGTTATAAAAGAAAATGAAACGGAAGGGGGAAAATCCAGGAGGAGAGAACAGAATAGAAAATACCTACTTGTTTTTTAAGTAATCTGGAAGAATAGCGTGTGTGTGTGAGTGTGTATGAGTGTGTGTGTGTGTGTGTGTTTGTGTGTGTGTGTGTGTGTGTTAGAACATGTACACAGTGATTTGCTGGAAGGACTCTCAGTACTCAGAGGCAGTTGTGCTCACAGCTATATTTTACTAACACAATCAACAGGGAAACAGATGGATGAAGCTGAGTCTGGAGGAATGTGGGCCCAGACATCCTATATCCCCCACCACCCACTCCCATTACAACCAAATGCACTCCTTACTCTCACAGCAAAATGCAGCAACATGTGTGTGGCCCAAGAAAGCCTGCTTGACACTCAGATTCCAAGTTTTTATTGGCGCATGTTCATGCCAACGCTACAATCAGCTATAACTAGTGGAATTTCAGACTCCAAGAAGGAAGGCAGGTGTTTAGCAGCCTATGGTGGCTAAAACAGCCAGGTTCCCAACAGCCAGCCGAGGGCCAACCCCCACACCAGGCTCTTGGAAGATAGTGCCTTTCAGGACCGCTGTGTTAGCTCTTTGCTGCAGTGTGTTTATACATGAGCACATCTGAAAATGGCAGACTTTTTCTTCATAGCATGTCTGACATGAAAAGACCCATAATAATATTTCCCCAATGAATTAAATTCATGTTTCATCTCTGAACTTTCACTTAATTTCTCATCTTCTGCACCCCAAGAAGGTGCTGTGTTAGATGCTTATAGCTCTTCTTATGATGGGTGCTCATTCTCACCTGCCTTTTCACCTCAGTGCTCTGACAATGGTCATGAAGCTCTTATCTGACCAACACTTGTTTTTAATTCTCTCACGAGGATATTTTTGTATTTTTATTTTTCACTTATACACACACACTCACACACACACACACACACACACACATATCTAAAGAGAGAGAGGAGAGAGAGAGAGAGGCATCATTGTGAGAGAGAAACATAGTAGATCAGTTGCCCATCCTCACATGCAATTGAACCCCTAACCTAACCTTTTAGTGCATGGGATAGGTTCCAACCAACTGAGCCACCTGGCCAGGGCCCAACACTTTTAAAATAGACAGTACATTCATATATGCTTTCTCTTTGAGTAGATATTGTTTTACTGTGGCTTGTGGGCTGTATTTGGACCACTGCCTAGATTTATAAATAAAGTTTTAATGGAGCACAGTATCATCCATTTGTTTATGTATTGTCAATGGCTGTTTTTGTGCTACAAACACATAATTGAGTAGCTGCAATAGGAACTTTATGACCCACAAAGCTAAAAATTTTACTGCTTGGCCCTTTACAAAAGTTTACCAACCCCTGCATTAAAAAAGCAGAGTGGCTTGAACAAATATTTAATAAGTTATTCAACACCATAAGAAAATAAAAGATTGATAAAGGAAATGGATATAACAGCGATAGTAAATTTTATTCCAATGCTGTTATTCAGAGATGACACTCGTCAAGCAATGGTGATATAGTAAGACGACTATTTCTCTCAAAGCCTCCCTGGGAATGTTAATGACTCTCCTGTCTGTGGACTTAAGCTTCCTCTACACCTAAAGCCCTACTTTCAGCAACCTGTATATTCTGATCATAATCAATAGTTGGTAAGAGGTAATAAGTAATAATCTGTGAATAATTATTTTATCAGAAGTTCTGTTCATTCAATTGTCAGAACAAATATTTGGCAGACAACCAACGAGAACTAGTAGAAAATAACAGATTTTATTAATTAAAAATTTTAATTACACTGGCCTAGCTAAGAATCAAGAATGTGCTCAACTTGCCATTTGTCATCTCAAAAGAATAAATAAAAATTTTAAAGTATGAATCAAAGTTATTCTCTATGGCGTTAACATTTGAAGATTTTTTAAAAATTCAGAAAGTATGAATACCCGTTACTGAACAAAACAAATGAAAAGCTATTTCTACATTTCTAAGGATAAAGGAACTTATAAACAAGTGTTTCTCAAACTACATACTGTTTTAAATATTATTTACTTACAGTTTTAGAATTTCATTAAAATGTATATAAGAACTTTTATAAAAACTTTAAAACAGTGCTGTGAATGTAAACATCATATCACTATCATACATGGAAGGCATAGCCCAAAATGTATACATTAAAACCCTAATTTCAAATTTAATTACATGCTTGCCCAGGCCTCTGAGACTGAAAGCCTGCTTTGTATTACATCAGGAAAATATAACAAAAGATTTTATATGGACACCGATTATAAGGGGTCTAATAAGGAAAATAGATTCAAGTTAAGTAGGATGGACTGATCCATATTGAGTTTTTCATCCAGGTAAGTGATGATATTAGAGAAGTTTTAGTAGATATTTGAGGAATATTTAGAAAGAAAAATATGGGAGCATTTAATGGTGACCAATTTAATAAGGGCAGATTGGTGAGCAAGAGAAGAGTGTAGGTGGGTAGAGGAGTCTTTGTCCAGGCTAAGAAATTCATGAATTAGAGAAGGTTAAGGGGAAAGATAAAGTATAAATGTGAACTAGAGAGTGGCAGAATAGAGTATAATGCTAGAAATACTAGTCTTGAAGTTAAGACAGAGGCTTTTTGTATTAAGAAAAAGGCTAAAGAGCCCTAGCCTGTTTGGCTCAGTGGGTAGTGTTTTGGCCTGTGGCTGGAAGGGTCCCAGGTTAGATTCCAGTCAAGGGCACACACTTAGCTTGCAGGCTCCTCCCCGGCCAGGGCCCTAGCCTGGATGAGTGCAGGAGGCAACCAATCGATGGGGTTCTCTGTCTTTCCTTCTCTCTTATAGTCTTTCTAAAAATCAATGGAAAAATTTCCCTGGAAAAGGATTAAAGAAAATAAAGAAAGAAGGAAAGATAAAGGCTAAAGAAAGAAGTGGGTAGATTATAATTAAAGCATAGCCATAAATTGGTCAGTAATATGACACTTTATTTAGGAAATGATAAAGAAAACTGCATTGATCTTTATAGAATATATTTTTACAAAAGTTAAACCGTGTATCTTGTGAAAAAAAATAAATGGTATACTAAGTACAGATATATTTAGCATATATGAGTAAGAAACATAAGATGTAAATATATAATAACAAAAATATATAGAAAAAATAATTAAGAATGACCCACTTCCAAATATACACAAAACAAAAACATAGTGAATGATCTATAAATAGATTTTTAAATCTTTGTAGTGATTTATCAACAGATAACTTGTTCTATTATGATGGACAAAAGCAAAAAGGAAGAATACCATAAAATAATAAGATGAGGTAGCCCTCACTATGGGCACAAATTTTGCTCGTTTTTTTGAAGTTTTGAGACCCACTTTCCAAAGTAATTTGCTTCACACTTTGTCACAGGCACATATATTGTTTGAAAATGTCTGATGTGAACTTGAATGTGTTACTGTGCTTCTTTCTTTTGTTCTTCTAGCAAGTTGGGCATATTTGTATACATTTCTAACATTAAACAAATTACATTAACAATAGCAATAACAACATATGCTGTTTTCATAATGCACTTTGTATTTTCCCAAGACATTTCTGAAATGAAATCATCTGGCTTGAGTTGTCAATTCTATAACTATGGAGCACTTTTTAATACTACTGTTTTAACTCCTATACCTTAGAAAAATGTTTTCAGTGAATCATCTGATTTTGATGAGGCCTGTTTTAACTCAATGGTCTGCGTGGGCTAAAAATCCAGTGTGTCATGGAACTCAGCAAAGGCCTGTGGAACTGAGGTGAACTCATTTCTACTAATCTTGAGTTATTCACAGTTGTGCTTTTACTTCAGGATAAAATTCTCTGGGATAGGCTTTTATGAACATTATTCCTGATATAATATTTAAACTGTCAGATGTATATTTATGAATATGTTTCAACTAGGGGCCCGGTACAAAAAAATTTGTGCACAGAAGAGGGTGTCCCTGAGCCTGGCCTGCACACTCTGGCAATCCAGCACTCCTTGGGAGATGTCAGATTGCCATTGGGCAAGACCCAGACCTGGCCGGCCCACTCTGGTCAAGCCCCTCTGGTGGGGGACGCAGCATCACATCGCTGACGGGTGCAGGGCAGGGATGCAGTGTCAGGTCCCCAGCAGGCACAGGGGGGGGGGGGGGGGGGCGCAGCATCAAGTCCCTGCTCACTTGTGCGCGCCTCACCACACAAGCAGCCCTGTTCACCCATGCGCACCTGCTGCGCATGCAACCTCGGGCTAATTGGTCTTAATGGCATGAGGGCAACATGACCATTAGCATATTAGCTCCTTATTACATGCTAATATTAGCATATTAGCTCTTTATTATATATGCTTAAAATGTCCAAAACGTAGGCTTAATTTAAGCTTACAGGAGATAATCAATTGTTTTCCTTCTCCCTCTCCCCTCTCCATTTCCTCTCCCTCTCTCCCTTCCTCTTGCTCCAAAAATCAATGAACATATCCTGGGGTGAGGATTAAGCATATTTCCCAAATTTTATTTTTTTAAAGATATACTTTTTATTGATTTCAGAGAGGGAGAGAAAAATAGAAACATAAATGATGAGAGAGAATCATTGCCTGCCCCCTGTAGGCCACCCACTGGGAATCAAGCCTGCAACCCAGGCATGTGCCCTGACATGACTGGGAATCAAATCGTGACTTCCTGGTTCAAAGATTGACACCCAAACACTGAGCAACACCAGCCCTGCTCAGATTTTTTTTATTGTATTAGAAAGAAGCCAAGTATTTATTAATTTTTAAAGCATACAAAATGACATGTAATTTTACCTCAATTTGATTTTATATCATCTATATTAATAAGATGGTAATATGCTAATTAGACCAGACATCTTCCAGATGTCCTTCCCGGATGTCCTTCCAGACAAAGCTGCAGCAGCTGCAAGGACGGAGAAGGGCTGGCAGCTGTTGCAGCTTGGAGGCCGGCAGTGGCAGCAGAAGCAGCAGCGGGGTGATGGGGGCAGCACCTTTCCCTGATGACCAGTCATTTCCCATAGAGGGAGGCAGAGGCAGCAGCCCTGGTGGGGTGATGGGGGTGGTGCCTTTTTCTGATTGGCTGGTTGCCTCCTGCAAAGGTGACAGTAGGACATCCCCTGAAAGCTCTGGGACTGTGAGAGGGAGGAGGCTGGGCTGAGGGATTCCTCCCCGTTGGGCCTCTAATACTTAAATTAAAAGATCCAGATGTAATCATTTCTTGTAAGTGAATATTATTGGAGGGAATACACAGAATTAACTGGAGTGCCTATTCACTTTCTGTGAATTAAAATCCATGATTGATTCCCCATTCGTTAATTTCATTGTGAAGACTTAAACGAGACATCGAACACATGGTCTATACATGATGCTCCACCAAGTGCAGTCCATAGTTTGTTTTCCAAAAAGAACAGACAATAAACAAGCAAAAAAATAAAAATAAAAAAATCCCTGAATTTTATATTTCATAAACAGATATTAAATGCAATCCAGTTTTGCATTCCCAATGAATAGATAACCTATGTTATAGATAAGAATATTTCAAGGTTCAAAGAAGCACATTTAAAAAAAAAACAGAAAAAACAACAACACATAGTCTTTCCAAAAAAAACAACACATTTTTAACATTTCCTGCAATCCTTTGCCTGCCATTTAAGAGTATTCCTGAAAGCTTGAATCTCCCTCATCTCACCATTTTTCCCTGGAAGTCCATTCTGGCTCAGGAAACAAGAGGACTTAATAGGCTCAATTACTCTGGACTAAAAAGCGTAAAGCCTATGTGGGGACTCACTTATTTCCAAAGGAAATCTGCCTAGTGCTGCTGAGAATGTACTTAACAAAGCTTTTAAATTGTTGGTTGGAGGTAAAATTGAGGAAAATAGGCCAGTCAATGGGAAGAAATGATAAATGAAGCATCCGTTGGTGGGGAGAGATTTGAAGAATGTTAGCTTAATAACTGCAGAGACAAAGGAAAAAAATATAGCAGAAGGAGGAAGAAAAGAAGCATTGGAAAAGAGCCTCATTATATAAATTACACTAACTCTGTGCCCCAAGCACTTTTCAGTTTCAATTCCTGTTGCTGAACCAGAAGACTGGTATCAATTCATGCAAAAATATTTCATCTTTGGAATGATTAATGAGATTGAATGTGACCAAGCTTCTTGTCAGTTTTCAGAAGCAAAGTTTTGCTTAGAAAAATCAAGCTTCATTTTCCCCCTCTTGTGAACACATACAAAATTGTATAACATACAAAATTGGAGTGTATTATTTATACCTAAAAGGGTTTCAATACATATATATATATATATATATATATATATATATATATATATATATATATATATATAAAATTGGGTATTTGAAATAATCAGGTGACTGATCATGATTATGATCTGTTCATCCAAATAGCCACTCTTTTCATCAGCATGACACATTCATAGTGAAGAGAGAGGATTTATAGGGACTAATAATGTTCCATAGTTTTGTTTCACCCAAGAAAGCCTTGTTTTGTAAATAGTGATTGTGTATAAGCCGATAGTGAACTGCTTTCACAACTAAAATTATTTACAAGCTATGAAAGCAAATATTTCTATCAAAAGTATATAAAAAAGTTTTGATAAAAATTACAAGCACATATTTGCTCATAGGTAACACATTTTAAAAGCCAAAAGCCAGCATTATAAGTTGTCCATAAGCAATTTTACTTTGTTAAAGTGAGGGTAGATTTTTAGGTACTAGAATTTAAAATGTATTGACTGTGTGTTATAGACTAGGATCAAAAGTCTATGTGAGGCTGTGAGATGTAAATATGAAAAATTAATATCTGGCTTCAATGACATTGTTAATTATTAAGTTTTTTTTAAAGATTTTCTAATGTTAAATGAAGTTATCTGGTGAAATAGATCACTGATAACTTAAAATTAATTAAATTTATATTTCTGTTTAGGTACTCATGGCCTAAATCTCCACTTGTCAAACATAGAAATGTCCCTTGTGAAAATATTTATACTGAAAATATCTTCTCCCATATGTCTGAAATGTATTTAAATATAAATCATGCGGTGACAACCATTTCTGCCATTTTTGCTCACTCTTTCTCAAGTAGAAGGCTTTGATAAACATCAAAGAGCATTTGCTTAAAAAAATAGAAACATTAGATCCCAAGGTAGATTGTTGTAAAAACTTCCTTTAGGATTGAAATACTTATAAATCATTGAAGAATGAAAGCATAACATAAACCAAAGATTACTTTACATACATATATATATATTTTTAAACAGCATAGTACATTATTTTAATGTAGAGAAATTTTGGTTTAGCTTTTTGTCTTTTGCTTTGAAAATGCACTTTTTAAAATAAATGTTTTTGTTCTAAAGATAAATATGTAGTTTAGTGACAATTCAACAGTTGAAAGATATATTTTTAAGTAAGAAGAAGGAAAAAAGAAAAAAAAACACAAAAAACAAAGCAGATTTAGGAATGTACTCTTAAATAATTTAGTTTTGGACTTTTGTTGCCTTTGGGAAAATGATATTGTATTCAAATTATTCAATTCAATAAAATCTATTAAACTGCAAGCTCTCTAGAGAATGATTATAAGGTTTTAACCTGCAAAATTAATTTGGGAGTAGAGATTGATTTTACATACTGATTAAAATGGCTTTCTTCTTCTTCTTCTTCTTCTTCTTCTTCTTCTTCTTCTTCTTCTTCTTCTTCTTCTTCTTTCTTCTCCTCCTCCTCCTCCTCCACCTATTTTCTTAATTAAAAATGGAAATTAGACAAATTTAAAGGTGACAGATATTTTCACTTAGAAATGTATTACACTTGATCAATGGCAAATACTCTATGTTTATGCAGTTTATCCACTTCTAATCTTTATTAGCTTTCACTGCTGGTATTTTGAATGGTGAGTCTCTTTTTTTATGCAGTTGGACTTCTCTCAGATAACAACCTTGGTCTTTTGCCCTCCCCTTCTTATAAAAAACAAACAAACAAACAAAAAAACATGGTTAAAGGGTGGATTAGGATGAATCCAAAGGTGGGAGAAGTATAGATGATTCTTTTAGGGATTCTTGTATCTATTGACAGCAAATGGACATTTTCTTTGTCTTTTGCTGTGAGGAACAGGTTTCCATGGGAAGGACATCTATTTTGTGAACTTTTTTGTTGATTTTTACTCTGTGAGTTAAATAATGGGATTGTTGAGGTAGTAGCAAGCCCCCAGGGCTGGAAGACCTAACTTATATTACTTAATCACATCAGCAATAACAGTAATATGGAACAGACTGACCGCTGTCAGCGGGGTGGGAGAGGAAGGACTGTATGAAAGGTAAAGAGATTGTAGAACATATATGCAAACACCTTAGACACAGATGACAGTGTGGTAATGGCCAGAGGGAAGGGGATAGGAGGACTGGGTGGGGATGGGCAAAGACAGGACAATGTGGACATCTGTAATAATGTCAACAATAAAATAATTGAAGATCAAGCTAACTGAAAATATCCTTTCTTAAATGTTTTTTTAAAAATTTAAAATTGTAAAAATTTTCCTAACATGCAATGAGACTCAGAAAGGAAATTATTCAATATATGTATAGTATGATATATCTCAACTAATTTAAAGGGAAAATAACCAGTTGATAAAAATACATTTGCAAGTCATTGAGACATAATGATTTTTTTATGCCCAACAACTACTTCCAAACCGAGAAAAAGAGAATGCCATCCTCCTTTGAGCCTCAACCACTAGGAAAAAGGCAAGTAACATTAATGGGCATTTCATAAAAAAACATACATAGTCAGTAAGCAAGTGAAAGATGTCACTCATAGCCATTGGAAATTGAATGCAATGGTTCAACTAATTTAAATAAAGTCATGCTTCACTAGTAATACATGCTTATCCTTTAATAGTAATAGCATTCCATATAATCCTGATCCTAAACAAGAAGCAAATATTTAAAAGAACATTTCAATAAATTCTAATGAGAAAGATTATGGGTCTATTCTAACCAAAGTACTGGAATAGTCTCTACAGTGAAATATATTCATTGAACATAAATACAGATCATATAGTAAGTGCAATGCTATATTACTCATCAAAGGAGAAAGAGAAAACTTAATGGGTAGTATCTGGTGTAAGAAGGAGGAAGAGAATCATTTTTAGATATCTTTTTCTCTTTTTGTATTATTTCTTTATCTGTTTCCCTTTCGGGGGAAGCAGGATAACACATGACCCACTAGAACTTATACTGTACATAAACACACAGCTATCACACCAACACCTTTAGTACATTAAAAGCTAGAGGCTTGGAGTACTTGGAAACATGGAACATACACAACACATTAAGGTGCTGTAGAGGAAGCCAGCTCTTCAGACTTTCCTCTTCCCTTGAAGTACATGTGTATGCTAAGTCACATGTTTGACATTATGTGTCGAAGGTGGTACATAATTAAAATGTGTTCCATGTGATATTTCTAATTAGAAGCTTAACTTAATTAGAGATTATGCCTTTGCCTGAAGCTATAATGTCAAAATATCTATCAATATCACTTCTAATTTATTAATTTGGTACATGTTCTGAGTGGAAGAAGTTGCTGGTTAGTACATGTTCTGAGTGGAAGAAGTTGCTGGTAGGAAAAAAAAAAGCCATTCTGGAAAAATGTTAACTGGGCAGTAAGATAATTTCATAATGTCTTTACCAAATTTAATACATGGGTCACAAATCATTTTCCCGATTTTAAATACTCTTGTCTTTTTTACAGTTCTAAAATTTCTCATAACCACCAAATTGTTCTTATTCCTTTTTTTTTTTCTAGAAAAACCCCACTCCATTAATTTTAGAATGTATTTCAGAAAATACTCCTCCATCGGAGGGTGGTTGTCAGACCTATATTCTTTGGAGCTGATAGAGCTCTGTGTAAGCAATACCATAATCAATGACATGCTATGCTCTTATTGCTCTGCCCCACCCTGTCTCAGCCCCATACATGGGCATTTACACATGTACAAAGGCTGTGAGCTCCTTGAAAGATGGGTATGGATCATATATACCTATATCATAAGTGTTTCATAAGTAGTAGATGATAAACATCAATGTTGTTTAATGAATTATTAAACAAAAATGATCAAATGATATAATAATGTAAAGTGGTAAAGTACCCAGTGCTGTATTATTATTATACTTATTGTTGGTAGATTTGATGGTTTGTTCTTGATTTTACCTAAAGATCTGAATAAATTCTAGCTGTTCTACTTACTTGGTGAGTGTCCATGAATTTATGTAAGCCTGTGTAGAGATAATAAATACTTAGGCCCTAGCTGGTTTGGCTCAGTGGATAGAGCATCAGCCTGTGGATTGAAGGGTCCCAGGCTCAATTCCTGTCAAGGGCACATGAGATTCCACAGTAGGAGGCTTGCAGGAGGCAGCTGATCAATAATTCTCTCTCATCATTGATGTTTCTGTTTCTCTCCCTCTCCCTTCCTCTCTGAAATAAATAAAAATATATTTATAAAATACTCTGGATGGTAATGAAGAAGTAATGGGCAATATGAAAACAATTATATGCACATTTTTTAGCAAGTGTAGAATATGCTATTGACATTAGAGTTTACCTTTTTTTTCCCCCTTTCCATCCTTGGTCCTGATCTCATGAAGCCAATTTACATAATGTCTGTTAATCTCACTGAGAGAAAGAAAGTATAATATTTACCTCAATGTGATTATTATTCACAGTTCACTGTTGCCCAAATATATCGGTCTTAGTCCAAAAGTCTTCTCTAATTATTTTGATGTTCTAATTCTCTGGCTCAAATTAAATTGAATATATTGAAATGAATATATCATGTTGGTTAAAATATGCTTTTAAGTTTGACTCAGTGCATGGCAGACTCAGGCATGTTCCCTATTCCTGAGAAGAGATACTAAAGTATGTCATCTCAGTTCACCATGACCCCAAGGCAGTGTTATGGAAAGTGATTTTTGTGTCAGTGATATATTGATTTCACAAATGACACATATCTTCGTTTTACAGTGTCATCCTTTAATCTGTAACTTCTAAGTAACAATGATAAATTATAAGGTTTTAATGTTCCTTCTGCTCTCAAGGCTGATCCTTCTTCCATACACAACCAAGTAAGGATTTCACTGTACCTTGAGGAAAACATGTGCTTTTTCAGTTTAATTCATTGGAGCGATAATTATACATGGGCATTACACACACACACACACACACACACACACACACGTAAGGTAAAATGAATTATTCACTAGTGTTATTTTTAACGGGTATTCTATACTGATATTCATAGACATAACATATAATCTATTCATATTATAATCTATTAGCAATATAAATTTATGTATATATGCAATATATAATTAATTAGAAACATTAATTATATATTTTAATATTTTTTGCATACAGCTTTTTGAGCCTGAATTTGCCTTTGAATGGATAGTATTATTAAAAGCAAGCATCTTTAAATGTCATTTGGCTTTTCTCCAGGTACTAGTATTCTTACAGTCTTCACAAACAGTTTTTTTAGTACTATGTGTAGTATTTTGAGATTGAGCATTCAAATGAACACCTATGGAATATATGAAGACTTAAGTAGACTTTGCACAGACCACTGTCTGTGATCCTATATATTAATGAGGCATTACTTCTGTCCACTTAGCATGACATTTTGCTCTAATATACACCTCTTCCTCTCATCTAAGTTTAAGTTCAGATTATCACAGATATATATGTAACTAATTTATTAAAATACTTCGGATTTGAAGGCTACAAGCAGAAATATGTTTAGATAAATTTCTTTATAGGTATTTATTGAAGCAAACAGTGAACTTATGAGTTTACACACTTAATTTCCTAGAAAAGAATGATCTGAATGAAAAAGAAAATTTCTATTTGACACTAATGATCTCAGTTTAGTCCTGATTTTTAAGCTGTGTAGGCTCAAGTGGTTTCATTTTACTTTTCAAGGTTATATATGGTTCTCTTTCTAAAAAGGTGACAATATAAATTTCTGTCCCACTAAGGAAATGCATATTGCAATGTAAATCATTCAGAGTGATAAATCACTGTAATTTTAAGGTAAAATGAATTATTCACTAGTGTTATTTTTAATAAATAATGCCACTCTATCATATAATTTATTAAAAACAGACTTAAAAAACAAAGATGAAATATTTTTTAAGAACCACTGCCCAAAAGGAAATATAAATTCCAACACATCTTTTTAATAAAATTACATTTCCTCTTTTCAAATGCCAAAGAAAATACCTTATCTGTTATTAAGAATCTATTCCTACAAGTGTTATTACATCTTTACATAAGAACCCTGCATTTAAAAACATGGATTTCCTATATGTACATATATATTTAAAAAGTTAGGGTAAAGACATATACACTTATGTATGCACACACTGTCACTTAGCAATTATTGAGGTATAGGCTTGATTTTGGAGTAAGATACTATTGACTTTGATTACCACTTTAATCACTAACTGGTTCTTGGACCTGAAACAATTTGCTGTGCTGAGCAAACCATTTTTTTTCTGGCTGAAAAATTAGAGCATTAACATTTCTAAGTTTTATGCTTTCTTTTTTGCTCTTGGCATATTATAAAGCTAAATTTTGCTACCGTGTTTCCCCGAAAATAAGACATCCTCCGAAAATAAGACCTAGCGTGTGGAAAGATAAGACATCCCCTGAAAATAAGACCTAGCACAACTTTGGGAGAAAAAATTAATATAAGACACTGTCTTATTTTTGGGGAAACAGGGTAGTGTGTGTGTGTGTGTGTGTGTGTGTGTGTGTATACAAAATTATAAATTTTGACATTCTGTAGAAGATTAAGGCACAATTATTATTAAGGTATGATGAGTTGCATGCAAGTTTTTATCTGTATTTTAATAGCATCATGAAAAAAACTCAGCTTTTATTCTTTATGATAAATTTTCTTTAGACTTAACGATAAATTCATTAAGAGGAATAATGTGTAGACACTTTAATGACTAATGAAGACATCAATGTTACTGACAGCAGAGGTGCTTTCCAAGATGAGCTAACTCTTGGTGCAGATAAACTGGTTTACAGAATTTTGTGAATCAACAGTAAAATATTTATTAGTTTGCACCCATATCTAATGTCAGGTATAGACAGTAAAGCCTATTCTGAGTAATGCCTTTATGGGAGATTTCACTATAAGGTACAGAGAAGACATTATTGTTTATTCTCATGTCATGGGCCAATGGAACATTGCTTAATATTCAGACTGAAGGATAGAACCAGAAAAACTATAATTTCCTTGTGTAATAAAAAGTACAGAAGGTTTCAGTGCAGTGAGTATTTTTAAATGTTTCCTAGGAAGTTGAGTTCAGGTAACAAATGTGTACACAGCACTTAACATTGTGGCAGTCATTCATTTGGAGTTACAGTCCTAGATGGCACTCTCTGAGATGCATGTCCTGCAGAAAACTATTCATGGGGACCCCTTCTGCAGGCAAATTCAGTTCTTTACTGAAATAAGAAAAATGAGTTGCTTTCAAAAGGTTTTTATAAAGATTTAGGAAATGACATACGGGAGACTTTTTTAAAATATGAAAGGCTATGAGATAAATCAAGAAGTAGAATACCTTTGCCCTCCTCATCAATATGATGGCATCGTTTTTTGTTTGTTTGTTTGTTTGTTTTTTATATTTTAATATATTTTATTGATTTTTTACAGAGAGGAAAGTAGAGAGATAGAGAGCTAGAATCATTGATCACAGAGTAACATCGACCAGCTGCCTCCTGCACACCCCCTACAGGGGATGTGCCCGCAACCAAGGTACATGCCCTTGACCGGAATCGAACCCGGGACCTTTCAGTCCACAGACCGACGCTCTACCACTGAGCCAAACCGGTTTCGGCGATGGCATCGTTTTGATACTCAGATATTTTTGTCACCTAGAGCTTTTAAAGATGAATACAAATGATAAGGCTGGCATCTTTCAAGTGCCATTTATTAAGAAATTAGAGAAAGTGTTGAGGAGATATATGAAGAAAAGACAATGCTAACTAAGGAATAAAAAATATTTAAGTACTGTTAGTGAAACAATATACAAATGTAAATATCACCAAAGCACCTGACTGAATGAATAAGGAAAACTGTGAAAAATGTAATTTCCCATATGGAACAAAATGATTTTCAATCATGATAAAAAAAAATCATGAAATGTTTTCTCTGGGTGTCTGCATATCTATGATAGACACATGTAAGGTTATCTGTCCTATAATCATATTTTGGGCATATGTTAAATTTCAAGTCCTGACTTTTTGTAGAGTTTCCACAGTACACATATTTAAATAATGATGCCATTTTAAAAATATTTCTTGTTATGCAAAGAAAAAATTCCCAAATAACTGACTTACTAATCTATTTTTTTTCATCATCTATTTTCCAAATATCTATTGAGTACCTGTTATTTGGTAGACATTGGCTTAGGCCCTGCTAATATTGCAATTAACCAAACAGAAAGGAACTCAAATTCTGCATGAATCTTATCTCCTATGTAGATTCCAGAGTTAACCAAGAAACTGGAGTGTCTTATTACTTATGACATTTCTACATAGGCATGATGCTTACAAACCATGCGTCAGCTGTCAAAAGTTGACAGCTGACTAGAAAAACTGTTGATCTAGCAAAACTAAGTTTAATTGACTGCTACAGGGACATGATCTCTAACTTTGTGTGTCAATTTGACTAGACCTCAGTACCCAGCTGTGTGCTGCTATATTTCTGAATATTGCTGCAAAGGTGTTTTGGATGAGATTGACATTTAAATCAGAATTCAAGCAAAGCAGATTATTCACTCTAATGTGGGTGGGCCTCACTGAAACAGTTCAGGGACTTACTAATCCCCAAGGAAGGGGAGATTCTGCCAGCCAGCAGATTGCTTTTAGACTTGAACTGTACATCATTTCTTTTCTGAGTTGTTAGACTGTTAACCTATCCTACGGATTTTGAACTTGCCAATATCCATAATCATCTGAGCCAATTCTTTAAATAGATTTATCTGTACATGTAAAAGTCCTATTGGAGCTTTTTTTTTTGCTAGAGAACCCTGACTAACACAAGTGACAACACCATCTTGAAAGAATCTTAAGAGTATCTCAGAAGAAAGAGTGAGGACATACAGAGTTTCATTAAAATTATTTCTTAATAATTCTAGATAATTTTTAGTCACATCTTGCAAGTCAAGGAACTACGTTGGTTTGGACAGAGCTAATGGCATAATAGCTCTTGATGGATGTGAAGAGAAGAGGGTATTGAGACAAGCAAGGACTGATAGGCCAGCTACTAGTCCTGTTAGGCATGCTATTGCGGTTGGTTCCAAGTCTTCAATGAGTGAACATCTCCCTGGGCAAACAGCAAAGTTATTTTGCCTGTTCCCAGTATTTTCTTTTTTTTGAAAGCACAAGAGCAGGGGCAAAACAGTTTTTCCAGAATTAGTTAGAAAAGAACAGGAAAGTATGTCTGATCAGTTCTAAGGTATATATGTGTTTACCAGATACAGGAATTTGGGGGAAAATAAATAAGAAAGAGTAAAAGAAGGTCTTGGAATGAAGACTCCATTTGTTGATGCTTCTTTGATATCAGGCTGTGCTTGCTGTTGTTGTTGCAATTCTGAGATTATAAAGCTGTCTCTCTCTCTAGTGGAATGCCTCCTGGGTCACAAGTCAGATGTCCGGCTTGCCAGCTTGGATTCCATCTCTCACTAACTTTAGGTCTAAGGTCCCTTAGTGTCTCAGGAGCCTGAAGTTTACTCACTTTCCTTATGGTATGCTTGCTTGGGTCTTATTCAATTTTAAAATCCTTACTTCTATTCCCTTTCTTCAATAATAAAAGTAGAGAACACATGCCCTACATATATGACACCTCAGAGGATGCCTGAGGGAATGATGATGGAAATGAATATTTGGGTGATATTCCATCAAGAGGATGACATTCCATCTAAAAGGATGATACGTTTCTTAATAAATGGTGACTGAAGTGTTGAATATACAGAAAATTAGTTGAACTGTGCTATCTTTCTCATAGCATCTTAGTATATCACTTTGTAGCCGTTCCATTGACCAATGGAAGTAAATTACTAAGTAAATGAATAAATTAGGCTGTTGCAACTTGGAAGACTTATTTAAATGGTTGAGCAAATCTTGACTTTATATAAATCTTTAAAATTTGTACAAAGTCAAATTTTAGTATTGTTAAAGCAAACGTAGTTTACTCTGATTTGGTTAATGCTATTCATTTCTCCCTAATAAATAATTCTTATTTTTATGGGAACATGGAAAGAGGCCAGATTCTGGCAAAACCAACCAACCAACCAACAAACAAAAGTCATACCTTAAATGGAGGTTAGAGAATGCAATATATATATATGTAATATTTACCTTTATAGTTCACAACTTCTATTTTTCATCTAGGCATACATTCCATTTGATTGGTTTTTCCATGGGGTGGGAAGCAGTGCAGTAGACACACTACTGCTGCCAGTGACAGGGGCTGTGGGTGGCCGTGTTTGGAGATCTGTGCCAGAGAGTTCTGAGATAGCTGCCAGGACAATTGCACGTGTTTTAGAATCAATCTTCTGCATTTCTGTCACATGCCAGATAAGTCAACCACTATAATGTGTGATAAATAATACACTTACTTAGGATGTTAATGTGGCACTGCCTGTCCTTCCTCTTCACAATTCCATGGCACTCGGATGACAGGGAGGTCCTGCCACAGGTCTCAGCTGCCTCCTGCGCTATGGGTCTCCAGCAGTGGCTCTGTTAATTATCTTGCCATAGTGTCAGAGGCAGATTGCAATCTCTCCTAAAGAGCAGGCAGATTTAAAGAGGCAGAAGTAATTAAAATTGATTTACACATTCTGTCATGGAGAGGTCCCGCGGGAGTCTCTCTTCACGCACCCCTCCTCACTTCATGATGTTGTACAACTTGGTGCAGGTGGGAGGCCCTACCTAGGAATACTAATTATGGAGCCTGAATGGGATTAGCCACCATGATTGGCAGTGCAATGCATGAAAGGATTTTGAAATTTACTTCGTTTAAAAGATTTCTTGAGAGACCAGTTTTTTTCTAACTTGTATAAGTAGTTATTGAGAGGTTGACAAAGCTGAAAATCCAAGGTCACCAAGGATTATGAGAACACTTGCAAGTGAATTACACATTTTAATAGTGAGTTGTTCAACATTATATGCTTTTAAAAGGCATGGAAAGATTTGGAAAGGTAACAAAAGTATAAAAGTGCATTAATGAATGGAGCCAATCTCTATGTTTTTTAAATGATAGACTGAATTATAGAATTAAGTTTGGACATAATAAAAGCCTAATATGCTAAATGTCAAATGGACTGGTCATCCATTCAGCCAATCAAAGCATAATATGCTAATGATATGCTGAGGTCACTCAACCAGTTACTATGACATGCACTGACCACCAGAGGGAAGAAACTCCAACCAGCAGATTAGCTTGCTTCTGGAGTCTGGCTGATCCGGACTGAGTAAGATGGGCTAGACACACCCTGGAGCCCTCCCTCCATCCCCCAGACTGGCCAACTTCCTGTGTCCCTTCGCATCCCAGTGCTTGACCTGGCCTGTGCCCTCTGGCAATCCAGGACTCCTTGTGGAATGTTGGAGAGCTGGTTTTAACCTGATACCACAGGCCAGATTGAGGGACCCCAATGGTGCACAAATTCATTCACTGGGCCTCTAGTAGCTCATAAGAAAATAATTTGATAATCACATAAACTTTTTATAATATATGTAACTAGCCATGATCAATTTTTATCAAAAAGTGATATAAGCCCTGACTGGTGCAGCTCAATTATTTGCATCCCGCGTGTTCTATGCACCTAGAGATCACTGGTTCTCTTCATAATCATGGACATGGCTGGGTTGTGGGGCATGTGGAAGGTAGCAGTGATGTTTCTCTCTCATCAATGTTTCTATCTCTCTCTCCCTCTCTCATCTTCTCTCTCTCTCTCTCTCTCTCTCTCTCGTAAAAAACAACATATTTTTAAAATAAGTGAAACAATATTATCATTAGTTAAAATAATAATTGTCTAATCCTGAACATCAGAGGTTATGTTTTTCTTTACCGAGGTTTCATGTCCATTGTAAGCTGCTACAACAAAGGAACCCCAAACATTTAAGTAAGATAAATATTCTCTTCAGCGGTCCTCAAACTTTTTAAAGTGGGGGCCAGATCACGGTCCCTCAGAGAGCTGGAGGGCCGGACTATATGAACTACTAATTCCTACTGTAACACCTCGGCTGCACTCACTGCCCAAAAAACCTGGCGGGCCGAATCAGACTCCTCTGCTGGCTGCATGTGGCCGTGGGCCGTAGTTTGAAGACGCCTGCAACTGATCCAAATATTTAAATAGTATAAACAGTACCTTTGAAGGTGCAGTTTAGAGGACTGGTAGTTTTCATCTTCTAGCAGCTTTATGTATGAGCCCAGGGCCCACCATCACATCTGCAGGAAGAAGAAAAGTTACATGCGTGGCCTATCACCTCCAAGAGAAAGGAATATGTATGGCAAAAAGACATTAGAAAACAGTGCTAGATACTTTACCTTAGGTTCATATTTTCTTATTATTCTAGAAAGATCTAATTTCACACTAAGTGTTTTCTGGTAGATAGAGATTATCCTCTTTAACTGAAGTAGAAAAAAAAAAGTGAGTTAGCAAAATGAGGCATTTATCTTCACAATGCAGAGTCCTAATCTCCTCCTCCCTCCTCATCTAGTAGAAGTTGTCAAGTAAAACAATAGAATTTAAATATTCATGTAACTTAAAGTCAAAGAAACCAGTTAAGCATTTATAGAGCTTAACTGGTTTCTTTGACTTTAGAGTCTTTTCCTCTGAGGGCATTTTCTACCTGGCTGGCAGCCTTATGTGATTGCTGTGTCCTGGTCTGAATTCAACTTTCTCAGTGGCCTCTGGCCTCCACTATTTCTTGGATTCTGCTCCTCTTTCAGGTCTATGTTAGGATCACCACCACATAAAAAGCATAATTAAAAGATATATATATATATATATATATATATATATATATATATATATATAAATCTTTTATATCATAACAAAGAAAGTAGTGCTGAAAAAGAGTGAAATATTACCATTTTTACAACATGGATGGACCTAGAGGCTGAGTGAAATCAGTCAGACAGACAAAACAAATACCAAATGATTTCACTTACATGTGGACTGTAAACAACATAATAAATGAATAAACCAGAAACAGACTCATAGATACAGAGAATGGTTCCCAGAGGGGTGGAGGGTTGGGGGACTGGGTGAAAAAAGTAAAGGGATTGAGAAGTACAATGTGGAAGTTACAAAATAGTCAAGAGATTATAAAATAAACCATATGGTCAAAATATTATAATAACTATATATGGTGCAGGGTGGGTACTTGAAATATCAAGGGGACACTTTATAAATGATATGATTGTCCAACCACTATGCTATACACTGGAAACTAATGATATATAATATTGAATCTAAACTATAATTGAAAAAAAATTACCACCATCTAGATTCATCGTCTTCCCATAGAGAATCCCATAATCTCTGATCTTCCCATATGGGATACTCACCATACTATTCTGCTTTTGTCCAATCAAATGTCCAAATCCTACTCTGGTCTGTAAGTGCTCATAAGCCAGAGACACTGATTTGAGTTTTTACCCCAGTTTCTAGAACAATATAAATACTCATTTAGAAAATGTGTGACCATTCCTTTTTGTCAGCTGATGCACAACATAATGGTGTTATTAGCCAAATTTCTAAAATTTTTCACATTGTTTATTGGCATTTTTTTTTTTACTGATTCTTAATGTATGATTTTCACGTTATTTTTGTCACTGACTACTAAATCATATTTGGTGCTTTTGACTTCAAAAATCAATCTGGATGATTATATTGAATTAGACATCACAAACTGAAGGGCTGCTTAATAATAGTCTTGAAGTTTATAAAAAGAATGTATGGATGATGGTGAACAGCTGTTCTCCTTTTTATTAAGAGGACAAATATGAGGAAATAGACATCTAATTGCCACAGAAGGGATTCAAGTTAGATAATAGACGTGTTTTTTATTTTTATTTTTTTTATCCTTACTTTTCTTAACAAATAAATTCTTTCTAGAAATCTGTAAGGACTAAGACAATAGTAATATTTTTCAAGGTTAAAATTTAGAGGACAGAGATTTATCAAAGGGAATTATCTGCTTAACTATAATACATATTTCAACTATTTCTTTCTTTCTATGCCTTCTGTTTCATTTCTACTAAGATTCCCAACAAGATGCTTTATTAGGAATCTTGGCTTCTGTGCTTTCTCTTTTTCTATTGCTCAACACATAATGTCAAAAAATATTTATTGTTATTTTAAAGCATATTAGATCATCTCCCTGCTGCCAATGTTCTGATGCCTTTGGGTATTTTTGCATTTTAATGCAAAATTTTGTTTTTAAAAAAAATATTTTTCAATTAAAGGTGACATTCAATATTATTTTATTACAGTTTCAGGTATACAGCATAGTGGTTAGACATTGATTTAATTTATGAAGTGATTCCCCCCAAAATTCAAGTGTGCACTTTGTTCCATACATAGTTATTATGTTATTGACTATATTCCCTATGCTGTACTTTTACATTCCCGTAACTATCAATTTGTAACTGTCAATTTTTACTTCTTAATCCTTTCACTTTTTTCACATAGTCCCCCTAAAACCATCCCTTCTGGCAACCATCAGTCTCTTCTCTGCATCTATGAGTCTTTTTCAGTTTTACGTATTCATTTATTTTGTTGTTTAGATGCCACATATAAGTGAAATTATTTGATATTTGACTTTCTCTGACTGACTTATTTCACTCCCCATAATACCCTCTAGGTCCATTCATGTTGTTGCAATGGTAACATTTCATTATTTTTATGTGGCCAAGTAATATCCAGTTATAGAAAGACATACACGTACCACAACTTTTTTATCCACTTATCTATTGATAAACACTGGGGATGCTTCCCTCTATTGGCTACTGTAACACTGCAATGCACGTCGGGGTGCCTGGCTCTTTCCTGTTAATGTGTTCTCAGCCAGACATCCCCTCTTCAGGAGATATTTGAGAGCTGCTCCAATCTAGCTAAGGCCTTTTCCCACAGTATCCCTATCATTCTCCTCGCTATGTTTCTCTGTGCAAATTGACACTGTAAGAAATCATCATGTATTTCGGTGTTTGTGTGTTTTTGTACATGTCTTTCTTCTTCAGGCAGCATGTAAACTCCAGGAGAGATGACTTGTCTGCTTTCTTTACTACTGCTCCCCCAGGATAAAAAAAAAGAAAAAGAAAAAAAAAGAGCAGGCACAGCTTGATGAAGGTGTGCTTAAGGCAAGTCTCATATTTATTTGTTTGTTTGTTTAAAAATGTTTGTATTGATTTCAGAGAGGAAGGGAGAGGGAGAGTGGGATAGAAACATCAATGATGAGAGAGAATCATTGATTGCCTGCCCCCTGCATGCTCCACACTGAGGATCCAGCCTGCAATCTAACCCCAGCATTTGCCCTGATCCAGAATCCAGAATCCATGACCTCCTGATCCATGACCTCCTGGTTCATAGATTGATGCTCAATCGCTGAGCCATGCCAGCAAGGTGAAAGCTACATATTTAGAATGTCACTAGATTTAAGAAAGAAGAGACAAAGGAACGGGATAATACTTCATGAGAACTATTGTGATTACAGCTTTCATACTTTTTGGTTTATTTGAAAACTGATTATGAAAGTCACTCTCTTGTTAATTAATCTAGTACATTGTACATTAAGATCCCCCTCCATGTAATGTTCTATATTAACAAATATTAAAATAATCTTCATGGGTATTTAAGTGCAAACATTTTCTCTAATGAGACTACCCAGGGAGAAAATTTTATAAATCTATGCCTAAAACAATATTAATTGTACCTGCCGTGAAGTAAAATCAAAATAAATAGCAGCTGTTTCTGTAATATAATACATTTAGTTTTTAATAGCTAATACTATTGATACATTTGCTGCTTTTGGGGGGAACATCACTACATGTAAATGATAACAAATAAACAATACCGCATCAGTGAGCTGACTTTGTTTAGTCTTACGGTGATCACTTTTCCCAAAAGAATTATGGCCTCTGTGGGCTACCCATGTAGAGAATATCATCCAAATGGATTTTTATGTTCCAATAGTCTTCAAGCTGTGATTATATAATGTTTATACACATACAATGATAGGATCACAATCTCAAAGAAATAAATGTGCATGGTAGTATCTTATCGCGAGTGTTTTGGATAAAATATGTTCAGAATATTACTGTAAAGTGTTGCAAGGTTATTGAGTGTGTTTTGCTAGCTGCAAACATGCTACAAACAAATAATTTCAAAATTATGAGTGAATACATGCCCCTTGTTTGACAGAAAGCATATTTGAATAGTCAACTGAAATTGCTTGCAAATATCTTTCAAATAGAAAAAGGAAACATTAATGTTCTATATTTTTGTTCTATTTCAATACAGTTGATAAATCTTGCAGAGGTTGAATGGATCATTTAACTGTAAAATCACAACAACTCGTATGATATCTCGAGAAGTGATGTTAACCTTATTTTGAAAATAATCATGGATATAAAAGATACTTAGCAGTATGTTTATATGACCAAAAGAGGCTAACAGAACACACACTTTGGGAAGAACATGATCCAGTACTTTGATTACATTAGTAATCTTATCTTAGTCATGATAGAATGATTTTATCTTTTTATTGTTAAACCTCACCTGAAGATATTTTTTTTCATTGATTTTTAGAGAAGGTGGAAGGGAGGGGGAGAGACACAGAGAGAAACATTGATGTGAGTGAGACATATCGGTTGCCTCCCAGTTTGAGCCTGGAACTGAAATGTGCCCTTGAACGGAATTGAACCCAGGACATTCAGTCTGCAGGCCAGTGCTCTATCCACTGAGCAAAAGTGGGTAGAGCTAATGATTTTATCTCTGTGAATGTCTGTGTTCCTCAGATACTATCAGAAAGGGAACACTGCACTGCCCTGTTCCACCTTACAAACATTCTTAGATTAGTGCCATCTTAAAGAAATTATATTTTCTTCTTACTTTCTCTTTACTTTATGGCCCAGATTTCCCTTCCCAGCAAATTAAACCATGTATTTGTCTGCTCTTCCCTTACTTTTCTTCCATTTTCAATACATTTGACTGTTCTCTAGTGCCTCAATAAAGTCATTTTCTATCTGGAATTCAAAGGTTTGTTTTAAGTCCTTTGTTCTTATTCCAGGGTTATAATTCTAGTCTTCATGTTTTCTCTCCCTACCTTTTTTAAGTACATATTTTTCTAACATGAAATATCACCATATATCAACCACCACAAATTTATATACTCAGTTGAGACCTTCCTTCTGAGCTACAGAGCCAACTATTCAAATATCAAATGGCTATAACTTCATATCTTGCTGGTACCTCACTATCATTTTGTTGAAGACCTAATGTGTTTTTCCCCCTCTTATTTCCCCAATATACTCCAAAATCTGAATTCTCTACATTAAGGGTGCCCTCAGTTTCCCAAATTATCCACTCCAGTACATTTTTCATGATTCCATCTCTTACATGGCCCTATACAGTTTAGTCACTAACTCTTCATCCTGTCTTAGAAATAGCTCTTTGGATGTTGACTTGTTTCTGTATCACATATTGTGGCTTGTAATGCTTTACATCTTTAGTTTTTTTCTATTGCTGTTATCTCAATTAGGTTATCATACTCTCATCTGGACCACTGTCATGATTTTCTAATATGATTCTCTGTCCACTGTACTTACCTACCCAATCTAATTACTTTTGTTTTATAGAAAGTAGATCAAATTACTCTTAGTTTAAAGACCTCAAATGGCTTGGTATCACCTAAACCTACTCTGTACCTACCATATAAAATCCATTTATCTTAACATGATATGCAGGCCTTCCACAATGTGAGTGCAGCTTTCCTCTTCAGTACCTCTTCCTACGGTTCTCACGTTCAAGTTCCAGTTGAAATAGCACCCTTCTAGTGTAGCTTTGCTAATCTCTCCAGGGAGGGGCGGGAACACATACACTTTTCAATTTGCTTCCAGAACAGAAATAAAAATACAACTATTGTACTATTGAAATATATAATTGCAATGTGATAATACACGTGTTTGATTGTTGGAAAAATGTGTGCACTATATTAGGAATGATATTTCATCAGAGGGGTATGTATAAGATATAAAACGGTTACTGTATTTTCCGGCGTAAAAGACGACTTTTGAAATGGAAAAAAAGTCAACGGAAAATCGGGGGTCTTCTCATATGCTGAGTATATCCCGAAAAACGTCTCGATATGCCGCTAAACAAATTTTCCAGCTCGATCCCGCACCAATCACTGCAAGGCTGCTAGGACTGCCTCTCTAACTCAGCCAATCCAAGCAGGCTTTTTATGCATGCAAATTATACATGTTCTGTACCCGAAGCTACACTGTGTTCTAGTAAAAAGCCTACTCAGATTGGCCAGAGTCAGAGAGGCGGTCTATTACAAAAAGAACTAGTGTTGCCTTGGAAGTGGGGGGTAGTCTTATACAGCGAATATAGGCCTAAACCTACGTTTTAACTGTAAAATTAGGGGGTCGTCTTATACGCCGGAAAATACGGTAAGGAATATCTGGTGAATAAAGTAGTGAGAAGTAGAAAATTCTTACAAATGAGGATGAGGTAATCATGTGTGTGTGTGTGTGTGTGTGTGTGTGTGTGTGTGTTTATGCAACTCAAAAACAATGATGCCGTAACATGATTGATCAGTACTATTTGTAGTAGGACATGTGGATGTAGTAGAAAGGAAGCATGCATTTCTGAACATGGATGGGATGAGAGAGCTCCTTCTCAGTTCCCAGTTCCATATTGTCTCAGAATTCAATGTTGCCTTTTGTTTAAGTGTTTAGAGAAAAGTAGATAGTGACGTACATAGTAGATATTTAAAAGCCCATGCCTGCCCCAATTGGATCTCTTGGGGAGCTATATGTATTTTACTCATACCTGTAATACAGATTTGAATGTACTTAAAAGCATTTAAGTCACTCTCTATGTATTACATCTATAACATTTCTTTATTGGTTACATAATCTGGCTCCTATTTTAGCATTTAGTCCTACAAGACCATTAAAATCATTCATTCTAAGGAGAACTTGGAGGGAAATCTAATATTCTAATTTTATTATTTTTCCCTTCATCACAATATAAAATGCTGCGCCAGCTTTGTAAGACATTCATTAGGCATTCTGTGAATCAAAGAAGTTCAAGACAATACTTTTTTCAACATTGCGTCTGACCATCTGTTTCCTTCCGGATTCATATCTCACCTGATCTTTAGTCATGTCTCTCATTTATCTCCATTACCTGGAAGTGCCAGGCCCTCATGCCTCTGTGCTTTGGATCAGGCCCTAGCTTATGCTCATCCTTCCAGCTTCTGCTGTGGAATTATAGCTCACTGGCCCATGAGTCAATCCTGTGCTCTAACTTGCCCACCAGAGTCACATCCTATACATTTAACTACCCCTTGCAGGTGTCTGAAAAGCATGTGTTTGAAACCCAACACAGTAGCCTTCATCCTCTTCACTCCTCAAGTATGCCTTCATCATCATCCTTCTATGCTAAACCTCTTTGCGTTTGTCTTCCTAACAAGAGAATTTCAAGGGGCAGATCTTGTGGCTGGAGCATATAGGGCCTGGTCTGAAGGCCATAACTAATGAACTTAAATCAAACCTGTAACAAATCATTGAGAGAGTTTAATTTTACCATTAAAATGTAATGAAACAGCATCTTATATAATAAAACCCTAAAATGCAAATTGACTGAATGGCAGAATGACTGGTCACTATGACACACACTGACCACCAGGGGGCAGATGCTCAATGCAGGAGCTTCCTCTGGTGGTCAGAAGCCAGAAGCCAGGCTCATGGATGGCAAGCCCAGTGGCGGTGATGGGAGCCTCTCCCTCCTCTATGGAAGTGCTAAGGACCTCCCCTCAAGGAATGTCTGCCTGCTGGCTTAAGCCAATTCCCCACCAGCAGGCGGACATCCCCCGGGATGTCCCAGATTGAGGGAGTGCAGGCTAGGCTGAGAGAACCCTCTCCAGTGCACGAATGTCATGCACCAGGCCTCTTGTTTCTAAATAATGGTTTTGGAGTCAGTTACAACAGTGAACTCAATCTTAAGATTCTAAGCTATTAGTACAATATTCACAGTCTCTACTAATATTTTTGTAGTACTTTATTTCTGTAATATAATAGTTGATATTGGGTCAATGTTACAATAGTTGTATTTTTAATTGGTATACTCTATAAAGGAGATTGCTTTAGATCTTAAAAGTGTGCTTTTCTCCCTTTATATTATAAAAGCCCAAGTCTTTCATCAGGTTTCTGGAAAAAGTGCCCAAAAGAAAACAACAAGCATCTTTATTCTCATTCTTACACTATTCTACACTGAGCAGGTCAAGGTTATGAGACCTTGCTTTTATCTTTAGCTTTCTTCTCCCACTCTTCCATTCAGCTCTCACAAATGTTTTATTTCGGTTTTCAATATTTGGGCTGTCCGTGTTATCTGTATTTTAGGAACGCTTTGCTGCATCCAGTCTACCCATCTATGTCTCCTGTATTTCACCATGTTATATACAGTACCAGTTCCAGTACTGAAGTGTTTGAGCACCATCTCTGCTATTTCACTTACAACAGCAGGATACGGAGAAACCAGTGAATCTGGTGTATAGAGAAAATAGAACTTATGCTCATCAATGTATTTGTTCCATTAAAAATATATTTGGGTCTTGTGGTTTAGCATTACACATATTTTATTTGAAGACTTTTTTTTTTTCTTCAGAATAATTTATTCCCTGAAAAAGTTTTAGACTTGTATTTCTCCAAAACCAGGGCAAGTATCTTCACTTTGGCACTTCACCAGTTTTTCTCTCACTGATTATAGCATAGGTGAGCTCTTTATGGGAAACAATTCTTCTTTAATATATTTAGGAGACAGGTGTTTCTTGAGTTGCCAGAATAAAAGAATTTTAACAGTGTAAACATACCTTACTCCCTCAGCTATGTATAAATTTATTACTGAATTTATTTTGAAAAATAAAATATCTTTTATCACAGGCAAAGTTAGAAAAATTAGGAACTTTAAATTAATTCTTAAGAGAGTCACTTATTTTGTAATGAGAATAATTTTGAGCCACAAAAGCCCAATATGAAATTTCAGTTACTATTAGAACTGCTTATAAAGAAGGACAACATATCCACTAGAGTACAATAAGAATTTATTTGAAAGTTGAAATTTTTTTTGCATGTTTGAATATCACCATAGTCTGAAAAATACAAGTTATTAATTTAGGATAAAAATTATTTGTAAAAGAACCTTTAAGTAGAATTTTTATTATTTTTAAATTATCTTTATTGATTTCTGAGAGAAAGAAGAGGGAGACAGAGAGAGAAACATCAGTGTTGAGAGAGATTCATTGATCAGCTGCCTTCTGCATGCCCAACACTGAACATACTACTCCCTGATGGGGAATCGAACCGTAACCTCCTGGCTCATAGGTTGAAGCTCAACCACTGAGCCATGCTGGCCTGACTAGAATTTTTATCATTTTTATGTACTCACTGCTTATGTGTTCTGGCATTTTGAGTTTTAACTTATAATTGCTCCACATTTAGGATGTGAAAGTGCACATTGCTTTAAAATTAGAAGCACTGAAGGGTATGAGTTAGGACATCAGAATTAAGGTAGATACATGGATATAGAAGTGAAATTCACAGCACCTAATGTCTCATTTTACCTGTGCAGTTCTAATTTTTAAAGTGTCTATCAATGATTCTGTGTACTGCTGCATTTCAGAGGCAGCAACCATCCGTGTCCATCATATAATGGACACCTTTGCCTTTTAGTAGTCATAGTTTGAGTTGTAAAATTTCTAATGTAAACATTTGAAGCAAAATTTAATTATTTAAGCTTACCATAAAATTTTACAAATGAATTTTGCACTGAACTATGTAACACTCTGATTTGATATATTATATCTGGGGTAATAGGTGTGTAATTAATACATTGCCATAATAGGTATCAGAAATTAAAAAGAAAGAGTGGACACACATAATACGCTTATTAAATTTCAAAATAATATGTTGCTTTAAATATATTGCAATTCTCTGAAACAAGTTGGTGTGAATAAGCAGATACACACACCTGTAGTGTTCAGCTGTTTTTGTTGTTAGCAACAAAACAAAACAAAAAAACCCTTCTTTGGCAAATAGAAAAAACTCTGTTAAACCAGGTAGAATCATAATAAAATAGTGATATTTGCTTTTTCTTCTTTATGTCATTTTTTAGCCCTACTTATTACTAGAAAGGGTAGGTGACCTTATTATGTTTAATTGTTGCTCCAGTTTGTGAGGTTTGGGGAAGGGATAATAAGCTATCTCCAAATAGCCTCTGTAGACCAATTAACCGAAGTACGGCATGCCCTGTGCAGTCTGTGCTTCAATTAAATGCCTACTCTAAGTAGGACTCAGTAAAGATACAACTTTCAACATACACATTGTGTTCATGCTGTACCCACACACAAGTTATACTTTGGAGAAAGTAATCAGTAAATAGTAAACTCATTTCTTTCAATTGACTGATGGACCAATTATTATATTTCACACAAGGACCAATTATATTTCACAGACTGTAAATATTTTTGACCTTTCAAATTGCCCTGTCATTATAAGAATACAATTCAGTTGCTTAAGTGACAAACAAAACACTGTATTCTAAATATTATGACTTTGATGTTCTTAGGAGAAAGGATTTGATTTTAAAAACATGACAAGGCTTCACACATTGATCCGCACCACAATCACAATTTAAAAAATCTCAATGGGATTTGTTAGTTTTGTTAGTTTGCTTCACTCTTCATTTGAGAACTTGATATAATGATGCTAATTTTTATCTAAGGAAGAACAGTGAAGAGATATTTGAATAAGAATGCTATGAGATTTCTGACCTTTTGATTTAGCAAACATCATAAAGTGAAAATATCGATAAAGTTTAAAATAGCTTATCTAGTATTTATAGCAAGGTAATAAAAAGAAATCTCACCCTAGCCGGTTTGGCTCAGTGGATAGTGTGTCTGCCTGTGAACTTAAGGGTCCCAGGTTCCATTCTGGTCAAGGGCACATGCCCGGGTTGCTAGCTCGATCCCCAATAGGGGGCATGCAGGAGGCAGCTATACAATGTTTCTTTCTCATCATTGACGTTTCCATCTCTCTCTCTTCCTCTTCCTTACTCTCTGAAAATCAATAAAAATATATTTACTGGGTCAAATGGGAATTCCATTTTTAACTTTTTGAGGAAAGTCCCTACTGTCTTCCACAGTGGCTGCACCAGTCTGCATTCCCACCAGCAGTGTAGGAGGGTTCCTTTTTCTCTGCATCCTCACTAGCACTTGTGGTTTGTTTGTTGATTTTTTTATGATAGCCATTCTGACAGGTGTGAGATGGTACCTCATTGTCGTTTTGATTTGCATCTCTCAGATGATTAAGTGACTTTGATCATGTTTTCATATGTCTCTGGGCCTTCTGTATGTCCTCTTTTGAAAAGTGTCTACTCAGGTCCTTTGCCCATTTTTGACTGGATCATTTATCTTCCTTTTGTTAAGTTGTATGAGTTCTCTGAAAAATTTTTAGATTAAACCCTTATCTGAAATAGCATTGGGAAATATGTTCTCCCATGTAGTGGGCTTTCTTGTTGTTTTGTTGATGGTTTCATTTGCTGTGCAGAAGCTTTTTATTTTGATGTCCCATTTGTTTAGTTTCTCCTTATTCTCCATTGTCCTCGGAGTTGTGTCGGTAAAGATATTGCTATGACATATGTCTGTTATTTTGCTGCTAATGGAGTCTTGTAGGATTTTTATGTTTTCTCATCTTACATTTAATTCGTTTAGCCATTTTGAGTTTGTTCTAATGTATGGTGTAAATTGGTGAGTTAGTTGCTTTTCTTTTTTATTTTGCATCTAATCCCACTTCTAGGATTATATCCCCCAAAACCAGAAAAACCAACCAGAGAAAATATATGCACCCCTATGTTTATAGCAGTACAATATACAATAGCTAAGATTTGGAAACGACCTAAGTGCCCATCAGCAAATGAGTGAATTAAAAAAAACACACCTGTGTTACATCTACACATGGAATACTATGCTGCTATAAAAAAGAAGGAACTTTTTTCCATTTGCAATAGCATGGTGGAACTGAAGAGCATTATGCTAAGGGAAATAAGCCAGTCAGAGAAAGATAAAAATCACATGATCTTACTCATTTGTGCAATATAATGATTCATATAATTTGATGAACAAGAATAGTTCCAGAGACAAAGGGCAGGGGAGCTGGGTGGTTAGAGAGCAACCAAAGGACTTGTGTGCATGCACATTAGCATAAACAATGGACACAGACACTGGGGCAGTGGGGGCTTGCTGGGCTGGGAATAGCTGGTGGGGGTCAATTGGGAAAAAAGGAGAAATATGTAAAACTTTTTACAATAAATTATATATTAATACTACGTATTAATAGAGGTTCTCTAGAGAAATAGAATCAATAGAATGTGTGTGTGCATATATACATTCATGGATTTAATATAAGGAATGGAGGTTGACAAGTCCTGGGATCTGTAGGACGAGACAGTAAGCTGCACACTTGGGTATAATGTGCAGTTGTAGTTTGAGTACAAAGGCCTGAGATGAAGGGGATCCAATGGTATGGTTCCAGTTTGAGGCCTGCTAGCACAACACCCAGGAAGTCCTTATGTTCGAATGCAGTCGGGTGGGAGGGATTTTCTCTTACTAGGGACTGCCAGCCTCCTTGTTCTATTTAGTCCTTCAACAGGTTGTACCAGGCCCACCCACATCTTGCCGGAGCAATTAGCTTTACTCAGTATTAAATAGCTTACCCTAAGACATAATTGGAGTTGAGTTTTTCTTATACTAATAAATATGTAGGTACAGAGGGTATATTCAGCATAACTACATGTTAGTATATAAAAACAATATTCTGCTCATGTAGGAAATGAGGTAGATGCTGAACAAATTAATGAAGTATTTCAAGCAAAAGATAGCGCCTATAAGAATAGCTGAATAAGATCCATATTAAATAAATAAATGGCATAGAATTAAGGAAATATGAGCTTCTTTTCCTGAGAAATATAGTGTTAGTTCATTTTCTAAATATGTAAGACTACCCTGCAATTTAGGGAATATGCATGTAAATACGGACATTGTTTTTTACTTGAGATTGGAAAGAATATTAATATCAATTATATCTGAACCTATTTCTGTCTGCTGAAAAGCAAATTATTTAATTGAGAAATCACAAGTTCCATTTAAATTTGACATCTTAAAATATGTTAATTTATGATAAAGACATCTACTTTAATGTCAATTATTTCTCCTTATAGCATAACTTAACAGCATAAACTTTATTTTAAATGAGAAGAGGACAGAGTGCTTTTTTGATACCATCTTATGTAACTATTCCAAAGTGAAGCAACTGGAACAATGAGCATTGTCAACATGAAAGCCTGCCTGACAATCAATGATGATAAATTAAAATGGTCCCAAGTATGTATGTATGTGTGTGTGTGTGTGTGTGTGTGTATGTGTGTGTGTGTATATATATATATATATATATATATATATATATATATATATATATTAATATAATTATGGAATTATATTTATTAAAAAGTTGAAGAAAATTTAATGAGAGTGAAAAACAGATCTGATCTCTTAGGGCACAACAATTGCAAACATGAAAAAGAAAAGGATCTTAAAAATATATGAGTAAGCGAGATTCAAAAAGATAGTCTAGCAATGAAATAATAGGCTATCTTGGGACAAGGAAATTGGGAAAAAATAACAGTTCTTAGAAGTTTAGGTTATATCAATGGAAATCATTAGCTACATGTATATGCATCTCCATATATGAAAACTTATAGATCTAATTGCCAAAATTAAAAATAATATTAAGAAAGAGCTTTAAAAAATATAAACAGCCATTAAATTCAAAGACTCGTTGAAATTCATGGAGGCCAAACAGAACAAAGCAAAACAAAACAAAACAACAAACAAACAAAAATCCCACAAATAATATTTTTCAAAGATATACATTTCTTTAAAATTTCAGAACCGCTGAAATTTTATAGAGGTCTTGAAATAGGTGTGGGGGTATTCTGAGGAATTTAGCTGATGAAAACAATTTACCTGGTTTATTTTAAGACTGAATCCTCAATCAACTTGTTTTGTGACCTTTTTAATTCTTTTTCTAGAATCTGTTAATCACTGGTATGACAGCCATTGTTTTTTGCAGGGGTGTTCTTTAGTTACTATTGAGTTGTCAGGAGAAATTTACATAGTTATTAAGGAATAACTTTGTAAAGTAAGTGTTTTCTATTCTTTTCTTTATTGACTAAAGCAGTGTTTCCCAAAGTGCAGTACGCGTACCCCCAGGGGTATGGGGAGAGTTTGGTGGGGATACGCACTGCACTGTGCTTAGCTGCGCCTAATTCTACGTTCTCATGAGTACCAGGGGTACTCAGCATTTCGAAAATTATAGAAGGGGTACACATATGTCAGAAGTTTGGGAAACACTGGACTAAGGTATTATATATGTGTCCTTAATATCCCATTGCCCCTTACCCCCTTGGAGTCTGTGTCCATTGGTTAGGCTTATATGCTTTCATCCAAGTCCTTTGATCTCTCTCCCTATCCCCCAACCTCTACTACCTTTGCTAGAGTGAGGATCCACAGGATTTCTCAAGTGCCCATTCTGGCAGCCTACACAGTATTTCTAGAATTAGATTGCCATACAGATGCTTGTGCTTATCTAATGTTGTTTAGAAATACTAGGGAAAAACTAGATATTTTCTTCTAAAATATCTACTTATAAAATGATGTTAGGTTACAATATAATATTTGTGCAGGAAAAAAATGAGTGGCTGTTAGTAAATGGTGTTATATGTCTCAAAGATTTTCCTTAATGCAAGTAAAATAAAATTACATTTAAGTTTACATAAAATGTAATAAAATAAAATTGCACATGAATTTTTTGTTTAAACCTAACCAACAAAACTATCTTTTATTGTTTCCTTTATTGACTTCTGATCTTTCATTTTAATCTTGATTTCTATCTCAAAATATATATAAGGAATAAAGAATGCCAATATATATCTTTGTTTAAGCAATCAAGAGCACACTAGAATTAGAGCTTTTCCAGAATCTACTGCATTTATTTAGACAGTTTTGTAATATGAAAACTTTTATCATTTTGTAGATATGTGAAAATCAATTACTCCTAGGAAAAAATGAGGCTACTCTTGAAAAAAATAAAAAACTAACTTAACCCTTAGACATAGTATATTTTTATTTTATAGCAAAAGATTAGGTAGGTAGAAATCAGACTATGGGATAGATTGACATTATTACTTTTCTGATATATCTTAAAGTGAAATTGGGATATCAAGAAATTAGAAGAAACTTACCTATACTCATACTCAGGACTAAGAGAAAATATACAACATTTACTGATTAAATAATACATTTAGTACTTGTTGCATTATTATAAAAGCCACTGCTAACCCACTGGGAAATTAAAGTAGATTTAGTGAAACCTTGAGATAATTCTAAAATTTTACTATGAGATGGTTTTGTCTTTATGTCTCCTGGGGGAAAAAAGCAAAAGGATAGTCTTAAGTATACATTATTCTATAAAGATTGTATTACTAAAAATCTCCTTAAATGATTATACTTTCTGAATTAAGTTTGAAATAAATGGTTTCTCCTACTGAATCTGGAGTAGACTAGTATTAACAGTGCCTTAAAGTTCTATATTAAATGCGCAAACACCACATCCCCATCCTGGCTGGAGGAACTCCTTTGAAAATCTTTCTTGTGAGGAAAAGGATAATATGAATACAGTAAGAATATGTTGCTATGGCAACTGTGACTTCTCTAGTTCTAGTGTTTCTTACATTTAAACTTTCAGCCTTTAGCTTTTATTGCTATTTTCCCCCTAATCTATGTGATACATATGTAAAAACGCTAAGTATAACAAGGAAAAGGTATTCAGAATGACTGAAAAATATCATTTCTAAATAAAATTAAATTTTAAAGTAAAAAAAGTAAAGCTGAGTTGTAACAGACCAAATGCTTATTTCCAATAATATCACAAATATGTATGTATATATTAAGAATTTTATTAAGAATTTACTTTTTTGTTAAAAACATAAGTCTTAGAGAAGGCAAAGACAATAGTAAAATTAAATATAACTCATGTAAATACATATTGTCAAGTAATGCAAGAAGGATTTTATTGGTTTAAGCCAATAGATTATATAATATCACTTAAAATTACTAAATATACTTTATAATTGAGCTTCCACATCTTATTTTGAGAAGACATTATATATTTTTTTAAAATATAAATTATGTTACTAGTACTACATATGTAAATGGTCAAATAATCACCATGTTTTGGAGTAAATCCATTCTGGACAAGGGATTCCATGATCAGTACATTTAAATAATTAAATGAAATTATTAAAGAATTGCTAGAAAATCAGAAATTGAATATATATACAGCAAAACTTGAGTCAGAAACTTGGCCTAGACTTCTATTATTAATCTTTTAGAGATTATCTGGCAAGTTTTGGTATAGACACATTTTGAGATTGATTTTTAGTAACTTAAAGACAAAAAATGTATGTACACTTAAGCCAAAACTTACACATGAGTAATAAATTCATTTTTCAAGTAAAGTAAATAAATATTTTCAGTCATGAACGCTTTGAATTCATTTAAATCCATTGATTGTTTTTTTCCTTAGGACTAGACAGGTCAATTCCAATTTATTTAGGAGTTCTAAAATGATTGGTTCTTTGATAAGATTTGTGGGCAGAAAATATTTCTCTCTTGAAGTATATGTGTATATGTGTGTGTGTGTGTGTGTGTGTTTACCTATACAGAGATTATTCTAAGAAATTATGGTTCTGGAACATTTTAAAACTACAATTTAAAAACTGTATTGAAGTGTGGATTAATAATGATCTATACTTTAGACAGCAGATGTTTTCTATATAAATTTATATTTTACGGCTTATTAAAGAAATGTATGTGTACACACATATATATATTTCATGATAATCTCATATTTGTTTTACTAAGACAGTCTAACAGTCAACCCAGTATCATTAAAAGGCTAGTCTGTCACAAAATTTTACATATATTATGCATATTTAATCAGAAAGAAAAGTGAAGCAGTAAAGTAATAATATTACCATTATTGTAGCTACACATTTAACACAGGGCTACTACATATCGCAGAGGATTGTCTTATGTTGAGTTAGTTGTGATAGGTGGCAATATTGATAGGAAATATGTTAGAAATAAAAAAATAACTAATATCCTCAAAAGTGCACAATATGTAAATTGCAGATCCAACAATTTAGACACTGGTATAACTGAGGCGAAATCCACTTTCTGCAATCAGTTGAACTGAATTCTTCAATTAGGCCAAAATAGTCAACAAGTAACAAGGTATCATAATTATAAATTGGGTTTGTTCAAGCAAAACAATATCTGACCTTTATAAAATACTAACATGCACCCATAGCTCTGCTGAGAAATTTACGTGGTCCCTTCATGAAAAGGATTAAAAATATGTTGTAGCTATCTTATGTATCCCAGTTTTATATTTTTTATTTGTAGTCACTTTCCACCTTGTTTAATGCGGAGATAACTAAAGACTAGAGCCAGATTTTTATTGCACTTAATTAGATAATGTGTGAAAAACTGTGAACACAGGTATTGGTCTATATTTGGTTTTCCCTTCTTCTTCTAGATTAGGATTTCTCAACAGATTTTTTGCAAATTTATTGTTTTAATTAAAAAAAAAATAGGATGTTGCTCAAAGACTGTTAGGAATTCAGGGGTTGACACTGGTATCTATTATACCCAACAACTGAACAATTAACACGTTAAGCACCCTGCCCTGTCAGTCACCAGTGACTGACACTATACTTTCCATCCAGAAGACAAAACAGGCTGGGTGCTTCAAGAGTTAAAAGCAACAGGGTGAACATCCACTAGCTGTCATAATACTGAATGCTTATTGAAAGCCAGGCACTTTCTATGCCTTCTATTTTTATTAGCCCATTTAAATTTTATGAAAAACTAGAGCAGGTCATAATGTCATTTTTTATTTTAAATTGAAGAAACTGAGAAGAAGTGCGTTTAAGAAACTGATCTAAAATCACATAGCAAGTCAATACAGGAATCAAAGTCTGGTAATATATCTTATGTTAAATCCTTAGATGGAGAATGGGAAACCCAGGTAGGTGTTGTCAGATGGAGATACCAGCTCTTCTCCAATCTCCAAGGCAGGGCAGGACCATGTATTTCATCACAGAAGAGCAACTAGAATACTCCGTCCATGGGCTAGTCAGTTCTGAAACCAAGCAGAGGAGGTCGAGATGAGTGTTTCCTGATGTTATAGTCACTTTTTCAGATTGATTTGCAGTAATTTAAAGAAGAAACCTCAGTAATCAAATAAAGTCACCCCTGTCTAGCAGGAACCAGTGGAACCAGGTATATTTCTGGAAGATAATTTTTTCCCCCTAAAAGAAACATGAGAAGTTTGGAATAAGAGCTTCTCTATTTCGCATTCATTCCAAAACTTCTGTTTACTAATAAAAATACCCTGTAAATTATCATTTGTATTTCATTTGTGATTTTGACCCTGCTAAGCCATAGAGGGTTCATTTTATAGACTTGAACTTATGAGGGAAGGAGAGAGGTTGACTTTATACATGAAAAGGATGTGTAGTTCATCAATTTAAGTTTTATGTTGGCAAAAATATGACATCATGGGTGCATATTAATGAACCAGAACAGTATTCATAGAAGTTAAAAGAGGAAAAAGTGGTGGGAGAAATGAATCATGTGATATACAGGATGAATATATTGAACTAAAAAAAATGACTCAAAAAGAAAATGGTAATTTAAAATCTCTGTTCATATAAATAAGTTTTTGAATTTTGCTGGTTTTGTGCAGATCTCTTTAGATAATATCTTTAGGATTATCCTATGTAATAAAAGCCTAATGCTGAAGTGTCTGACCCTTTGTTCAACCGTACAACCAGTAGCTATGACGCGAACTGATCACCAGGGGGCAGACACTGTGACCAGTAGATCAGCTTGCTGCTGGGGCATGAGCAAGATGGCCTGACACACCCTGAAGCCCTCCTGCCAGTCTCTCCCGGGCCCTGATCATGCACCTGTGGGCTCCCTGCCTGGCCTGTGCCTTCTCACAATCCAGGACCCTCGGGGGATGCCTGGGGGCCAGTTTTGGCCTGATCATCACAGGCCAGGCTGAAGGACCCCATCAGTGCATAATGCACCAGGCCTCTAGTTAGTAAATAAAAGCTGAAGTTACCGTATTTTTCGGACCATAAGACGCACTTTTTTCCCCCAGAAGTGGGGGGAAAAAGTCCCTGCGTCTTATGGTCCAAATATAGCCTACACATGTACTTTAAAAAAAAAGTTTTTTTACTTGCCCGGCTCTGTGTGGTCTCTGTGTGCTTGCCCGGCTCTAAAATGGTTCTAAATGCTGCTGTTTACTTTACAGGGTTGATTACATGTGTTTATGACTGTGATGTTGGGTTTTAATGCACATAAAATATTTTAGGACACTATTTGTTTCAGAATCTTTTTTTCTTCATTTCCTTTCTCTAAAAACTGGTGCGTCTTATGGTCCGGAGCGTCTTATGGTCCGAAAAATACGGTAAATAAATTTTGCCATGTTTTTATTTTGAAAATATTTAATTAACAGCACAAAGCTAATGAAATAAACAATGATGGCAAATTATTTCTCTTTTTACTCATTGAATAAACTCAGATAACAGTAAAGCAATTTTAACATTAATTTGAAAGTTCATTTAAGGCCAATTGGTATTTAAAATTATGTTTATTATCTAACATTGATTGTTAATAAGGATGACTTCAGTTTCTTCTTAATGAATCTAGTTTTGTCATAATAAATGCACAAGTTTGCAGATATTTTTTCTTGATTTGCTTAAGTAGTATAAAATTATTTTAAGTATTAAAAGTATGTGTGAGTATTGAGTATTAGAAAATTATTTTATTATTCATATGATACACAAATTCAGATGATTTTTTATGACTTTTTAAAGTATTCATTCTACTAATATAAATCTGAACCATGTGTTGTTTCACTTTTATCAATACTGAAATATTATTTCAAAAGAGGGTGTTATGGTTTGATTTCCTGGGGCTGTTTCAACAAAGTCCCAAAGGTATGCCTTTGAACAACAGAACTTTATTGTTTCACATTCTGAAGACTGGGAGTCTGTGCTGAAGGTTTCAGCCACTGTTGCTCCCTGGTCCGTGATGGAGAAACGTTCCATGACTCTATTAGCTCTTGGTGGTTTGCTAGCTATCTCTGGCACTCTTGGTCTTGTGAAGCATTGCTTTGATCTTTGTGTTTATCTTCACAATAGCAGTATCTCTGTGTGAGAATCTGTACTCAAATTTACCTTTTTTTAAAAAAAATATTTTTACTGATTTCAGAGAAGAAGGGGGAGGGAGAGATAGAAACATCATTGATGAGACAAAATTATTGACTGGCTGCCTCTTTCATGCCCCCTCCCTCACCCCCACTGAAGATCAAGCCTTCCATGACTGGAATCTAACTGTGACCTCATGGTTCATAGGTTGATGCTAAACCACTGAGCTATACTGGCTGGGAAAATTTCCCATTTTTTAATCCACAAGTCAATATGAATACACTAGAGACCTGGTGCATGAAATTTGTGCATTCAGAGGGGTGGAGTGGTACTCCAGCCTGGCCTGTGCCCCCTCTCAGTCTGGGAACCACTGGAGGATGTCCAATGGGGAGTGGGTCTACGATGTTAGTTGAACTTAGCAATGTCATGGAGGCAGGAGAGGCTCCTGCCACCACTGCTGTGCTTACCAGCCCTGAGCCTGGTTTCTGGCTGAGAGGCTCTTTCCCTGTGGGAATGCACTGACAACCAGGGGCAGCTCCTGCATTGAGCATCTGCCCCTGGTGTTCAGTACACACCATAGCAACCAGTCATTCCACCTTTTGGTTGATTTGCATATTAGCCTTTTATTATATAAGACTAGAGGCCCATTGCACAAAATTTGTGCATGGGGGTGTGTGTCCCTCAGCCCAGCCTGCACCTTATCCAATCTGGGAACCCTAGAGGGATGTCAGACTTCCCGGGATTGTGCATAAACGGGCAGTCGGGCATCCCTCTCACAATCCAGGACTGCTGGTTCCCAACTGCTCGCCTGCCTGCCTGCCTGATTGCACCTAACTGCTTCTGCTTGCCATCCTGATAACCCAAAATCACTCCCCTGCCATTGTGACCAATGCCTAACTGCTTCTCTGCTAGCCTAATTGGCCCTAACTTCCCTCCCTTGACAGCGTGATTTCCCCTAACTGCCCTCCCTTCCAGGCCTGGTCCCCTCAACTGCCCTCTCTTATAAGCCTGGTTTCCCCAAAGTGCCCTCTCTTATAGGCCTGATCCCTCCCCACTGCCCCACAACTGTCCTCCCCTCTTGTGGAGGCCATCTGTGTCCACATGGGGGCGGCCATCTTTGACCACATGGGGGTGACCATCTTGTGTGTTGGAGTGAGGATCAATTTGCATATTACTCTTTTTTTAGATAGGATGTTAAATAATTATATTTGCCACAACCATATCTTTTTAATATTTTAAATTTAAAATGGCTAATAAAACTGATCAATTTGATAAAAGTTATGACAAATATTTTTATTATGTCTTCTCTGATTTAATTTTTGTCTGTTTATTATTATAATATTTTTCTAATAGTGAATTATTTTTATGTAAAGAAGAAATCATAGTGAATAACTTTTTAATAACGAAAATTACACAAATAATTTCTACATTTGATTCCCCCCCCCCCCAGAGTTAATTTTCACTCATATACTTCAAATTACTTAAAATTTAGAATTCTCAACTTTAAAAACGGCAAAGTATTTGGAACAGCCACATCTGTTCACATCTCACAGATGGCCTTTTGTGCTTTTCTCTGAGTTCTTTATAATTATGTGTGACTCTAACTTCTCTGAGGGTGGATGTGAATGTTCTGAAACATTATATTTCAACTTGAATTCAAACACGTTCAACAAGGTTTACAGTAAAAACCGTTATCATATACTCTGTATATGTAGCTCTAGGGCTCAGATTAATTTTTGTCATTGTCTTCTGCTGAAACATGTTGTAAAGGTATTGTTATAGACTGGCAAACATGAGTGTGGCTCATCAAAAAGTCATCCCAGCAAGACAATTTATTTCATTTATGATAATAATTTAAAAATACCTACTTCAAAGTTTTAAGAATAATTGCAAGACAAACTTTTAAGGCACTGAACAAAAGCTTGAGCAAGAGCATTTCTGCTTTCAGAATAAGTAATAGCAGAGTAAGTATTCAGTCTAATGCTAGAAAAAGAAACATATTAATAAGAAGAAAAAAAAAACCCTTTTTAAATCCATTGCTGATTGTGGCAAATTTTAGCCCCAAGATTATTTCACGCCCTGATCTCTGAAACTGTCAGTATGATGAGCTATCATACCTGTGCATTTGGTAAGGCTCAGGGGACTTTTCGGATATAATTAGGATTACTAAGCAGTTGACCTTAAAATAGAGAGATTATCCCGGATTATCCAGGTAGGACAATTTAATTACATGAGCCCTTATATTACTCCTTCAGCAGACATGGAACAGAGAGATTTTAAACGTGAATAGAATGGATACAGTATACCTCTGCTGGCCTGATGTAGCCAGGGCCACATGGAAGGTGTGAGGGGAAAAATGACTTCTGTCAATAATCTGTGACTTTGGAAAAAAATCCCAAGACTGAGGTGAAAACCATAGCCCCAACAAAACTGATTTGGGGTTTATGAGACACTGAGAAAAAATTCCATCATGCTGTGCCCCTGCATCTTACACACAGAAGCTGTGAGAAAATCAATCTGTCTTTTTAGTGCTAAATTTGTGATAAGTTGTTGTGGCTGAAATAAAACAATGCAGAAAGCTAACATGACGATGAGGAACTCTTAGTACAAAGTTTAAAGAAGCAGCCCAGCACTTGGGAAGGCTTTTATTTTGGAGAAAATTTGCTAAGCCAGGAGATGGGAGGTTAAGCAATACAAGTCTGCCTTATATCCTAAAGAAAGCAAAAGTGAGCCTAGATTCCACCATCTTTGGGCTCTGCTAAAATTCTACATTTTGAACAGGGACCCTGAAGGTCAGGACTATACCATACGTTTAAGATTGAAATTAGTTCCAGGCTGGTGTTGCTCAGTGGTTGAGCCACTACCTATGAACCAGTAAGTCATGGTTTGATTCCTGATCAGGGCAAATGCTTGGTTTCAGTGGGGAGCATGCAGGAGGCAGCCAATCGATGGTTCTGTCTTAGCATTGATGTTTCTCTCTCCTTCACCCTTCCTCTCTGCAATAAATAAAAATACATATTTTTGTAAAAAGATTACAATTAGTAAAACAACCACATCATGAATTCTAGCATAGCTTCCATCAATTTGGGATGACAGTGAATTTTATTTCCTGAAACTGGGTTAAGCCAGTAGATCAAAACTGGTCTTAGTTGTTCCTCCAGAGGACATATGGCAACATCTGCAGATATTTATAGTTGTCACGACTGGGGGGAGATGCTATAGATTTGTAATGAGTGGAGATCAGGGAGTCTGCTTAATCCTCTACAATACACAGAACAGTATCCCATAACAAATCTTTATCTGTCTCCTAATGCCCATAATCCTACAGTTCATAAAACCTGCGTTAAGTTGATCCCAGATGGCTGCTGCCTGCAGATTCCTAGGAGAAGCAAACACATAGCTTTTATGGAATACTTTAATATTTTTCTAGTCCTCAAGATATTACTACAAATTGTTTTATGAATAAAAATAGGTAACATAAAATAAAACTTAATAAATCACTTGAGAATAAAGCAATGAGAAATAGGACAATCATAAGAGACCTAGAGGAATTCTTGATGAATAGAATCATCATAGATTTTATAGAACTATCTTAATCCACTTAACAAATAAATAACAAGATTAAAAATTATGGCAGAGAAATACGAAATGTAAAATGTTATATAGGGGAATTGCCAAATGGTATAACTAAGGTGCCAAATGGAATTAATATAAATGGAAAAAAGTGCATTAACTGAAATTAAGAATCTAATTAGTGCTTTTCAAAGTAGAGTTGGTAACAGAGAAATACAAATATTTAAAAAGTAAGATTTATAAATTGCATTTAAAATAGAATTAGAAGAATGAGAGATTTATTTATATCCTCACAAGGAAATAAGAAAACAAAAGAGATAGTAGCTATATTTGAAAGATCATTACTGGGATTTCTTAGAAATAAATGAAACTAATTTACAGATTCAAAAAATTCAACAACTTTTAAATAGTATCAATTCAATGAAATTTACAACTGTATAGCAATGTAAAAATGCAGATAATAATAAAAGAATAAAAAATACATAAAGTAGCTGAAACCAGTTTGGCTCAGTGGTAGAGCATTGGTCTGTGGACTGAAAGGTCCCGGGTTCAATTCCGGTCAAGGGCATGTACCTTGGTTGTGGCCACATCCCTGGTGGGGGGTGTGCAAGAGGCAGCCGGTCGATGTTTCTCTCTTATCAATGTTTCTCTCTTATCGATGTTTCTGGCTATCTCTCTCCCTTCCTCTATGTAAAAAATCAATAAAATATATTTAAAAAAATACATAAAGTAGTATTCTACATTCAGATAAACAATTAAAAACTATATTTTAAAAGGAAACAAAGAGCCACAAGTCCATGAAACATCTTCAGAGTGATGAAAGAAATGAAAAAAGTAACTAAAATTCCTTACCTAGCTAAAATATCTTCAAGAATAAAGGCAAAATAAAGGAATAGTGGAGTTTATTTCAAAGATACTAGAAGCATGATACCACAAGGCATGAAATGATAAATATCTGGGTAAAGCGAAAGGAGTACTATTTGTATAAATAATGTTTTACATACTTACATAAATTGCATAGAAAGACAGTATGTAAGTTATGGATACAGTAAACAGTTTTCTCATTTCCTGTTTCATATGTCAGGATGAGTTATAATACCAAATTAAGTGAATTGCACTTAGTTTTTAGATATTACTAAAGAAGAAATAGGCATCAAAAATTGCATTCTCCAAATCTTTCAAGTTACTTAATTAAGATATTTACTAGAATAGACTAATCATCAATCAAATAATACAATGTTTTTCATATAATATTTAATGTATTGAGTAATTATACTTAGTATTGAATGAAAACATTTATGATAGGCCTATTCAAGTTCTTGTTCATTGACTTTTCTATATTGAAAATTCCTGGTTAATTTTTAGAAAGACACCCAATCAAAGATAAAAATTGGAAGTTGATGATCATAAGTGATCTAATAAACTAGACCCTTAAACTTTTATGTTCTTAGATGCAAATTGGTGATAACATCCCCCATTGAATTATTTTATGTTATGTATTATAAACATTACAGTATATGAAAGAATGTTTGGAGGACACTAAAGGAAATACATATAGGGTCTAGTAATAATTAATGTCGTTTTTAAACATTCGTTTAAAATCTTGCTTGGCGTTGACTTGTATTGACATAACCTTCAAACACGTGGTATCTACAGAACGTGTGAAGTGCAATTAACAAGTTTTGCTTGAAAAAGTTTGTGTTTGGTTTGGTTTTTGTTGCAAAACTAGGGCTAAGAAGATGGCAGATGAAGAGCATATTCGGCACTGCATGCTTTACGAGTTCCAATTAGGAAGAAAAGCAAGTGAGGCTGCAAAAAACATCTGTAGTGCTTTGGTCAAGATGCAGTTAGCGCCAGAAAATGCCAGCGTTGGTTTGAGAAATTTCGCGAGGGAAATTTTTCGTTAGATGACAAGAGTGGTCGAGGCCGTGTGTCCAATTTTGATCAAGAAGCTCTTCAAGCTCTTTTGGTGCAAAATCCTCAAATTACCCAACAAGAGCTTGCGACAACTTTAAATTGTTCACAAAAAACAATTTCCAATCAATTGCGTGCACTTGGCAAAGTCCAAAAGTTTGGAAAATGGGTTCCTCGTGAGTTGACCGACAACAACCGTAATCAAAGAGTCACAATTTGCAGTTTGCTCCTCTCTCGTCAAAACCGTTTGCCGTTTTTAGAGCAAATTGTTACCGGAGATGAAGAAGGGGTGCTGTATGTTAATTTGAAAAGGCGGCCTCAATGGTTGGACAAAAATGAGGCTCCGCAGCGCACGCCAAAACCTGACTTGCATGCGAAAAAAGTGTTGTGTGTTTGGTGGAATTTTAAAGGAATTCTTCATTATGAACTTTTACCATCTAACCAAACCATTACAAGTGCAGTGTATAGTGCCCAATTGGAAAGGTTAGCCCAAGCTTTAAGAGAAAAAGAACCCGCGCTGATTAATCGGAAGGGCGTAATTCTTCACCACGATAACGCATGACCGCATACTGCAAGAATCACTGCTGAAAAACTGCGCCAGTTGGAATGGGAAGTTCTCCCTCAACCTGCATATTCTCCTGATATTGCCCCTTCCGGTTACCATTTGTTTCGTTCTTTGCAAAACTTTCTTCTTGGAAAAAAAATTAATAATGAAGAATGCCTCAAAAATGCATTGACCGAATTTTTTGCATCAAAATCACAAGAATTTTACAACAGAGGGATTAAAATGCTTCCTGAGCATTGGGCACAAGTAGTAGAAAACAACGGCAACTATATTGTTGATTAAATTTTGTTGTATTGTTTAAATAAATTTGATTTATCAATTTATAATAGTATAATGTTATATATTTTTTAAATAATAAAAAGGCTTATAAGACAAAATTAATACACATTCTTTCAGTTTAAATTATTTTTATTAATTTCAGAAAGAAGAAGGGAGAGGGAGACAGAAACATCAATGATGATAGAGATCATTCATTGGCTGCCTCTGCAGGCCCCCTACTGGGTACTGAGCCTGTAATCTAGGCATGTGCCCTCAACTGGAATTTAACCCAGGACCCTTCAGTCCAGAGGCTGATGCTCTATCCACTGAGCCAAACTATCCAGGGCTAAACTTTTCTTAAAGTTATTGTCTCAATCTTTAGCACCAGACATAGACTTATTCCAACGTACAGGGTTTTGAGAATGATGCCTGTGTCAGGAGGTGCCCAGATGGTTTAGATCTTTGTCTGGTGTGAGGCTCCTTTTGCTGTTATCTGTTCACAGGGCCTTTACAACCAACATAGCTCTTCACCCATAAGTGAATTGCTGCTTTATGTGTTGTATTCTTATAGATCTTTTCTCTGTCCACTAACAGAACCCAATTTAGAATTAACACTTTTCATTAATCCTATTTTGGGAAGTTTCTAGAAATGTGCAGATGTATAATCGCATAAAAGTTACTTTCTACTTTCAACTTGTCAAACAAAATAATACACATAATGTGCTTTGTGGGAAACTAATATGACTGTGTATTGGATTAAGGGGTGTGGGAAGCATGTGAGTTTATTTTATTTTTTTCTTTCAATCCCATTATGCCTCCGTATGTTCGTGAAGTTTGAAAATTTCCACAATGCACACGCCTTGCAGTGGTAAGGAATAATACTATAAAAAGAAAGCTTTATATGCCTTTTAGAGGACAGTGTTAGAAATTCTCTTCTTTACAGTAGCATCATATTTTCTGATCTTCCTCAGAGTTACTATAGAGACGTGTTGAGTTATATTGCCCCTGCAACACAAAGCACTCTTTTCAGTGTTTATAAGCTATATGGAAGGGGTGCCCCCAGTTCAATTCCGCTTCATTAGGGTGATGTTTTACAATAACTCTGCCAGAAGGATGCAACACGAATAGAAACACACTTTGCTCATCTATGACTCAAGGTGCATAAACACATATGGGCAGAAACACAAATTTAGCAACCGCTTTAGAGTTTTCCCTTAGAGAGCAGCTATTTTCATCTGTACACTCATTCTTCTTTCATAGTAGATATGCAAGCATGCCATTTCCTGAGTGAATATGGATATGCATCTGCTTCCAGGGGACATACGTGTGAATTAGCTAAACACTGCAGCTATGTGTACTCATTTTTGGCAAGACATCTGGTGGGTTGATGTTACCTAATTTAACTGCCAAATTTATGTGTTTCAGTTGAATTTGTGAATATATCAATCAGTTTCACGCTCTTGATTCTGTCCTGATTTAAGATCTATGACTTTATGCACTATTTATCATAATTAGAATAGAAAATATATGCGTGAGTCATTGGGTATTTTGACTGTATTAATTTAAGGACAGTTATATATGTTTATAACAGAACTAAGATATTGATAGACATTATATCAGTGAATCTTCACAAAAGTTATTTGAAATTGATACTAATACTCCACTTAGATGGACTTGAATATGGACACAGTCTAAGAGAGACTAAGTAGCATGTTCAAAGTCTAATACATAGGGTGAAAAGAATCTAGGATCTTTCTGGAAACTATGCAGGGTCTACTAAGCCTGGAGAGTAGAACAGTGAACAGTATTTTAAGAATGATCAGTTATTCTCCATTTCTTTGTCCTGTACAACTCACACTCAAGAAAGGTGTCCAATGTCTTGCCTCCCCCTACATTGTGCAGAGAAAGTCCAGAAATTATTTCCCATCAGAGGAAGGTTTCTTGACCCCAAAAGACTGCCTCATTTGAGACAACAGCCTCTGGATTATGGTTCCCAGAGATGGTTACAAATTGCAGAGCACACCAATTACCTTTGGTTTTATAATTTGCTTAGAACAACTCCAAGATCTCAGTCCAAATGCTATATTTACACTTAGCAGTTTACTGTAGTGAAAGAGTACACGTTAAATTCAGCCAAGGGAAGAGACAGAATCCAAGAGAGGCCCAACCTCACAGCTTCTGGTGCAGTCATGGAAGGTCTCATTGTGATGGAGAGTATTGCCAAGTAGAGGGGACAACTTTGGTATTTAAAGTTTTCATTGGAGATTGATTATATATTGTCTCCTTGGCTGGTTATTAGCCTCCAGCCTCTTCCAGAAATTTGGGCTAATACTTTCAGTCTCCAGATCTCTATGTGTTTGAACTGATTTCCTGGATTACAATTTACATTGTTAGAATGTCTAATAATGGTGGTCAAAGTCCTAGTGAAATGAAGACATTCATGAATCTAGAGATCACCTCCCAGTAACTGAGGACAGATATCCTTCACTACCCCATCTCCCATTAATTTAATCTGAGAAACATTTTTATAATACTATTAACAAACCAGCCTTCATTCCTGAACAAGAAAACCTGATGAATGTAAAACAATAAAAAATATTTCTCTTCCCTTCCCAATACAAGCAGCACTAGAATCTGTCTGTTGTTTTTTCCTCCCACATTTGTGTAAAGTGCTTACCATCCATAAAATGTTTGAGTCTCACTTTAATAGGAAAGGTTAATATGGGGGTGGATAGAAAGAGTGGTATGATATTTGAACCTCATATTTACCCCTGGATTGTACAATATGGCTTCCTGTAACCTCCATTGTATAACTGGGCATTTGCACTACTTTCTAAGGACCTAAATTGATGTTCTTTGCAGGCAAGGGAAAATGAATACGTGATGAATTTGAGTAATTTCCACAGTATTTGTGTATCTAATAAACATGTATTAGCTAAGATAGTCATTCTTAAAATGTAGAATGCATTCAGACCAGGAAAGCGTTAGTTATTGCCAGGGCTCTGCTTGTGAATTAAACACACACATGCTTTATGAAATGCTCAAATGAAGAACACCCTCCATTAGAACAGAATTCAGGGAATACGCTTATTTTTTCTTTTGTCCATGCCCGGGAACACAATGAGTGCTTAGACAAAAAGCTCTAGGTGAAAAGGATATTAGAGCACTGTATGGGGCTGAGAAGAAAGGGGTTTCTTGTGGAGAAACCACAGACAGCAACAGGAAGCTCTGTGTGAACGGGTCTCCTTATGTTCAGTAGGGGTCCCGGGCCCCTCCTCCTGACCTATACGCTAGCAGACAATCCAAATATTTATTCAAGACACAGCGACTCTCCAATAAATAAATTTTTATCTATAATAATAAAATGATAATGTGCTAATTAGACCTGATAGCCGAATGTCCTTTCTGACGTCCTTCTGGACAACCTCCCTGAGGAAGCTGGGGCTGCGAGGGCCGAGGCAAGCCACCACAGCAGGGAGGGCCAAAACCCTTGCACAAATTTCGTGTGTTGGGCTGCTAGTATAATATATTATACCTACCTACCATTTTTTAAACTTCCCAGATACTTTGGGTTACATTTGTTCATTTTTCTCCTCGTTAGGTCACACACTCCAGTTTCCTGTATCCTCATCCCGCCCTTCCCCAGTCTAGCAGTAAATGCTCACCTCCCACCTGTCTTCTGATTTTCATAGTATTTTGGTGATCACTTCTAGTCTTCTGTTACCTCGGTGTTATCTACTGCATTTTTGTATTCTAATGAATGTGTTTCGGTATTCTGTTTTGAACTCTGACAGTTACTATCTTTTATGCCTTTCCATTGGCACCAACTTCAATCACAATGTTTGGTACAAAGCTGCAGCACAGTAAGTGATTGGTGAATAAATGATTAAGTGACATAGCTAATACCATCAGATAGGTCTCTAATCAGGGATGCAGATATATTCTTCAGGTAGAATTAATTTACATTGTTCTTCAATAAAGTGAATACATAATGTGAAATTATAATTCATGGAAATTATAACTCAGAGAAACTAAAGAGATAGATCATTAACAAGCTTCTTATATTTACTGATAAATATCAGCTATCTCAAGTAATATAATTTTATGCTTTAATTTTTGATAAGTGGTTGAGTGATTATGCTGCTGAATACAAAGGAATCTGGATGCTCAGCATAACAGATATACAGGATGGCGAAGTTTATGCCACCTTAACTGAAAGTTTGGAAATGAAAGTTATATTTTGTCCAAACATAAATTCAGTTCCTTTGAGAGTGGGATGGACTTTTCCCAAGAGCGGATGGTTTGGATTGGCATTTTTTCTAGAAAGATTTGAATCTGTTCAAGTGCTCAAAAAAGTCTAGGTTAAGCCCCTAGAATTTGATTCCAAATAGCATAGAAAAGATTATTTTGGCCTGAATATTTTTTTTTGGCCTGAAATATGTGAACATCAATATGATTACTGAAGAATTTTTGATTTAAAGTATTGTTTCAATATTAGGTGGGCCTATTGGGATATATTAGCTGCTAAATGAATGGTGTGGTGGTGATGAGTTCTTCAATAAGGCAGGGTCATTCAATTGTTTATGAATTATCACAGTTTTAAGTTATTGTAAAACTTTGTTCTCTCACTTTTCTAGCCAAAAGGTCTGCTTAATTTTTTTTTAAATATATGAATTTTCAGGCATAAGTTTTTGAAATCACATTTCTATGCCAAAACATTGAAAATAATTGTGTTTGCCACTTTAAAATATCTTATCCATTTAAATTTCATTGAATAGAAGGAAGAATTATTGTCAAGGTAATAACAATATATGTTACTGCTTCCTGAGCACCTACTATTTACTACATGCTTGTATTGTCTGAAATAATGTAGATTAGAATATTGACATTGACATAGACATAGGCATGTGTATGTATAATATTTATAAAATGCAATTGTATTTAATTAAAACATAAAATGTTGCATACTAATGAAGTAAATATTGCAAATGTGGCCCTTAAATAATAGTTTTTAATTTAAAAAATTACAGGATATGCCTTGGATGCTTATGGATTTGATTTTGTGATGAATGACATTTCTTCCAGAGGACAAAGTTGTTATTGTTTGTTTTAGTTTTTATCATCAATGCATTTAAGTGTCATTGACTTTTTTTTTTGGTGACATTGGATAATAAAAGTATCTAGGTTTCAGTTCTACAATACATCATCTATATATTGTATTATGTGTTTACCGTCCCAAGTCAAGTCTCCATCCATTGCCATTTATCCACCTTTACCTTCTTCCACCTCCCCTACCTCTCTTTACCTATTGTTGTCTGTGACCATGAGTCTTTTTTTTTCTTTGTTTAATCTCTTAAAAATCAGTTATTCAGCTATTCATTTGTCCTTTGTTATTTCACAAACATAGTTTTCTTAAATAGTTGAGTAAGTAGGCACATTGTCTAGAAAAATCAATACAAAACATCTTCATTAGATCATATATTTGGTAAATTCCATAATTCATTGGATACAGATTCATTTACTGGGGATTCTTCATTCTAAATACAGTGTAAGATTTACATGTTATTTTAATGATTTATGACAAGGTCTGTGCTTGTTAGTGAACTTACTAGAATATTTAAATGCAAAACTAAGTAAAACAATCTTTTGTTTTGTTTTGTTTTTCCTAAGGATGAATTTTGTTTCAAGAACGAAATCCTAAATGAAGACTGTGTTTTGTTTGTGAGGTGTTAAACCTTCTAAAACTTTATCAGGTTACATATGAAGTGGCAAACAATCTCCAGGAATATTCCCACACCCTGTATTTCTTATTACCGCTTTGATTTTATATTTAACCATTTAATTTTTCATTGTCTTTTAGTGTCTTGGGTCCATTGCAGAGTAATGTGAATATCCAAAATCCCTTTATTTTCCTATTACTTCACTTTAACCTTATAATATATCAGATGACACTACAATATGTTACTTTTCATTACCTTTATTAAAAACTATGTTCTTTATTATTCACCTTTTTAATTTCAGGATTTTTTTTTAGTGTTTCAAATGGTTGTTTGGGAAAGTAGTATGTGAAAGAACACTGAGTCATGTCCTAAGAGATAAACAAATAATTAAGATGATGATCCTTAATACTAGGCCGTCCAATTAATACAATATATTTGTGCATGATGCACTGACTAAATAAATATAAAGGAATAATATATGCAAATAATGATGCCAATAATTTTCAAATATATAAATTTTTAACCTTCATAACTATCCTGTGAAGTTGACATTAATCTATTTTTCATGGGGGCATAAGCAGATAATTCTAAGTAGAAGAATCCAATTAGCTACAGCTTTGCTAACCCCAAGTACCACACCCTCTCTAATAAGGCTGTCAATTAGAATAGTCAAAAGGGCAACTAATTGTAAAGGAGACTTTAAAAGCTTTCATTCTCTGAAAGGAAGGGAGTAGGTATTGCCTGCTTTATTTTTCTTCTGAATTCTCCTTTATAAATTTCTAAATTCCAATTACATCTGAAGATTTAAAAAAAAAGTCATTATTTTACTGTGTATAGTAGTCAAAAATCCTTATACCCAAAAGTCTGAGGTAAATAACATTAAGAAGTAGTTTTGCAAAAGCCAACTCAATGGTCCTTATTCTGAAATTGCATTCTGTGGCTTAGTTGTCCAGTCATTACCATCCTAGTGCCTCTAGCTGATGGTGTCCCTTTTCCCTAAGCTAGACTCTGAACAGCATACCTGTGAAGGACATTTTTAAATGTGATGAATAAAACTTATTTTGAAAGTCATCCCTTACTTTATGTAAACCTAAATATATTTCTAACTATTCACTCAAATGCAGATCAGAAGCAAAAACTAAATATAAAACATAACATATTAACTTCTCAAAGTCAAAACTGGGAACTTGGGATATATGAGTTAGTCACTTCCTATTTTTGAAATAAATTTGAGTTCTATGCTGATTAGGAAATAAACTTGGCTAATAGAAACATAAAATAATATATATTACAATAAATGGGCATCTGTTTCTCTTTCATGTACCAGTCTGGGCTTAAAAGTAGTCCATTTCTGCCGGGGCCGGTTTGGCTCAGTGAATAGAGTGTCGGCTTGGGGACTGAAGTGCCCCGGGTTTGATTCCGGTCAAGGGCATGTACCTTGGTTGCGGGCATATCCCCAGTTGGGGGTGTGCAGGAGACAGCTGATCGATGACTCTCTCTCATTGATGTTTCTGGCTCTCAATCTCTCTCCCTTCCTCTCTGTACAAAAATCAATAAAATATATATTAAAAAAAAAAGTAGTCCATTTCTCATAGTGTTTAGGTGTCAGTTCACAACACCTTCTGCTGGTACTAAAGCCCCATTCCTTCTTCTCTAGTGGCTGAGAGTTCAAGCTCCTTGTATATAAATACAGGCCAGTGACCATCATTTCCAGCTTCTGCTCGCTTCATTTTGCCTCTTGAGGACTTCTATGAATCAGCTGACCTGCAAAATCAGTTTTATAAATACTACATTTATCCAGCATTTCTAGGTATTTTTATTTTCATGTGTAGGTTATGTGATCCTTTTTTTACGTCATAAGCAGAAATCTTCCCAGATTATTTTGTGTTTGTGCTATCCTTTGATGATAACAAACTAGTCTACATTTAGAATGACTTCTTTTCTACTTACAATACATATAATACATTCCCTTCCTTTATGTCACCCTAAATATCTCTTGTCTGTTCCATTATTAAATGCCATCATCAAGTCCAACTTCCACACCCATTGCTAGAATCATAATCTCTAGGTTCCAACCCCACTGGCCTGAAAGCTGCCACAGTGTCTGACACATCCCACACAGCTGTCCCCTTTGCCTAAGGATGCTCTTCTCTCCCTTTTACACATCTCACCAACCTGGTTGTGCTGCACACATTCTCAAAAGACACATCTCTGACCTCCCGCAACTAATCAAATCACAACTATAATTTCTCAACTCAGTTGCAAAGATTGTAGAGAGTCACTAATTCACATTTATGTGTGCTTGGGAGAATGTGTTTCTCTGGTTGCACGTGTCTGTCTTGAGTAAGAGTGTTGCCAACGCATGGGCTCTGTGTGTCGGCACTGAATTTATGTCTCCCATGTTCACCACGGTGCCTAGTACAGAACAAACTGCAAACATAAATCTGTTTCATAAACAAAATCCTGTGTGAGTAATCTACTTGACTAAAAAGGTGGGGGACTAGGCTTTGACATTATTTTCTATTTGAGGTGCAACATTTTTCTTACAATTAAGATAATAATCGTTACCATCTCTAACATTGCTACCTCAGTCAAATATTAGGCAAGACTCTGAATCATTTTATTGAGAACAGGTTTAGCCTTACTGTTTCAATGTTATAGAGACATACTAGAATTGAGAAAAGACTAAATTATTTTCCCAATGACTGCATTTTTCCTAAAATAGCATGTATTATTTGAAGACTGTTTTAGTGTCTTCCAAACTTTTGTGATCAAGATCAAAAGATATCCCCAAATAAACTTTTTTTTTTTACTAATTTCAATTTAGAGTAAACCATAATCTAACATCAAATATGAGACAGCAAAGAATGTCAAACTCAACCTTCAAGCTTCTAGTTTTACAAAAGATGGGTGCATTAGATTTCAGATTTGGGGCTAGAGAAAGTGATTACATATTTCACATCATATTAGAGAAACCAACTGCTTTTGATGAAATTTTTGAAAAATTGGTTTCCTCAAAAAAAAAAAAAGTACTTTTTTGAGGGACTGCTCCAGGTGATGTTTCTGTTATTCATGTTCTTAGTGTGATTGTTCCTCTTATTATGCATGACACTGATGATGGTACCAAGACTTAAATATACCATATCTTCCTTCAGTGAGTGTAATGTGCAGATATAACTGGGAGATAATCTATAGAAATGACTAAAATATGACATTGGAGGGCTCAGTAAATATTAAACTGAGGTGCAATCATTAGTTAAAGTTAACTACTCTTATTCAATTCAATAGTAATATTTAGTCCCTGTTAGTATTGCACAGTGAAAATTTTAGGGGGGAAATTATGAAGAAGAATTTAATTTGCACAAATAATTACATTAGTGCAGTAAAGGGACATTAACAATTAGTCTGTATGTTTAACATGGAAATGATCCTGCAGAGTTTTAATTGAAGAGATTTATGCATATTTAGTAGGCTTAATGTTGTGTCTTCTTGGATCACTCTGCTGTGCAATGTGGGCGGGGTGTGATTAGGTTGTAATAAGGCCAATTCACAGTGGTGCATCCAAAATGAGGGTCCAGATGTGTGATAAGGGCAGATGGGACCCTCCCAAGAAAAATGTTATAGCTGCAGAAAAGACACTCTGCACTTAGGTACTTGGATCTAGGAAATAATCTTGAAATGAGCCTGTTTTGTTCTTGCTTCAAGTTATTTTGTTATGCAGAGTGGGAAGGGATATTAAAATTGGAATTCCTCTCCTTTCAGAATAGCCTTAGAAAAAAAAGGGCTGTAACAACACCACATATTATAAAGTAATTAAAACCTCCCTTTCTCTGACTTTGATGCCTCAGAACAGCATTTAAAATGCCAATAAATTTTGGCTCAATAATTCAAATAGTGGAATTTTAATGTAATAAATATTTATATACAGAGATGTAATAAATATTTATATATTTAAATGGTAGTATATTCAAAATTAGTTGTTATCCATGGATAAAGGACTAACTAGCTATGATATATTAAATAATTAAGCATTACATGTTCTCTAATTTAAGTATATAACATATTCTAATACATGGAAGAACGTACTAAATTGGATTTGAAATACAAAACCAAAGGAAACAAATATATCACATAAAAGTGATTAAGATATGAAAAAATATTTATATACTTTACAAAAGTATGATTTGTTACATAGACTTGCTTTGATCCCTTGAGCCTTCAGTTCATGTATATGTTTCTTAATAGCCTCGTTGCTTTTATCATATAGGATATAAATTATAAATTATTATAAATATAACCAGATTAGATTTTTTTAGATACTACTAAAATTAAAAATATATAAATGTACATGTTTCTTTTATTAAAATTAGCCAAGGGAATAATCATATTGATATTTAGGTGCATAAATACTTATTATTGTGCTACATTAGTCCATAGTGTTCAGTACAGTAACATGCTTCCCAAGTTTGTAGCCTAGAAGCAAAAGGCTTTAGCTAGATGTGCATTTGGCTGTCACATCCAGGTTTGGGGTAAGCATATTCTATGATGTCCACCAATAAGGAAATCACTTAAGGACACATTTCTCAGAACATGTTCTGCATGGTCATTACGTAGCACATGACTGTATTGAAAGGCTGAAAAATTTATACTATTCCTCGAACATACCAGTGTTTGAATATTTGAATACTGGTAAGAAGAATCCTATAAAAACACTTACTTGAAATTTCAATTATTAAAATATCATGTTTTCTTTATACTAAACTCAAGATATAATTAATATAAATTAAAACCATTTAGTTAATAATAAAACATTTAAAAATACACTATATAGATATCCTGTAAAAGATGAAAAATGTGTAGAAATTAAATGGGATTGATGTCTGTGCCTCTCACTAAAAGGAACTAATTTAGTTAATGGTCTCAAACTAAGCAGTCAGAACTGACATTTTACCTCTGAAGTGGTTTTTTTGTCCAAAGCTCATTTAGTGCTTTGATAGAGCAATTATGTAAAAAAAATATATATTTTTTAGATATTTGAAGCCTCTCCAAAATTAAATGACGCAAATAACACTTGTCACATTAGGTTTTATGATAATTATTGAAGGAAAAATGCAGGTAAACCATAATGTATGGAAACAACTTCTATTCACCTTATTATAGCATTTTGATAAGCTATTCCATTAGGAGAGGGGGAGAAATGATGCCGGAGAAATTTCCATCAATTTTAGTCAAATTAATGAACATAAAAATAATGATTAAATACAAACAATATGGTAATGTTCTCTTTTTTGTTTTATTATATCTCTTTATCCCAATTTGCATATTAACAGGAAAAAAGTAATTATCATCTCCCTTGGTGGCATACATAGCCTTATTTTTTGTGCTGTGTCATTTAATGAAGTTGAGGGATGTTTTCTATTTTTTCCTCTTCAAAATACTTTACTATGGCAAGAGTTTTAATAATTCCGATTTAGAGTTGTATAAATTGTGTGTGTGTGTGTGTGTGTGTGTGATTATTTTTCTTAATGCAACCCTTATTTTTCTCCAGAAGATTTCTTTACTACAAAATGGAAGTTGGAGTGTTTATATTGCTACCAATTTCCCATAGAATCTGAAGCTGAGAGCTAGGTGACATGATTTTGGATTTGTAATAGAAATGCAGTGAGTGTGTTTTACTGACCTCATTAAGATCCTTCCTGCTCAGCCATTCATTAGCTTTATAGCCCTGAGAAAGTATATTTAAACTTTCTACATCTCAATTCCTCCTTCTGTATTTTGAGAAAATAAGATTACTACTCCAGAGAACTAATAAATATAAATGTTTATATATAAAGATAGAGATTATGCAAAGAATATACAAAGATTAATAATTTACTTAATTAGTTTTTTTTAAAATTTCTATAAACCAAGAAGACGCTCTATTTTAAGTTTTAACATGATGTTACTTGTACATGGTATAAGAAAAGTAGAAGTTTATGAATCCAAATTAATATGTGAGGCAAAAGAAAACTAAGTTATAATAGGTACAGTGGAAAATTCAGCACCCCAAAAGGTGAAAGTCGCAGCATGTGCCATTCATATGATAAAATGGATTCAACATCTGCCGACAAAAGTGGGATTCATAGTCCTCTAAAGTGCATAAAGGATGTAGAAGATTTTTATCAATAATGGAAATAGTATTTATAACTTCTTTTCATAATACTATATATAGCATCTCCCTCTCATTCACTAAAATGTAGTTCTGGATTAACTATAAATCATAGCTAATAAAAGAGTAATATGCAAATTGGCCATCACTCCAACACACAAGATGGCCACCCCCATATGGTAAAAGATGGCTGCCACAAGATGCCCAACAGGGGAGGGCAGTTGGGAGGGACCAGGCCTGAAAGGGAAGGCAGTTGTGGGCAATCAAGCCTGCAGGGAAGAGGATTTAGGGGTAATCAGGCTGGCAGAGGATGGAAGTTGGGGGTAACCAGGCCTGCAGAGAAGGGCAATTGGGGGAGGGGCAAGGCCTTCAGGGGAAGGCAGTTGGGATGACCAGGCCTTCAGGAGAGGGAAGTTAGAGGCAAACAGGCTGGCAGGGGAGGGAGCAGTTAGGCATCAATCAGGCTAGCAGGGGAGTGGTTAGGAGATGATCCAGGTGGCAGGCAGAAGTGGTTAGGGGCAATCAGGAAGGCAGGCAGGCAAGCAGTTGGGAGCCAGCAGTCCTGGATTGTGAGAGGGATGTCCAACTGCCTGTTTAAATATCGGGCCTAAATTGGCAGTTGGACATCACTTGAGGGGTCCCAGCCTGGAGAGGGTTGGGACCCCTCCCACCCCCAAGCACAAATTATGTGCACCGGGCCTCTAGTATTACTATAAGTTATAAATATTCTAACCAACTATTTGTAATCTTCCATGTGCATTACTACTTAGTAGCATAAAATCAGCATTAAAAACAAGGTTTACTCCTTCACAGTTCCTTGCCTGAGAATTTCTTGCTGAACCTTTGGGTGCTAATGACATAACCCTGATATTTTATGTATTTTCCCTCAGGAGTGTTTCAAAAACAGTTCTGGCTTAGTTGAAAACACATAACAGAAAGTACCTTGAACTGGTTTAAGCAGATGCATTTTATTACAAGCATACTGAGCTATTTTAGCATCTCTAAGGCTAGAGCACCCTTAGCCAGACCTCTATCTACCCATTTCTCTGCACAGCACTTTCGCTAGCTCTCTGGGCAGCTTCTGTTTCCGCTGCTTTCTGCTTTCACTGCCTCTGCATATACCTGGGTAATGATGACCACAGAAACTTTCCAAGTTTAGAAATCCTCATTTGCAGCAGCTTTTGGAATCTAATTACCCATGAAAAATAACGAAAATCAATCTATTTCACCATGTATTTCATGAGCCAAATAACATAAGCATGTTTGAACTAATCACTAGCAATAGGTAAAGTGACATATCAATAAAAAAAAATAAGATCCTATTTGAGTTGGGACAGCAATGAGACACCCCACACACATTTTTGTTAGTGTAGAGGAACATTTCTAAACAAAATTAGAGATCTAGCAGGAAATAAGACTGTGGGAAAAGATACTACATACCCTGGAACATTCAATCCAAATCATTTGCCATGGAAGTTTGAAGATGAAGAGAAAACAAAAAACAAAACAAAGCACAGTTAATATGTTAGTAGTGGAAGACCCTGAAAGGTTTAATTTCTCAGCATGGCATTAGTACATTCCACAGAAAAAGCATGCATCAGTAGGAATGTTCTAGTTCATGTGCATGCATGAGAATAGCATGATAGAGTGACAATCCACAGTAATATGATTCACCCAGTTCTCACCACTTTGACTTGAATTTAAGCTCACTGGGAAATCATTGGATTATAATGTGGCTTTGTATTTGGCTATATCTGGAGGAAGGGAACATTCTGTTTAAAAGTATCTATATCTCTTATCAGACCTTCTGTCTTATATTTGCCCTTGTCAGATTGATGTACTTGTGTTAATTCTCACATGATTGCTCATCTTTCTGTATTTGGCACAACATCTGTGGCCCCCTCCTGGGGACCACATCTTTGGTCTAGTTATAGAAGTATAACCAGAGCCATGTTTTCATATGGCTCTGGTTAGTATCCAGGGCATCTCCCTGCAAAGGCCACTGTCCTCCTGTTTGGCTGTATTTTTTGTTAATGCCACAGTTCATATTTATGCTACGGTTCATATTTACTTTAGAGCTTTTGTATCTGAAAGCTTTTTTGAAATTTTAATAAATTAGTAAACCTTAGATAGGACCCATAGGAAACCCTTTCATACTAAATTCCACTTACTAGTGAATTGAATTAATATTTATTGCTATCATTTAATATAATAAAAGCCTAATATGCTAAGTGTCTGGTCGTCCATTCATCTGTTCAACCAATCAAAGCATAATATGCTAATGATATGCTAAAGTTGCTCAACCACTCACTATGATGTGTACTGATCACCAGGGGACAGACAGTGGACCGGTCAATGAGTCACTATGACATGCACTCACCACCAGGAGGGCAGACACTCTAACTGGTAAGGGTAGCTTGCTGCTGGGGTCCAGCCAATTGGGACTGAGTGAGACAGGCTGGATACACCCTGAAGCCCTCCCATGGTCTCTCCCTGGCTGGCCAACATCCAGAATCCCTCTCCAGCCCCGATCATATTCCAGTCTGGTCCCTTGGCCTGGCCTGCACTCTCTCGTAATCCGGGCTCAGGGACTAACCCTCTCCCCCCTGAGTTTTATGCACTGGGACTCTAGTTTATAAAAAATACAACTAAACAATATATGACAAAGATAACCACAACTTTAAAGACATATTTTCAATTATTAAATCACTAATAAGTAGTAAGGACTAGAAGATAAAGAAGAGTGGTTTATCCTAGAACTATAGGTGAGAGAAAAATAACACACCAGATGTATAAGTATGAATGTCTCTTTATATTGCTCTTTTAGATTTTGATGCACACGAGAAGAAATATGTAAGTTCTCACAGCCTTTTATTTCTTTCTTGTTCGCATCATTGCTTTAGAGGCAATATACCAAATTATTTTCAGATCAGTAAACCTGCATGCATTCTGTTCACAGAATACACAACTGTCTTAACAAGAAATGCACATCAAACACAAAGAAATACAGGTTTCACAGCTACAACTATCTGGCAATCAGGTCTTTCTTCCTTTTTCTCCTGGTGTTTATGGCTTTACTCCTTGAGTTTTTAAAATAGAGAGGAGCTATGTCCAACTATTAATGAATAAAACTCATCTCCCTTCTCCTACCCTACAACATGTATACAAATGTTATTTAGTTTTTATCTTTGAATTACAATATTTATAATTATCTAATTTTCTCCCTCCCTCTCTCTCTGTGACACACACACACACACACACACACACACACACACACACAAACATGTGCACTCTCACACACACATTATACATCTATAATACATCTGGGGATTGTATACAGCTAGTTGCACTGTTTTTCAATAACGTAAGTCGTAGGTGACAATGGCATATTAAAAATTCTGATTGAGACACTTACGCAGACTCATCCCTTCAGTCACCCATGGAAAGGGCATGCTTGCAATTTTCCATATGAATATCACAAGGGCATGCTTGCAATTTTCTATATGAATTTTCAGATTCTAGTGTGTTACCATGGCTAAGAGAATTTAGGGTTATTGAAGTCAACCTATGTTTTCATGCAAATGGTCTTCATTTATGTGGCCATTAAGAGAGTGTGTCCTGCATGATAGTTTCCAAAAATATAAAGTGAGTCCAATGGCATTACTGTGCTGGAATTGCTGTCACAAAATACCTGGACCTTTCAGCTAAACCAACAAAAATTCATTTTCTCAAAGTCCTGGGGGGCCGGGAGTCTGAGCGAGGGGCCAGGAGGATTGGTTTCTGGTGAGGCCTCTCTCCCAGCTTTAAAAACTGTAGCACCTCTCTGTGTTCTCACATGGCTCCTTCCTCTTTATATACAAACACCAGCCCAGCTGGCTTAGAGTCTCATCCATATGACCTAATTGCCAGGCCTTATCTTCAATTAGGGTCACATTAGAGATTAATGCAGCAATGTGTGAATTTGGACAGAAAGGACATACTCCGTAATACCAACGTTTTGTCAAAGCAGTGGGGACCTACTTAAAAGTGAGGAGCTGGATAGATGGACATGTGTGCTCCTCAGGATAGAGGCACGTTTCCTCTTCTTTACCTCAGGGTCTAGCTTTGCAGTTAACCTGTGACATTTCTGCATCAAAGCCTTTGATAGCGTCAATGGAAACCATCTCTTCTCTATAAGTTAATATAATCTACTTCACTGCTCCTTGTGATGAAAAAGCAATATAGCTCTAGCCAGCCTGGCTCAGTAGATAGAGCACTGGCCCACAGACTGAAGGGTTGAAGGTTGTATTCAGGTTAAGGACATGTATCTGGGTTGCAGGCTCAATCCCAAGCCCTGGTTGGGGAGCATGCATGAGGCAACCAATCAATGTGTCTCTCACATGGTTGTATCTCTCTCTGTCTCTCCCCTGCCCTTCCACTGTCTCTAAAAATCAATGGAAAAATATCCTCAGGTAAGGATTCACAAAGAAAGAAAGAATCCTCAGGTAAGGATTCACAAAGAAAGAAAAAAGTACAGTAGCATGATAGATCATCCAAATGACAGTTTTTATAATAGTGCCCGAAAGAAATTCCTGGGGGAACTGCCATGTAGATCTCACCCTGGACTTGAAGTTGGTATCCCAAATCTAATGTCCTTCTTAAATCACTCCCATTTGTTTTACAAAATAAGAATTCTTGTTAAGATTTGTTTTTCTTTGAAAGTCACATACTTACTTTGTCTTAGTGCCAGCAACATCAGGGCTCCAATATAGGCTTCCTGGTGTGTTAATTGTTTCAGTAGCAATGGAATTGCTGGCATTTCAACTTTGCTAAATTATGGTGAATATTAAATAAAACTGCATGAGTGATTATTTTAAAAACGCTAAGTGAGATAATGATACTGTTGAAATGTGAATTGAAATTTTATTGGTATTGTAGGAGGTATAAAGGGAGGTTATTCTAGTCTGTGAAAGGCTACACCTTAGAAAATGAAGTTAATTTCTTATTAGGAAACACGTTGTTACTATTAAGTTATTGATTTCATAGAGGAAGAGAGACAAAAAAAAAACATCAATGATGAGAGAGAATCATTGATTGGCTGCCTCCTGCATACCCCACACTTGGAATTGAGCCTGCAACCTGGCTATATGCCCTGACCAGGAATTGAACCATGATTTCCTGGTTCATAGGTCGATGCTCAACCACTGAACCATGCCAGCAGGACCAAGTGTTCTCTTTCCAACTTATGTGCTCACACCAAAATCTCTGCAATTCCAGGAGTTGTAGCCAGGGCATTTTTACAGTTCAATTAAAATATTGCTGAACATTCTAAAAAGAAGATAGGTATTACTGATCTTCATGCTGTTAATGCAGTTATTACAGTTGCTGCAGTTTATTTGTAGACCACCTCCCCCCCCTTTTTTTTTAATACTTTTTAAAAGTTTAGGGTTTATTTTTTGCAGCTACAGTTATAAAGCAGATTCTATTATTGGGCTTTGAAATCAATCATTAACACCTATTCTAAAAGCAAATAAATGCTAATTGGCAATTTTGTTATTATTCAAAATACCAAAATACCTTCTTTTTCATTAATTAGGGATGATATTCTTAGTCTTGATCTAGTTCTAACCCAAATGCCAGGACCATAAAAAATATGAGATTTCAGTAATTGATAAGAGAATATTATGCCTCCACTGATAATGTTTATTTATTTTTATGTATTATGCTTTTATTTGAAACATCTATTGCAACAAGAAAATATTTCTTCCACTTTTTTTTTGAGAAATTCCTTTCCACTGGGATAATTACACACTCCTCTGATTTGTAATGAAGAGGAAAAAAGCACTCACATTGGCAGATGGTGTTATTGATTAATGAGAAAAGAATATAGTAGAGACCTTCCAGTACTGCAGGATCTCCTACTAGTTGGCCAGTGGATTCAACAATTTGCACTAGATAAATTAAAAGTAGCAAAGAAAAAAATAATTCATGGTTCAATAATTCATTATTATATTTATTTGAAAGCTGTGAAAATAATTTGAATATGCATGTAATTCTATAATTATTGTATATTTTTACATCATTATACCCAGAGGAGTTATTAAACTCTTTTAGCCGTTAAAAAAGTAATCATTATTTTTACATTTTAAAACTACAATTTAATTATGGTCTCCAGTTTTCTCCTTGAAGTAGATATTAACTTGTTAGTAAAGTAACATTTGTCTAGTGCTTTATATCTGGACAGCATTTCCACATGCACTACCTCATTGAATTCTCATGAAACTCCTGAGACATATTAGTACTCCCATGCAACTAAATGGGCAATGCAGGTGAAAACAATTCTGTCAAGGTCACATACCTGGTAGCAAGTTGCAAAGGTTTTCTGTGCCTTTGTTAGAGTCATATTTATGTGTGCACAGCAATAAATCAGGGATTCCCAGTACCCTTTCCTCACATTTAATAATTTACTCGAGTATCTCAGAACTTAGGAAAGTGTTTCACTTACTCTTACCATTTCATTAAAGAGGGTGCAATCAGGAATAGCCAAATGGAAAAGATGCAAAGGTCAAGGTCAGCTGGGAGCTGTGCAGAGCTCCCATGCCCTCTTCTTTTGCACCTTCAAACCCCAGCACCTCCAGGTAGCGGTCTAAATCCTGTGATTGGATAAACCATCGTCCATTGACAATTACTTCAGTCCCGGGCCTTTCCCCCTCCCCAGAGTAATTCAGGGTAAGGCTGAAATGTCTAAGCTTCTAAATCAAGGCTTGGTCTTTTTAGTGACTAGTCTTCATTCTGGAGCTATCTAATCACCTCATTAAAAGAGAAGATGAGCCCATCTCTTATATCACTCAGGAAACTCTGTGGATTTTAGGAGTTCTGTGCTGGGATCCAGCACAGGGACCACACTAGGGGACATTGTAATAAAGGACACTTTAGTACTCAAGTAAATAGAGTTAAGAAATGTTAAGGTGCTATATCTGTATCTGTATGAAAGCAATATGATCCTATAATAAGTACAATTTCTAATCATTTTTTAATTTTAACTATGAATCACCTCATCAAAAACTTACTAGGAAAGCTGAGTCACGTGGATCCGATTTTATTATTTATTTATCTACCTATCTATTTATTTATTTAGCATGGCTGAAGATAAGAAAAAAGAACATTTTAAGAATATATATATATATATATGTATATATATATATATATATAGCAGCAAGTGATAGAGTGAGGAGAAAATACAGAAGACAGAACTAGGTAAAGATATTGGAAATCTATTAAGAGCTAATATGCAAGTACCATGTGTTAAGTATGATTTTTTATTATTATTACTGATATAGTTTCCCCATCCTACTAATGAATACAATGAAGCTTATAATAGGCAAGTAGATAAAAAAAAATCTTTATTGTTGAAAATATTACAGTTGTCTCCATTCCCTCTCCATCCCCACATTGATGCCCTCCAGAATAGGCAAGTATCTTATTCAGTATTAAAAACCTTACTAACTAGACTCTTCAACAATTGGTGCTGAGGAAACTGGATATCTGTATGCAATATATAAAGTTGGACCCTTCCTCAAAACAAACACTAAAAACAAAATAACTCAAGCCCTGGTTTGGGGGTCCAGTTGATTGAAGTATCATCACCTCATCCCCATCCCATACACGAGGTTGCAGATTCCATCCCTCTTCAGGGCACCTACTCAGGTTGTAGGTTTAATCCCCACGTGGGGCATGTATGGGCAGCAACTGATTAATTTTTCTCTCTCACATTAATATTTTTCTCTCTTTATCCCTCTCTCTCTAAAATCAATTAAAAAAAGTATCTTTAGGTGAGGACTAAAAAAAAAAAAAATTTTTTTTTAAATGAACTCATAATAGATCATAGGCCAAAATGTAAGAGCTATGCATTATAAAGCACTTAGGAAAAAAAACAGACAAAAAATCAACAGAGTAAGTCTTCATGACCTCAGATTAGGCAAAAACTTTTTAGCCATAATATTAAAAGAAAAAAGAAAAAGTAACACAAACTAAATGATATAAAAATTAAAAATATTTGTTCATCAAAGAATACCTTCAAAAAAGTGAAAGACAATGTGCAGTATGAAAGGAATATGTTAAACTAGAAATACACAAAAGTATATGCAAAATATTAAAAAATAATTATTGCAATTCAGTAATAAAAATACAAATAATTAAATTTAAATAGACAAAGTTTTTAAAGAAAATATACAACTGCTGAATAATCACATGTAAGACAATAACATCATTAGTCATTTAAAAAAATCCAAGTTAAAAACTATACTGAGGAGCCTCAGAGGGAATGGGGGAGAGAGGGAAGAGATCAAAGAGATTAACCAAAAATTTATATACATAAATGAATCACCTATGGATATAGACAATATTGGGGGCATACTTCTGGGGAGGGGGCAGGAGTGGAGATTAAGGAGAAGAGGGGTCAAGGGCGAGAGGGGGTCATCTGCAGTACTTTCAAACATAAATGTAAAGTAAAAAGAAACTATAATAAGACACCACTTCTGACCTACTAGGTTGTCTATAATAACTAGTGTTGTGTGAAGTTGGGAAAAAATTGGAATCCTCACATATTGCTGATAGGAATACAAAGAAGTGCAGTTGCTTTGGAAACAGTTTCATAGCTCTTCAAAAATGGTAAATATAGTGCTTCCATATGACCGTGTAATTCTACTCCTATATATTCTTATGAGAAATGAAAACATAGGTCCACACAAAACTACTTCAAAATTGTACACAAATATATCACTCCTAATATTCAAAGAGTGGCAATAACCCAAAGGCCCACCAATGGATGGATGGGGCTAAAAATGCATTGTCTCCATAACAATGGAATGCAATTTGGCATTATAAAATAATGTATAATGATGTGTGCATGCATGCTACAAGTATTTACCTTGAAAATATACTGCATGAGATAAACCAGTCACAGAAGACCACATATTATACAACTCCATTTCTATAAGCTGCTCAGAATAGGCAAATTTATAGAAACATCAAATAAATTAATGATCCTAGTAAGGGAGCATGGAGAGTAAAGATAAGGAGGGACTGCTAATGAGCAATGTGCTTCATTTTGGTGATAAAAACGTTCTAAATTGTATTATGGTGCTGTTTCGCTACTCCATGAATATGTTAAATACATATAATTGTACATTTTAAATTCATGAAATGTTCGTTATTTAAATTACATTTAATCAAGCTATTTTAAAAATAAGTATATGAAGCCAACAAGTTTGACTTCAAATCTATAATAATAAAAGTGTAATATGCTAATTAGACTGGACGACCTGCTGGACGAAGCCAGGGCTGCCAGGGAAGCCTGGGTCCCCGTGCTGGAAGGAAGCTGGTGATGGCAGTCGGGAGTGGGGGGATGAGGGGAAGGAAGACCTATTCTTGCATACATTTCGTGCATTGGGCCTCTAGTAACCATATAAAGGGTTACTAACTATATATAATAGTAACTATATATATGGTTACTACGGTATATATATGGTTACTATATATGGTTACTAAACTACTATATTTATCATTGATGGTCAAAAATTTTGCCTTGGCAAAGTTAATTATGCACTTAACATTTTGAATCTACCCATAGAAAAACACTCATGTGTTCTTTCTTTAAGAAATATGGTTTGGTATTGATTTGATTGAAGGGTATGATATAGTTTGATAGTGATTATGATTGAAGGTTAAAAACTGTTGATTCATGATATGTGTGTAGTTGGCACACAAGTATATGTGTGGTATGTGTAGTGTTTGTAGAAGTCAAAATTGAAAGGAATATATCCTTAGAAGTTAAATACCAAATCCTGAGGCTTTTTATATACATTCCTTCAGTAACAGGGATATTTTTCATATCACAAATGCACTGATGTTCTTTGAGATTTTAAGTCCAGATTCTTCTAGGTTTTTTAAAACCTAATAAACAAGTTGTGTGTCATGTTTTACCTACAATTATATTTTTTTTAGGTAAGTAAAGGCATCAACCGTTCTCATCTTCAATTCACTGTAATGACAGTGCTCACACATGTATGTCTAGACCTGCAGCTTATAACTTGCAAGCATTTCTTCCCCCCTCTTGCTATGTTATTTAGATTCAGTTCTTATTAATTATTTTTTCTAGTCAAAAGCCAGAAACCTTGGAGAAATAATGCCCATCAGGGTGTTTGTAAGTTCCCCTGTTTTCTGTTTAGAAATCACTGGAACAGTGGGAAGCAGGACCATTAGTGAAATACATGTTGGAAGACACGCATTAAGGTCTATAACATTGTCTTTAACTGCAGTTATATTGCTGCCTTTTATTGATATAGACTCATGTTAACAAAGAAGGATGAAATTGAGTGGCTAGAGAGTACTGATTATACACATTCCTCCTGTAAGCCTTAGGGCAAAGGGATCTCAAGGCCATTCCCTGTGGCTAGAGACCCTGCATTGATTCAGAAGGTGGGATCCCTAGAGCTTGGGTTGCGTGAACACTGTTGGAAGCCTATATAGGTAGGTGTAGGGTATCATCCTAGAGGGAACCTTTTCCACCAGTTCAGATCTGTCTTGTACAACTTTCATTCCAGATTATCCATCCAAATTCTTCCTTAGTGGGGAAGGTGATATAAAACTAAAGAAGGAAGGGAAAGATGCTGATTTATTTTAGGCACTTAGCTCAATTTGCTTTTACTTGTTTGGGAAATTGCTTTTTCAATGCGGAAAATGTGTTGCAGTGAAGTAATTCAATGGGTTTGATGACACTGCAGTGTGTTTCTCCCCTGTATCTGTTCTACGTGTAAATGAAATGCACAGACTGCAGTAGTACCGTTATTTACTTCATTTTATTGCCTCTCTCTTTCTTACCTACTAGATTACATGTGCGTTAACTGAAGGTACTGTTTACACTTATTTAAGATTATTGACTGAAATAACCCGGACTCTCCTCGAGTGAGGACTGATTTAGCTACAAATCACTGTTCCAACTCTGAAATCATTAATCAGCCTCAGGCAAGATCCATTATGTGGGATTTCAATGAAGAAGAAATATTAACAGTTCCCTGGAAGCAACGTTACCTTCGCATTGGCTGAGACTCCCTGCTGGAGCAGCAAATCTCCCTCCAGTAATAATTATAATACATTAGTAGAGGTTTAATTTCCAATAAGTGCTGTCTGTTTAAGAAATGGCAGTCTTACCAGGGCTCAGAGAATAATAGATCAGGTTATCAGCAAGACTATGGAATTAGGTGAAATGAATTTAATTGGAATCAAATTAACATGGAATTGGATGAAAGATAATAAAAAAATTCATTACAGTTTGAAAACTGTAGAAAAAAGAGAAGCCAATGTAAATTGTCCAGTGGCATTTTTATAGAAAACCTGTGTTTATAGATCATATCACTGGATGATAATGGGTCTGGCTGTGATTTTTCCTTTAGTTTGTAGCGAAATATTAATTTACTGGTTAGCATCTACTACAATAGTTGTAATACTTTTTATCTGAGGGATAGAAGTTACTGAAAAGAATCATAGAACTATTGGGTAAATTCATTCTTTACAACTATACACAGTGATTAACTTTTTTTTTCGTCTAAATTAACACTCCAGTAAAATTTTTTCAGTGTTGAAAAAGTATAATTTTATAGGAGAAGTTATTGCTGAGATAATTCTACTTAGGAAGGTATTATGCTAACTAAAATGCATCAGACAGAGAAAGACAATACCATATGGTTTCACTTATGTGGAAGCAGGGGGGAAAAAAAGACACAAAACCAAACCAAAACAGACTCATAGAAACAGAGATCAACCTGATGATTGCTAAAATGGAGAGAAATGTGAGGATGGGTGAAAAGGGTGAAGAGGAATATAGTCAGTGATAGTGTGCTAAGGTTGCCTGGTGACAGATGATTATCGAACCTAGTGAGGTGACTATATTGTAAGAAATATATATGTTGAGCCACCACATTAAAGACCTGAAACCAAGATAATATTGCATGCCAACTATACTTTTAAATAGACAATAGAATGTTTCTAGGAAGTTAGGCTTGAAAAAGGGTTAGAAAGTTTCCTCTGAGGTTTTAGAATAGTCTGGGAAGGCTGCAAATCACTTATAATTTGAATAAAAGCTCTGTTATGTATAAGGAACCATATTAAGGACCTCTATTTTATATATTGCATTGTCAGCCTTTTAGTAACATATAAAACAGTCATACATATATTAGACTTGCTTAACTTTAAGTACAATGAATATTATTTATAATGCTTTAAAAGTTTTACCAAACTCTATTTCTTCCAGAATCATTACATATCTAGGTGTCCACAAATTGACGTTCTAACATACATAGAAGTTTTGATATTTTCAAGTACCGTGTCCTTACAGTGTCTGTGTTGTAAAGGCATTTATTGTACCAAGTGGACTAAATTCTCATATTGAAAAACTATCTGGCTCACTGCATAAACCAGATGATGTGTGTGCCAGTGCTTGAAAATTGTTCTTCAGGTTCAATGAACTATTGATTTAAGGAATTCAAGGTGATTCCATTACTGAATGAAGAGATTCATATTTTCTTAACACTGTAGATTTTTTAGTTTGATTTATGTGTCCATGAGTGTATGTTTGGAAACCTCTTTATACTATTTGATGGATTTCATGTCATAGTGTCAGATATAGAGACCAAAATCAAAGAACTATTATAAGTAAACTCTGCCTCCCCCATTCTGTAGCAAAATATATGTTAAGAATAGATTTGCACAAAACTTATCTAAAACAAACAAAAGAACTCACCATTCTAATTCTATCTATAAATCAGATTGAAACCATAGCCTAAGAAATTATTATATTTCTCAAAATATGTAATAATTGCAATGTTTAAAAACATTACATTTAGCAACATCTTTGGAAAATATACTGTGTGCTTATGATAATTTTGGAAGGGGGTATATACAGAATAATTTACATAATTTATAAAGTTGAAGTTAGTGTTTATTTCAAAAACACTCAAAAATTGCCTCCTTTATCACTAAATATTCAGCATACCTCAAAAAAGGACACCTTTACTTCATTAAAAGGAAGGTGATATGACAGCTCACTATTTTGCAGCTCCTTCTCACCCAGCATTTAATGATCCCCACTAATAACCTGAGAAAATCTATGTCAGGCATGCAACTTATCAAAATGCTTTTGCATTATTCTATTTTTTAGGTTAACAGAAGGTAGACCATAATTAAAAATGAACTTATAGTTTCATGCTCACTGTTAAAACATGACATTTAGAATAGGAAAGAGAATCCACATGACATATATTTTATATGCAATATATTGTATAATATATATTGTATGTAATCTGTATTTTTCACATAAGTAGATACCTAAGGTATTCATCAATTTGATCAGTGGTTATTGATGTTGTAACACAGAGTAGTTAAAAATGTATTATTTCATAACACTCCTATGTTATAGTATAATTGTAGAGGTTGTCTGGTTAGAAATAATTCAAGCAGTTCATTAAGGAGGTAATTCATTAAAGCCACTGGGTTTCTCAGATACCTTTTTCTTGAGTGCAAAGCCATAAACACATATTTGTACATGTGTCAGAAATGTCAACATCAGAAATTTAAAAATACATTTCTAAAAGTTTAATGAATGTAAACTAGTCATTATCTCATAGAGGAGTATTAGAGTATTTGTGGATCAGAGGAGGTATATGACATTTGGTGTATACTAAAGTACAGTGACAGGTTCTCAAGATATAACTTTTCAGAAATAAAGAGGGTGAAGGTGAGTGAAGGATCCATTACAGAAATAGAAGAGAAAGATTTGAATAAGAATGTAGATAAAGAGTGAGCAGTATATCCTATTTAACTGCAAAAGGCTCTAATTAGCTGTCCTAATTGTTTTTGTTTGTTTGTTTTAGTTATTTTTTAGAGAGAATGGGAGGGAAGAGAGAGACAGAGAAACATCTGTCTGAGGGAGACACATGGATTTGTTGCCTCCTGCAGACTCCCCAACCAAATCTGGGATCAAACCTGCTGAAGCTCTATTCACTGAGCCAAACTAGTGAGGGCGTAAGTGTGTTTTGAAGGGATAGCTGAATCAGCCAACATGGCAGTTCACATAACCTAAAAAATGGTTGTCAAAGACACATACTGTCATATGGTTCAGGTTGAGTTGCTGTAAGAGGCTTAAATGTGGAGTTAAACAACTATATTCCATCCTAAACCCTGCTGTTTCCAGTTTTGTGGTCTTCAAACAAGCCATCAAAGTACTTTGAGCTTGTTTCTTCCCCTTTTACAGGAAGGAATAATATTTCACGGCCAACTGTTATTTTTGGAAAATCAAAAGAGAAAGAATAGCATGTTATTATACTAACAACAACAACAATAGCAGAAATACTATCAAAGGTAATGATCAACAATAATTGTGCAATAGAAATAAGGTTTGTTTAGCATTCACTGAATTCAGTAAGTTAGATGCTGTTAATGTATTTCATTTGTTACATTACCATAACCGTGGGAGATATTTAAAATTAGTGTTTCTATTTTAGAGTGAAGAAAACAGAGAAATATTAAATTGTTTACTCAGTTCATACAGTTAGTGGAGCGGGCACATTCAGGTTTGTCCAAGTGACACTATGTGTTATCTCTCCACGCCCTATAAATTTGGGATATTTCTAAGTATATCCTTCTAAGCAAGGCCTTATCATAGGATAATCTTGGTACCTATGTATTATCTGCTCTTAAAGGAGCTTGCCTTCTAGTTCAGTGCTCAGTACATTCAAGTAAATGAGAAAGTGAATGCTTGGAGTCTATATAGACCTGGTCTGACAGCTTACACTTCTCATGGTGCATTAAAAGAAAGATTTGTTTGAAATGTAAACAGCTTAAGCAACAGAAATAGTTTCTCACATTTCCAGTCTCATATGTTAAGTTGGTGTGTCTTCATCATTTTATCTGTAGGCACACATTTACGCAATGTCTTCTAGATGGCAGTGTTTAGAACATATAGCACCATATGGTATAATTAGGGAGTAGAGGTCAAATGTTTTATGCCTCACATATCTTCATGATTTAAAGTTTATTAAAATAATCAACTCAACTGAAATTTGAATTAAATGATATATTCTGTGGACAGTTTTTTCCTGTGTGGATAATTTGCACAAAAAAAAATCTGCCCTATGCCAAAAGCAACTCGGTCACTGTGAACGGAACGTGCCATTAATATTTCAGCAGAAATTTAGTGTGGCGGATGATCTTCAAAAAGACTGACCCCTGGCACACGTACTATTTTTTTTTCTCTAATTGGGAATCTTTGAGAAGGAAAATTTCAGAGTTGTATTATTCATATTATTATAACTATTTAGTGAAAGAACATTACATTTCTTCAAACCAGATTTTCTTTCAGAGGAAGAGAAGAAAGAGGAGGTATTTTTGTTGCATGTGTTATTTCCTGATTTTTTCATAAATGTGACATTTTATCTGGTGGGAATATACAAAGACAAACATTTTGATTCATTAATTTTCAATTTTATTTTCCAATAAACATATTTTCTTCTAATTTCCTAACATTTATCTGACCATTTTTTAAATTATAAGACGATGACATCATTGTATTCACTTAGAAAATGAATTATGGTCATATGCTTTTAGTGTGCTTAGAGCCATATATTTTAAGGCACCGTAGTTATGGATTTTCGTTGCAACACATAACTGGCAATTACTGTGAATATGCCTTGTTTGATTGCCCTATGGATAACCTCAAATGCACTTCCATAAACTTTGAAGTTTAACAGAGATATATTGATTTCTTAATTTAATGGGAAAATGTCTGTGTAATATAAAATAATGGATTCATTTAATGTAGTTACATCAAGAAATGCAGATCTATATATCTCACGTCCTTCACATGCTTGAAGTAAAGACTAATCAACAAGAGGTTGAAAGAGGATGAAACCGGTTTGGCTCAGTGTTAGAGCATCGGTCTGTGGACTGAAAGGTCTCTGGTTCGATTCCGGTCAAGGGCATGTGCATTGGTTTTGGGCACATCCCCTGCACGTGGTGTGCAGGAGGAGGCTGGATGGTGTTTCTGTCTCATCAAAGTTTTTAGCTCTCTATCCCTCTCCCTTTCTCTCTGTAAAAATCAATAAAATATTTTTTTTTTTTAAAAAGAGGTTTGAGAGAAAACCTAACCTAATTGGCTCTTAATATTTGGAATTCCTATTAGTACATTTTTTATATTGTTCATTGTCATTTCCTTCTTTGTTAAAAAACATCTAGTTTAGAAAATATATTTTTGGTTTTTAATTTTATATTGCTTCCTTTTATTACAAAGTAATGATGCAGATGCTTCTTAGGTGACTGAGAGGTACATTTTTCACTTTAATTTTAGTCCTTTCTCTCCCACATTATCTAAAATGGCCATGCTTTAAATTATTTCAGGGGATAGAACTCAAGTTCTCAGACATCATCAATTCATTCCTGATGAAACATTGACTCATGTGATTCTTAGAGGTGGGGAGTAAATCTTAGTCTTGGAAAATTGTATGCTTTCATTAGTTCATAATACAATTAAGGTTATTATTTCTGTTATCTTTATAGGTAGCAATAGCAGCTTCCTAAAGCTAGTTGGTAACATTTCATTGTTAAAGCACTCCCAAAAAATGTGCACAAAAGTTGCTGGTAAACATTCCAAGCTTGTTATCTAAAAACATATTTAATATTAGATATTTTTTTTTTTGGTACAAGAAATATTGGTTTATTGAGAGTTTTTCTCAACCAGTTATATCCATTATATCAATAATTGGTTCAAGATTCAACATAATACCCAGGGATTATGGCTAACTGAACCAGCAGACTCTGTAAGGGAGCGAGGGCATCAGGTGCAACTTCAGACAGATCCTCTGTATTCTGCCTTCACTTCTCAGTTCTCATCTGCGCAGCGCCATTGAAGTTTCTCCAGTCTCTGAGTAGCCTAGCTTGAGACAGAGGTCTGAATTTTTGGCTCAACCGTTTACGGTTAGGGCACAAAGTCAGGAGCATCAATAAAACAGATCTGTAATTCAATATCTTATTTGTCACAGTCAAACAATGTAATTTGTGTTTGCGTCAGCCAGCTGCGTTCGGCTGTTATTGTAGGCACTACTTTTGCGTGAGAATTTGTATTTTTAGACAGTGTCCCAAGCCACTTCAAAATTACTAAGGTAGATAAAACAATTGATTATTTAATTTGTGATCTATTGATATATCAATATCTGATCAGTGGTAGAGAGATGCACAGACTAGCAAGGAGTCTAGTTTCTCAATGTGAAAAGTACTATTAGTACTTTATGGCAGAAGGATCAACAAAACCAGTTGCTATGATGTGCACTGATCACCAGGGGGCAGGTGCTCAATGCAGCAGCTGCCCCTGGTGGTCAGTACACTCCTATGGTGTGGGGGAGGGTGGGCAAGGAGCTCTGCTCAGCAAGAAGACGGGCTCAGGGCTGGCGAGCACAGCGGTGGTGGCAGAAGCTACAGTGCAGTGAGCTGAGCGGTCAGGAGCCTTTCACTAAGGAGCAGAAAGCTAAGTGGTAAGGAGCGAGCAGGTGGGCGATAAGCATGAGAAGGATTGCCAGAGGGATGTCAGACTGCTTGGGGCCCAGACCTAAGCCAGCAGGCAGATATCCCCCAAAGGACCCAGGACTGAGAGAGGGCAAAGGCTGGGCTGAGGGACCAACCCCCAACCCCAGTGTACAAATTTTGTGCATTAGACATCTGGTTATTAAAAAGAAGTAAAATATATACCTAACTATTATTGATAGTAAGATTTAGATGTTATTTTTCCCCCTTAAACTCTGCCCCCACCAAAAATATTAAATTCAAAAAAGCACCCTCATAATATGCACATAGTTATTTTGGGACTTACCACACTGTGGATGTTTATATAACCTGTGTATCATCCCACATGTGTCAAACACAAGGCCTGCGGGCCAAATCCGTCCCGCCAGGCCTTGCAATGTGGCCCGCACCACGCTGTCATCACTGCACTCTGCTGCGTTTCCATCACAATGACACTTTATGACTGTTCAGTAAACCATTCGGCCCGCGATTTAGGCTGGATTTTAGAGTTTGGCCCCTTCTCTGATTGAGTTCGACACCCCTAATCTAGAACAAGGTACGAAGTTGAAGACTGGCTGTATTATCTTATTATTTGTAGTACTTACCAGAGTTCTCAATAATAAAGTAGAACGTTTCCCCTCGTAAAATAGTTGAAGTTCAAAATGCTTTGTTTCTGGCCAGAATTGTCATTGAGTAGCATGTTCTTTACTCAGTAAGCATGTTCTGAATGACAAGTCTGTATAAGACCCTGTGCTTGGATAAATGATCAGCAAGTGGGATGGCCTTTATATATATATATATATATATATATATATATATATATCAGAGAGGAAGGGGGAGCTAGAGAGAGAGAAGCATCAATGATGAGAGAGAATCATTGACTGGCTACTTCCTATAAAACCCCTTTCTCAGAATGAGCCCACAACCTGCCCATGTGCCCTGATGAGGAATCGAACCTGTGGCCTCCTAATTCTTGGTTTTGCCCTCAACCACTGAGAACACGGGCCAGACTGGACTGTGGTCTTAGGTCTAGTGGGGTCACAGATAATAACAAGTTCCTGCAATAGGTGGGAATTTGAGTCATTAAATGCTCTCTGAACAAAAGTTGCATCATGATGAACATTTTCTGAGAGGATCTTCACAGATGTTACCTAACATTTTCCTGGCAACATTCAATGTGTTGTTTATAGTAATTTAATTTTCTGGTGAATTTAGCCTAAAATTTACTTACAAGTTTACATTACTTTATTTATCCCATGTTATAAAAATTGCATGCCTGATGTCATAGCAACAAAAACAATATAGTGCTGGGAACGTATTATTTTATGAGTGTGTCAAGTTGTTGCGAATAATTACAGATGAAAAAAATTGGTATAAAGTAATTTATGAAAAGAGTGTTGTCCCTAAATGTATCTTACTCCATAGATATTATATCTTAAACTGCTTTGCTGCTTTTCATCTTCCTTCTTGGATCAGAAGATGTGCATTTATAATAATAAAGTTGGAAAAAGCAGAAAAATAATATGAATTTAGTTTCAGTAATTCCAAGGCATATAAACTTGTTCGTTTAAATTTGAACATTACTATTATTTGATTACAAGGAAATAAGCTCTCAATAATCTACATGTATTTGCCTCTCCATGTTCATGAAATTACAAAGAATTGTGCTGTACAACAAGTAAATTCCTCAAAACACTTTCTTACTATGTAGACCTATTCTCACAAAACTGGCTTTATTAGATAAAGATATTCTGGTCTGTAAGATTTTACATTTAAAAATATATATATATGAACTTAAGTTCTCAGTTAAGTGCATTTTTTTTTAGAGATAGCCATACAATAATTGACCATTTTTCAAATCAGTTTCAGAGTATGAGTATGCAATAACTATCTTTCCTCTTTATCGTTAAACTTCACAAAGATCTTTATAAAAAATGCTCAAGTTCATTGATAGGTGATGCAAAAACTCTAGAAACTGAGTTTCTATTAACTTACATAAATAATTTATAAAACCACCACTCATAAATATACTTAATTATCTATGGTTTGGGAGCATCTGGTAAACTTAGGTAAATTAGATGCCCACATAATCTAAACCTCTCATTTTTCCTTATAGTTAGAAGTAAGCTTCCTAGAAAAACATCTCCAAGACCTATTATTTGCCATAAAATAAATTTCATTAAAAGGACATTAATATACAATCTGTGTTAAAATTGCTCCTGCACTCAAAATTTATTGTCATTCAATGCAAAAATAAAAAAAGATACAAAGATAATAGTGATCAAGTTATCAATAATACAGGAAGCATATTAACCAAGAGCAGCCTTTTAAAGACCACAATCCTTTACAAAAGAACAAGAATATAAATACAAATAATCTATATTCATTAAGCATTCCAGGAAGAAGTTCTATCTTGCCAAAAGTTGTTACTATACTTAATATTATGATAGACACATGGGAACAATAAATTAACATTTAAAGAAAAACACTATGAAATATTTTCCTAAAAAAGAATCATCTAACTGACATTATAATATCCCATTATGTGTGATCTAATTTACACACAAAGTATACTTATGATTTCAGAAAAACTGTAGGGGGCATTGATGGTTGTCTTCCTCTATAAGGGACTTATGATATGTGAAATAATGGCTTGTAATGAAGATGATGCCTATCCAAATTGGGTTTTGAAACAGTGCCCAGAATTAGAAAAAAAATCAAGATCGTATCCATCTCAGGAGTGTGTTATAGGTAGTGCTCATAAGTATCATTAAATATGGGCTACCTAGCAACATTTTGGAATATTCTAAGAACTTAGGAAATAAGTTTAGACTTTATTAATATGATTAAAATTGTGCTATAAGTAGCAGTAAAAGAAATGTGGCAAAATTTAGACCCCCCACAAATTTAAACTGCACATTAACCAGTTTTTTTCAATCTGACATTTTCGTATTGCAGCACATGATTGCAAAGATTTATCTTCTTTATTGACAAAGATTTATCTTTTTTATCATTATAAGTCTTTAATTATGATAATATGCTTAAGATTTTGAAAAAATCAAGTCAATTGTCTAGCTTTATTTGATGGAGGAGAAAAAGGTGCATTTTCCACTTACATGTATGAAAATGTTTTCAGTGAAAGTGGGAGGGATCTAGGTGGGACCTGTAAAGGGGATAGAAACAGTGATTACGGCAAAATAGAGACAAAGCAGAGGATTTTTATAAAGAAATGTCAAGGTTTATACCCCCCAAATTGGGGAGAGTGCAGACACTGTGTAATAGTCACAGAATCTTGTTATTAATACTTTTCTTTGACAGTTTAATTTTTCTCTCTGTGGATGTTGCCTCAGGTTGAATTTAGCCCGTGGAACTAGAATGATGACCACTGTTTTGAAGCTTTGCCCATAAACATGTGTTTTTTGTTTGTTTGTTTGTTTGTTTTTTCTATTCTAGGACTACTCAGCCTGGGGAGATGTTACACACTAAGGGGCATTCAACAATATCTGGATTTTTTTTTATTATTACAGTGGGGTATGATCTACTTGAATCTAGCTGGGAGAGGCCTAGGATGCTGCTAACCATCCTAACAATACACAGGAGGGTCCTCCCACAACAAAGAATATTCTAATTTAAAATGGTAATGGGATTGAGGTTGAAAATCCTGCTCTTCTCTGTGTTCTTTATCTCAGCTTATAGATGTCTCCAACAAACTTGGACACCAGCTGTTAAAAAATATTTTGAGAAACAGTACATTTTTATATTTTTTAAATATTTTCAGAAAGGAAGGAAGAAGACATATATAAATATCAATGATGATGCCGGGACCGGTTTGGCTTAATGGATAGAGCGTCGGCTTGGGGACTGAGGGGCCCCGGGTTCGATTCCGGTCAAGGGCATGTACCTTGGTTGCGGGCATATCCCCGGTAGGGGGTGTGCAAGAGGCAGCTGATCGATGACTCTCTCTCACCGATGTTTCTAGCTCTCTGTCTCTCTCCCTTCCTCTCTGTACAAAAATCAATAAAATATATTTAAAAAATAAATAAATAAATAAATAAATAAATAAATAAATAAATATCAATGATGAAAGAGAATCATTGATTAGCTGCCTCCTGCATGGCTTTTTTTGGAGATCAAGCCTGCAACCCTGGCATGAGCCCTGACTGGTAATGGAACAATGATCTGCTGGTTCAACACCCAACCACTGAGCCATGCCAGCTAGGTGAAAATTTAAAATTTTACTACTGTTTTACAATTACACAGTTTTATTTAATTTATGTTTTATTTAAGTGCAGTTGGTGTTTAAACTTATATTACTTCCAGGTATAAAATGGTGCTTAGAGATCTCTATACCTTGCAATGTCATAATCGCACTAATTCTTTTTTTTTTATAATATATTTTATTGATTTTGTACAGAGAGGAAGGGAGAGAGATAGAGAGTTAGAAACATCGATGAGAGAGAGTCATCGATCAGCTGCCTCTTGCACACCCTCTACTGGGGATATGCCCGCAACCAAGGTACATGCCCTTGACCGGAATTGAACCCAGGACCCTTCAGTCCCCAAGCCGACGCTCTATCCATTGAGCCAAACCGGTCTTGGCATAATTGCACTAATTCTAATAAATATCTGTCACCATGTTAATTTACTACAATATTATCATTTAAATTACCCTTCCCATTAAAATATTATAAATTTAGTGTAGTAACCCTAAGGCTACTAGATAGATAGATAGATAGATAGATAGATAGATAGATAGATAGATAGATAAATTTGTTTATCTGCACATGAGTATCCATAAGGTACTTCTTTCAGTGAAAGGTGGCCAGATAAAGAATTTTGAAAAGAGAAAAAATGAGAAAACTATAAACCTATTGCAAAACAAAGTAAATATTCCACTTGATTCACAAAACTTAAATTTTAACTTTGAATGGTGTTATAGTGAAATGTTGGCGGAAATAAACACTTTGTTAAGAAACGATCAAATTAAAATAAAATGTTTAAAGTTGATTTTTTAATTATATACTGAACCTTAAAAAGATGTGTGGTCTAGTTTGAATTTATATCAAGAAAATATTTATATTACTATATCTTAGTAATATTTCTCATAGGGAATGCCTATAAGCACTCCAATTTCTGATTATAAGATAGGTTAATAATCCTTTGTGGGTTATTATATAATAAAACATTTCAACCACTAACATCATTGGTATTTTAAAATGGCCTGTCATATTATGTAGAACTAGAGACATGTGAGCTCAAGAGAAATTACTGTGCTGGTAGAGATTAGTGGTTATTTCTAGATGGTTTAAGTGAGCTTTTAATATTCTTATTTCCGTATTCTGAATGTTCTTAAACATGTTATCCTGGTAATCATAAAATGTTATTATAGAAAAAGGAGCTTTAAAAAGCTGCTGTGTCTGCATTGGGTCCACAGTTCGGGGCCTCAGAGAAGTGCTGCAGGACTTCACGTGGATGATCACCCACCCATGTTCACTTGCCCTGGGACCTTTTAAATTTACCTTTTGCTTAACTCCTGACCCAAACATTGTGGTTAAGGGTCATAGTAAAAGGCCAAGAAAAATGGCTTCATAGTGATAATGCATAAAAGATTGGAGAGGTTCAGCTGCTCCTAACAAAAGACCCAACTCACAGTGGCTCACACAATAGAGAATTTATTTTGCTCATATAAGAAAAAATCTCACTCATCCGTGTTACAAATAGAAGAATATCCATTTTAAAGGATGAATAATATTTCATTCTCTCCTCTCTCTCTCTCTCTCTCTCTCTCTCTCTCCCCCTCTCTCCTCCCTCCCTCTCCTCTCTCTCTCTCTCTCTCTCTCTCTCTCTCTCTCTCTCTCTCTCTGTGATTCCTCTATTGATAGACACATGTTTTGTTTTTGTTTTTTTTTCCATATCTTGGCTATTGTGAATAATGCATAATGAACATGTGGGCGCCTGTGTCTCTTTGAAATCCTGACTCAAATTCTTTTGGATACATACCCAGAAGTGGAATTGCTGGGACACATAATAGTTCTACTTTATTTATTTATTTTTTAGGAACCTCCATACAGTTTCCATAACCTCTGCACCATTTTATATCCCACCATTAGAGTACAAGGGTTTTAATTCCTCCACGTCATTGTAAATACTTATACTAAGTGAAATAAGCCAGCCACAGAAAGACAAATCTTTCATGATTCCACTTGTGTGAGGTATCTAAAATAGACAGACATATCAAAAGTCCAGTCATATCAAAAGCAGAGCTAACCATTGTTGATTTATCTTTTGACAATTTTAAGCAGATAAAAAGCAGAGGATGTGTATTGCATGCCCTACACAAACAACTGTGGGGGTTGTTGGACATTTCCTTCAGTGCAGAATTGCTGTTCAGGCTTTCATTCTCCGATTGGTGTGCCATCTGTCAGGCTCTACTTTCTATATTCCCCTCATCTCCAGATTTTTGCTCCAACTGCTTCTCTTATATTCTTCTCTCATAGATTTTGGGAAGTAAAATTTTCAGCCAGAAAAAATGATTTTCCTATGGTAAGCTTGACTAAAGCAAACACATGCAATCAATATATTGAGAGGAACATAGACAGATATTCTCTTTGTGGGCTAATTGTGTGGCCTGGAGCTCTGGATGGGTAGATGATTTTGTTGGGAGGCAGGCCATGGTTTATTTCTAGCTCTCCTGTATTTTTGTCCTTAGTATTTTTGAAAGATTTGGAGTACAAATAAAATGTTCCAGAGTAATATTGACATATTATGTAGACATTTAGCTTCATTGCAATTAAATCCATTTAAATGAAATCTAAGGTATTTTAACTATTTTAATAGCAGAGTAGTCAGAATACTTAGTCAAACTACCTAGGTTTGCAATCTGCTAATGTGACTTTGGACAAATTGCTTAACCTGTTCATTTAATTCTTTTATTCTTATATGTAGAATGGAGATCTCAATACTGTATAGTTGTGATTACATAGAAAATTGATGTGAAGATCAAGTAAATATCCAACTGCTTTATTATTACTATTTTGAGGAAAACATAGTATTTCCATGATAAAAACAATTATTAATAATAGCTGCCAATGTTTATAAGCAAACCATGGGAATCATGCTATGCATGTTAGCTATCTATTAAGTGAATTTAGAACTCAAAATTTATTGTTCAAGTTTGAAAATAAATTAAAACTTAAAATACATGTTAATACCTTTTAATATTTTATTAGTATATGTTGGTCAATATACTTAAAAGAACTTTATGTACCATAGTTCTACCTTCTTCAGAAATGAAAATATTGAAAATCTAGTAATCCATGTTACTTTTACAAGTTAACAAAGTTATCTGGGGGGCGGGGGGGGAGGCCTTCAGTTTAAAAAAATTAGCAAATTTTAAAATTTAGAAAGATGACCAAAGTGAGTAATTGGTCAATTAGTTTGAGGTTTTATATGCAATTATATTACTTAAAAACTACTAAATAGGCAAAACCCTATAGTAAAAAAATTGAATGTTATAAATTTTATTTTGGAAATTTGCTATAATGAATAATCCTTAAAAGTTAAAAAAAACCACTTAAAATAATAATAAAATATAGGGTTTCTCTTTTGATAACATTTATGTGCTGATACACTGCACTGTCTGGCTTTACATCTAATTCTACCATAACTGTTGAGGGTTTAATTTAATGTCTCTCCTTTGTCTGTCTCTATATCTGTCTGTCTCTTTTCTTTCTCTCTATATCTTCCTCCCTCCCTGTCACTCTCTCTTGCTTACACCCCCACTTGCCTTTTATACTAAAGCATTACCTATATATTGTTTTGCCTTCTTTCAGCCAGGTTTCCACAAACAATATCCAAAATATTTGGGCATATCTGATTGTAATTTCTTTAGTATGATAATACTAGAGGCCCAGTGCATGAATTCTTACATGGGTGGAGTCCTTCGGCCTGGCTGGCAGTTGGAGCCTTTCAGGCTATCTTGCCCAGTCCTGATTGGGGATGATGGGGCCAGCTGGCCAGGGGGACTGACTGTGTGAGGTTGCCCCATCATGGGAGGTTGGCTGGGGGAATGCACTGACTCACAGGGGGCAGTTCCTGCATTAAGCATCTGCCCCCTGGTGGTCAGGATGTGTCATAGTGACTGGTCGACTGGTCATTTGGTCGCTTAGGCTTTTATATGTATAAATTACTACTTTACTGAGTTAAAAGCAGTTATTTTTACAACATACTGTGGCTTATTATGTCTGATCCCAAAATCTGTATGGGTGAAATTGGGACTTCCACAAAATTACAAACTAAAGTTAAAGAAGCCTGAGGATATTTTATCACATTAGAGTAGGTGATGAACTGTCATTTTACTGAATATTCTAACTCAGCAAATGTTATTAAAACTAAACAAAGTATTACTGCAGTGGGAGTCATGTGAGGCACTTACTCTCAAAACAAGTACTTTTATGCAAAAAGAGTAATTTGCATGAGAGAATATTGGTTATTTAATATCTTGATAGTAAAATATATTATAGCAATCTACAGGATATTTACATTTCTAATAAAAACAGCATTTAAAAAATTTGAAAGGTAAACTGTAGAAATAATGAAGTATATGGACTTGAGGACATAAGAGGTTTGTTTTCACTATGGGTTGCATTCCCTTGTCACTGTGAGAGCTAGTTGTGTTCTTTGTAAAATTTAAAAACTAATACTCAGATAGTTGTTGTGAGAAGAATGTGAGATTATTGGTCCAACATGGAGTGATTGAAATGAAAGGTATCTGAATTTATATATGACCCTCTGAGAAATAATCATTTCTTTCTCTTCTATTTTCTGTTTTTAAGTGGTTCTCATAGTTTAATGAAGCATGCTATAATTTTTACTTAGATCACCTTTCATTTTTATCATTGATCTGTTGAAGGAAGCATGATTGTGCATAAAACCTTTTTTTTTTCTATATTTAGACGGTCTCTAGCTAGGTTCACAGAATAAAAACCTGAGCCACAGTGTACATGTATTTGTTGGATTATTAATATAATTATAAATTCCATGCTATTTTTTAGTGGGAGAGGAGATTATAATTGGTAATACTTAGAGCAAAGGCCAACTTGTCTTTTGGTGTTGTTTACTCTGGCTTTGCAAAGACTTTTAAAATCTGAGTGTTCTCACTATTGGGGAAGAGTAACCAGTTATCTAGTTTTGTATAAACTAGAAGCCCAGCACACGAAATCGCTGTACCCCACCCACCCAAGCTGGTCTTTGGTCATTCTGGCTTTGTGGCCATGGCTTTTTATAATATAGATGGTGGCAGCAATCAGGGTTGTTTTTTCTTTGTTCCTCCAAGCCTATTGCAGCATATTACACACACTGTGTTTATAATTTGGCAGAATTGCATCTCAGGGAACAGCTGACAACTATTTCATCAAAACATGGTTTATCATCCCTTAAACATACATTTTAAGAAATTTGAAAATAATTTCTTACTCCTCAAAACAGAGGAGGGAATAATAATGATAGTTCCATGTTATGCTGCTTTTTAGTTTTATTCCCAATTCATAATCAGATTCAGACCAAAGGGACATGTACAAAGTAATGAGAATCAGCTTTTTAACATACACTAAATAATTATTAATAATATTTTATTTTAAATGTCTATTCCTTATTTCCTAATAGTAGTAATCAAGGTTAGGGAAAGATGTTGTGGAATATCAGCATATGAAAATTTCTGTCCTGGGAGTCTAGAAATTTACATTTCTAGCCAATGTTTTTATGCTAAATGGCAGATCAGCGTAATTCAATATTTTGGTTCTCAGTACATAGCTTGAGAAATGAAGTTGTATGATTTCTAAAATTATTTAAAGATGTTAAGTCTGTGGCTAAGGAATATCTGAAACCAAACACTGTCTTAACTAAATTTTAAGGGGGAAAATGCACCATTGTCCATTTGGCAATGAAATAAGAGTATTTCCTATAAATATTATCTGCATTCATAATGAATGCTTACTGGGGAATTTCTAAATAATTTCACATTAGAGTAGCAGCAAATAGAAAAATAATTGCTGAAATGTTCAAGAAAAACAAAGTGGGTGATTTTAAAAGAGAAGTGGGCACTGATAATGAGATTCTAGCATTCAACCCAGATCATAAAAAGGCAAATAGGAGAGAAGCTAATTTCATTTGGGGTATTCCCTTAACTACAGCTAATCTTTTGTTAGGAACTATATTAAGTGGTGTAGTTGTGGCTCTGAAATGATCTCGTGTTCACTTTGATTGTACCATCTCATTAGCTTTCCATTTGTATAAACAAGTTTTTTTGTTTTTTTTTGCTTCTTTTAATTGCACATTAGAAGTAGCAGGGCCCACTGGGAGGCAGAAATCCAAATTCTAATACAAGGTCTACAGAGATCTAATTGCAAAGAATTTAGAAAGTTGCCCAATTTAGACTCTTCAACTCCTTAATAGAAAGTAATGAAAACTATGCAGTTGTTATTTGTTTGTTTATATAGTTGATTTTACTCTTGGATAAGAACAGTATCTTTAACCAATGCATTTTGATAACATATTGCTAGATCAAAATTATATTTAATTTTTGAAGGGTGACTGCAAACCAGTGGTATTATTTAAAACCTCACATTTTTAAAATATCTGAACAGAAACATATTTAAATCCATGAGTAAATGAGGTACTAAATATGTTTTAAAAATTAAGACAATTAACTCTGACCAGTGTGGCTCAATTGGTTGGAATGTCCATCTGTGCATCAAAAGGATGTGGGTTTGATTCCTGGTCAGGGCACATTCCTAAGCTGTAGATTTGATCCCTGGTCCAGGAATGTGTGTGAGGTAGCTGATCTAGTGTTTCTCTCTCTCTCTCTCTCTCTCTCTCTCTCTCTCTCTCTCTCTCTCTCTTCTTGCTCTTGCTTTCGCTGTCTCTGTGAAATTAGTGAACATGTCATTGGGTGAGGATTTAAAAAAATTAAGATTATTAGTAAAACAGTGGCTTAATGTGGAAAAATAATATTGGAGGGTAAAGGAGAAAAATGACGTTGCTGTACTTTTTTGATAGCAAACAAATTATCTAAATTTTGATAGATTTTCCCCCTGCTTTTTGTCATTATTTTTCCAATGAAAATATTATCTTAGAACTTCTAGTATCTTTGTAGATGGTGCTAGGTCAAAATTGATCAATATCTGTAGTAGCAAATATGTATGATTTCTAACACAGCAGACTGGTGTAAGAAAAATAAAAATAATTATTACTGTCAGTCAGATATCAATCTTTAAATAAGAAACCAGGTTGAAGTTTTACTGTATTGAAGAATGTGAATTCTTATCTTGTTTTATGTCCTACTCTATAATTTACCTGTCAATGCATAGCAATAAAAACTTGGGGATAAGCCAATTTTATAGTTAAAGTAACCCTGAAATAGAGGAACTTCCTAGGTATATTCTGTGTATGTCTTTGTAATGTATGTGTATTTGCACATAAATATGTGTTTGCTTCGTTTATTCAGTTTGGATGTTAGTGATTGAAAAATGACTTTTAAAGATTTTCATCTTTTGCAATCATTTTGAGAATTGTATATGATACATCAATGAAGTTTTTCTTCAAAATTTGTGTGAAATAAAATATGGACTCATTTAACCCCAGTGATTTAAAAAAAAAAAACATTTACACTGTGTTAGATGTTGGTCAGATATAAATGCCATTACTGAAACACACGCAAAAAATTTAATGCTAACTATGACTTAGGCAGTAGTGTGATATCATGTTAAATTTCCTGTTTCCACAATTATAAAATTGCAGTTATGTAAAAAGGTAATATTTCTAATTATAGAAAATCAGCACAATATTTGAGGATAAATGTGAATGATGTCTATAACAAATTTAATAGCCCTAAAAATTCCATATATTTGTATGTATGCATGATGTGTACATAAACAGTATGTACATGTGTATACATATATATTTCATTTTTATATATATATATATATATATATATATATGAAGAAAGGGAAGATAATATGATAAGCAAACTGTACAAAAGTTAGCAATTTGTGAAAGTGAAATGGTAGAGCAGACACAGTTGCTTTTTGTTCCATATAAGCTATGTTTTTCGTTTTTTTTTTGGTTTTGAAATCATGAAAAAGTACATTTATATGTCTAAATGTATAAGTATACTTTTTTGTTCAGATTTTCCAACAATGTATGCATCAAGCTATAAAATTCAACCACAATGTTTTCCCATGTATAAAAATTATTTCTATTAACACCAAATAAAATTCACTGTGTCACAGTATTCTCTAATTTGCTAAGTGTTTTTTGTACCACATGGTGAGGTGAATCAGGTATTGATATTACTCAGTCACAGGAAAGCTTTAAGACATAGGTAATTTATCTAAGCTAATAAACTGCTGGAATAGACTTGAAAGACAAATGCAGATTTCAAAACTCTGTGTGAGTGTGTGTGTGTGTGTGTGTGTGTGTGTGTGTGTGTGTAATTGTTCAAACTTCAACTCCAAACAGTACAAATAGCAATGAGGATTTTTTCTCATTCAACATATGGAAAAACAAACAAAACAAAACTGTTACATACAACAGAAAATTAAACAGATTGATATATTTGTTTAAAAACATCATCCTGTTTTTATCCCCACTCGTATTTTAATTCCAGGTCCTAATGTGAAAATTATCCCCTTGGGCACGAAAGAAACTACATAATTTCCACCTATTAACTTGATTGATGATATTATTAATAGGGATATCTTTGAACTGTTGAATTATAAATGAAAAATATAACTTAAGAACCTCTAAACATTCTTTGATTTGGAGAAAATAGTATCACAGAAGACATTTTCCACTAGTGAAATGTATGTAATTTATGGAGAAAAGCAGTTTTTACTTTTGCTACATTGCAAGGTGTTTTTTTTTTAAATCCCTGACTCTGACTCATTCAGCAGATCTTGACAAGGCAATGAAAGAGTTTTATTAAAGGTTGGGCCATAAAGATTCAATAGAACTCTTGAGACATGAGGTATTCCCCCTTCTATATGAGGATGTCCTCTTTCCTTGAGACTATGACCATCTGGGATTATCCTACTTGCTGCCTTTGCATTAGCTCAAATACAAGCACAAACTAAAATGGAAGGTTGGTGAGTATTGCTTGATTTCTTTCAGAATAAGGACATTGTTTCATTATAACTGGTTTCTTACCACATTATCTTTTAGATATAATTGTAAATCTAATTGAATTTAAATAGATATTGATCATATGTATACTCTCTATGCACATCCTACAGAAAAAAAATAGAAACTTTTAAAATTAAAATCTTAGACTAAAATTCTGTATGCAAAACAAGTATAGAATGGCTCAGAAGAGCTGATCCAGGGGCACAATTTGATGGGCAATGCCAAGAAAAGAAAAATTGGCAAGGACTCCCTTCCCTTTCATTAACCCAAATAAGCAGGGAATCATAAACTAGGATCATGCTCCCTTAGAGGGCTTCCTGCCTTTAAGGATTTTCTAGAACATTACTTATTGTTATCCTGACGTTGTTTACATGTCTATGTCTAACATTTCTTAAACCTCAAGAGTAGAAAAAAATACACACAAAACTTCAGTTATCAGTCTTCAAAGTTCAGTATAAATACAAAGAATATACTAGTTCTGATTTTTTAAAGAAGATTATACTTGAAATGTAAACTACCACTCATGGAAAGCAAATTAGAAAGATTTTTTTAGTCCAAACTGAAGATTCTGGAAATGTCCTCTTTCACATGCTGGTCAGCAGTTGTAAGTTTCACCCCAAGAGCTCTGGTGCCAGAGATTCCACCCACATGACTTTGAAATATGATCAAGGTTTTAGAGGACACAGCCTAATATTTTACTAGAGATAAAAAACAATGTAGAATGAATAAAAGTCTCGTTTTATTTTTAGAAGCAAAATGTACACAAATGGTTTACCGTCAACAATGTACTTACAGATTATCTGCAAGTAGAGAAAGCAATGGATATCATCCCTTTTATTTTTTTAAATGAGGTAAAAGAACTGAGGCTCAGGGATATTATGTGGTTATTTAGATGTGAATATTTATTTATTTGTATGTTTGTTTTTATTTGAAAATACATCATACCACTCACTGAGGGAATTCCAAGGGGGAGCCAAAGACAGTTCCTTTCCTGAAGGCATCAGTTGCAGACCACGGCCTGGAGCCAAGATTATCCCTCCTAACCCATCTCTTCCTTCAAGAAGCACAGCTCTGTGTTTTGAGTAGATTTTTTTTTTAACCTAAATGATCTCTACTGTGCTCCTCAGCTCAGTTTTTTTATTCCTTTTATTCCTTGACATTGTAACCACATTGGTCTTACAGCTAAGTACCATGAACTAATCCTGTTACTTTCAACCCCAAAATACATGCTTCTATACATGTCCTCCCCCAACCCCCCATTTTATTAACTCGACTATATGTCTTAATTTCTTTGCCTCCCTCTGAAGCCACCATCCTTTTAAAGTCTGGCAAGGAAGTGAATGAAATATGTATCCCCTGTATTCTGGATAACTGTATCTCATTATGGCAGCTAAAGATAAAGTTAGCTTTTTTGGCATCCTCATCAACCTATAATCAATTATTAGTCCTAGCATGGACTAAAACATCAGTGTATTAATGTATTAATGCACATAAGCTCTGTCTCTTCTTAGGTCTTACACAATTTTATAAAATATAAAATGTATTAATGCACATAAGCTCTGTCTCTTCTTAGGTCTTACACAATTTTATAATTCCCAGCTTCGCATATAACACTGTACAGTAAGTTCTCTCCAGCAGCTGCTTCCATCTTCTTTCTTCTGGAGTCTCCAGCTCTTTTTCCCCATTGCATTTTCAGCCTCGTTGACTACTTTATTATAGAAATTAAATCCGTCAGTGTAGTGGCTTTTACATCTAACGCCTCTGTTTTCTCTCTTGCTGCTGTAGATAAACGTTCTGAGCTTGCATCTGAGGCTGACTGTTTCAAATAGGTTCAAAAAGACAACACTGGCATCCTAAAGGACATTCTTCCAGCAGTTTCTTCCTAAATAAGTTTTTAAAAATATATTTCTTATTGATTTCAGAGAAGAAGAGAGAGAGAGAGAGAAGCATCAATGATGAGAGAGAATCATTGATTGGCTGCATCCTACTAGGGATTGAGCCCACAACTCAGGCATGTGTCCTGACCAGGAATCAAACTGTGACTTCCTGGTTCATAGATTCAGGCTCCACCACTGAGCCACACCAGCTGGGCAAACCTTTCTCTTTTTGTTGTCCTAACATTTCTTCTAGTTTAGTTGGAAATTTCCTAAAAAAAAATAAAAATAAAAAAAAATAGTTGCTTGTTCTGATTAAAATCAATTCTCCCTGATGTTTTTCTTAATCCACTTTAATATTAATTGACAAAGATAATTATACATTTTTAAAATATACAACATGATTTGAGATTATATATATAGTGGAATAGTATGAAGCTTATTATCCTGGATTATTTAGATCAGTCCAATATGAAATCATATGGGTCCTTAAAAGTAGTAAGATAATCTTTGCCAGCATTATGGTCACTGAAAAATGATCAGGGAAAGGCAACTTTGCTGAATTTGAAGCTGGAGGAAGGGGCCACAGGTAAAATAATGAGAGTGCCACTTAGAAGCTGGAAAAGGCTGGAGAATGTAGAGTGAGTGCTTCCTCAGAGCCTCCGGAAAGGAAAGTAGACCTACTGACAACCTGGACTGGAGGTCTTCTATCCTCTGTAACACTAAGAAAACAATGTATCCTTTAAATCATGAGGTTTATGATAATTTGTGATGAAAGCCATTGAATGCTAACATGATATATAAAATGAAAACTTTATCCACAAATCGCTACTGGAGTCAGAGCCCAGATGACTCCTTTGCAAATCCTTACACTAGATTGTATGTTTGTTGTTTTCAGATCAAGAGATTTGAGTTTAGCCCTAACCGGTTTGGCTAAGTGGACAGAGTGTCAGCCTGCGGACGGAAAGGTCCCAGGTTCCATTCTGGTCAAGGTCATGTACCTTGGTTGTGGGCATATCCCCAGTAGGGGGTGTGCAAGAGGCAGCTGGTTAATGTTTCTTTTCTTTTTTTAATATATATATATATATATATATATATATATATATATATATATATATATATATTATTGATTTTTTTAAATAGAGGAAGGGAGAGGGATAGAGAGCTAGAAACAGTGATGAGAGAGAAACATCGACCAGCTGCCTCCTGCACAAACCCCATCGGGAATGTGCCTGCAACCAAGGTACATGCCCCTGACTGGAATCGAACCTGGGACCCCTCAGTCCACAGGCTGACACTCCATCCACTGAGCCAAACCGGTTTCGGCTGATTAATGTTTCTAACTTTATCCCTCTCCCTTCCTCTTTGTAAAAAATCAATAAAACATACTTTATAAAGGGAGATATTTGAATTTAATTAAAGAAGCTTGGTGCTCTTTTAATGCCTGGGCCATCATGAGCTTTCATTTTTTACTTTCAAAATTTGTAAGCAATAATTTCTCTTTAAAATTATGTTTAATCAATAATTTTTTCTTTTCTATCCAAAAACCATTATACTTGAAGAACGAGTTAAGAAAAATATTGGTCATAATGTTTCTTGCTTTCTTTTTTCATGGAATATCATTGCTCTTTATTCTCAAATTATTTTATTTCTTCCTTGTTTTTAATTTGTTTTATTTTGAATAAACTTGGGTTTATACTTTGGGAAATTTTTTATAAGGCATTGTGGATTACATTTAGAAATAGAATTCAATTATTGGCAATAACTTTAATCATAAAAATATTTCCTTATTAAATGAGTTTTAAAATGTGGACCAGCTAAATCATAATACTGTAAATAATAGAGTAAAAAAATTCATGTGCCTGTGGCCATTAACTGGAAGCCCAGAGGGCTTCAGAAGTAAGTAACGGAACACTGTATGACATAGGAAGAACCAACAGTTTCTGTGCCTTACAAGAGCTTTGCCTTTTGTGTGTTTATTAGAATTGTACTTTCATTTATATGCAACAAATGCATACAGAGTAAGTGAACCCTTGATGATTGCTACATGGGTATACATTCATGTGATCAAGCTCTGGGTTATGATGCAGAGTGGCCACCCTCTGGGAGCATCCCACATTCACTTGTCTCGTTAATGCTTCCACAAACTCCTCCAGCCAATATAATCACTCTTCTGGTGTTGGTCCTTATTTTAAACTTTATATAAGTAGAATTGTAGGTTCACCATATTTTCTCTCTGACGCTTTTATTAACCATGTTATCTATACTGTGCCATCTAAAATAGTTTATTGTTTTGCTATTTACAAATCCATTATTTAAGACTATAAAATACATTTGTGCAGCATATATTGATACATATTTTTGCTTGCTTCTAGTGTTGTCCATTGCATAGAAGAATATTTTAATATTCTTTTTTTTGGCAAACATGTTCTGAATTTTCTTGGGTTTATATTAGAAGTAGAATTGCTAGTCATCGGGTGAGCTTACAGTTAGCTTTGGTGGATTATGTGAAACAGTTTTACAAGATAATATGTTGGCCACTTTATACTTCCACTAGCAATGTTCACATCTTACACTTTTTAATCAGTATGTCAATATAGCATATTTTGGGGTGACATAAGCAGTTGGATTATTTATGGTGCTAGTAAATAAAGACAAATAATTTTTGGCAAGAAATGAGGGAATGATAATTGGTGAGTTAGTTGTTTATTTTTTTAGAACTTTCAAGAGTAATTACTTATTAGTAAATTGAATATTGTTATCTGAAGCTTAAAAGAGGTATTCATATGGAAATAAAAGCTTAGAAATAATATATTGATGATTTTTCAAGTCTTGAAAATGCATGAAAGCAACCAGAGGAATTGTATGTATGTATGCATAGATGTAATATATAATGACAATATGGTGAAAATAAATTCAGTGTGTTGAACAAAAAAAGCAAGATCAGAATGGAGTAATGAGAGTAAGATGAGCCAAACTTGGATAGGCAAGGTGCAACCTGATCTCATAGTTACCAGTGGGCCATGGGATAGATACGGGGTTTTATCCAGATGGTCGCATAGGGAACTATTGTAAGATTAGGAACAGGATTCTGACAGAATCTGATTTGCGTTTTTAAAAAGCTATTCTCTTTCTGGCTGCTTTGTGCATCATGGGCATCAATGTGCTGCCTTATAGATACATGAGGAAAGCACTGTTATATCTTAAGGGAAGGATGGCAATGAATGACTAAGGCGTTAGTAGTGGGAATGATAAGAGATTCAGGTTATAATTTATAGGTAGAGATAAAAGAACTTGCTGATAGACTAGTCTGACATTTGTGAGAAAAATGGAAATCAACAGTGAATCCTGAGGTTTTTCCTTTTATTCAGAGTTACTCATAAATGATGGTCATACTGGGGCCTTCAGAAGAGCAGGACTATTTGGAAGGTGGCATAATTAAGAATTTAATTTTTAAGTTTCTATTTTTCATCTAAGTGAATATCTTAAAGGGTAGTTGAATATATACCAGTATGGAACTTAATGAAGAGCTCAAGGCTAGAGATATTAATTAGAGACTACATTTAGGAGTTATTTAAAGTCATGGGTTTGGGCAAGGTGACCTGGCTAATGAATATGCAGAGAGATGAGAATAGGCATGTGATCTAGTGAAGATAATGATGATGACTATGTCAATACAATTTATTATTTATAAGATATGGAAAAAAATCTCCCAATCTAACTCAAATATAAGACTCTTTCTACTATCTACAATTAAGGCCTCGTTTCTGAGCATTTGTGGGTTTACAGGAAGTTAGTACATTGCCAAGTGGTTACTGCTCCCACATACAATTTCCATCTAATATATTGATTCTTCTCTGCTTTTTCTTTGGGCATATAGCCATCCAGCTACCTACCCCTGGCCTTTTCTATCATGAAACGACCAGTCTCATTGTGCTCACATACAAAAACATTTTGTATGTGAGTACATTTCTCAGGAAAATTTAAATTTGGCAGATGATTGTTACTATTTAAACCCTGAAACCCCTTGAATCTATTTTCCTATCTAAAGCTGCTTATCTACTTATTCCTTGCAAACATACATTTTTTGAGGAATGTTTATATATTTTCAAACAACTTTTTGGCAAAATGTACACCTGATTTTTGTTCTAATTTGTACAACTGAGATCCTATATTTGATATCAATTATGAAATTGACATGCAAAGATTAATAATGAAATGTAATAGCACTTTATTTAACTGTATTATTTTGTGCATCTGAAGAATTATTATAAATTGAAATGATAGAACATAGTGAAGGAAGAGGAAATAAATGACAAGCAGGTTCTGTGGAATTATTTGAAGTTGTAAAAGGAGTTGAACTATAATGCGGCTACTCAAAATACCATCTCATAACTCAAGAACGGGTTTGAAGTCACATAACCCAGTTTGACTGGTGGTTCTGGTGATGTGCTCCCCTTAGTCTTTGGTAACAGTGGGCTGAAGAATGTCAAGAAGGAGCCTCCTGTTTTAATTTATCATATGCGATTTTCACTGCAAAACACTGGTGCTGATTACAATTATGCTCTATGGTTATATGTATTATTATCATCTTCCCTTAAGTGCAGTACAGATCATTTGCATATTAAATTCATTCACCTACTCTAAGTGATCACTATACTGCTAGATTGTTACCCTCTTATCTCAGAATATCTGTTACATCCTGTCTTCATTGCCTTGGCCATATTTTACATTTTAGTCTTTCTCTATTTTGGGGCTATTATATACATGTATTTTATCCTCATTATTCAAAGCCTTGATTTTAATCATTTTCCATTTTTGGACTATACCTTACCTTCACTGTTGTAGCTCAACTTGATGATTCATTCTTAAAATTATAATTTCCATGGACTAAATGTTTGTGCCCCCTGCACCTCCATTGAAACCAACATCCCCAATATATCTGGAGATGGGGACTGTAAGGGGTAATTAGGTTATGAGGGGAGGGCCCTCACTATGGAATTATAAAAGGAGACACTAGAGATCTTGCCTTTGTTCTGTCTTTCCACAATGAGTACAAAACAGGAAACCATGAACACTGTCATTACCAGATCTTCAGGCCCTTCAGCTCTGTGAGAAAAACTTAAGCCACCTGATCTAACACTAACACTTCCACGTGAGAGAGAGACTTCTCTATGGTTTTTCAGAACATAGACTTTGGAGATATTTTTTTCTTTACAATCTCCTTTCAAACACCTTTGAGATATAATTTACATACCATGCAATTCATTTAAAAGTGTACATGTAAAAAAGTGTGTATGTACCATATGAAAGTGTACAACCAATGCCTCCCAAGTATATTCAGTTACACAGCAACTACCACAGTCAGTTTTAGAACATTTTATTTGCAATCCCCCCTCAATCCCTCTCTCCCATAGGAGCCTTATACCCCATAGCCATCTGATATTATTGATATAAATAGAAAAGTAAAGCAATGCAGGAGTATAGAAGTGTGGGTTTGGGATGGGAAGGGGCAGTTTTTGATTTTAGATAGAGTTCCCAGGGAAGGCTGAGAGGCAGCATTGCAGCCAATACCGGGAAGAGAAAGATAGTTGTGGCCCTTACTTAGAATGAGACTCAAAGCCCTCCTTCATAATTTCTTTAAAATGTTTTGACTGGTGGCACTTGAAATAAAGGGGCCAAGTCTCTGTAGCAGGGATGGGGGGCAGGCTAATTTTTAAACTGATAAGTTTGGTATTAAATATCTAAATGGCTCTTGGCAGAAAAAAGGTTCCCTACCCTGCTTTATAGCATAGTACACTGAGAAAAGTGTCTTACAAAAGGAATTTTTTTTTTCTAGAATGACATTTCTTTTATTTGTGTGTGTTTTTTCCTATAAAAATATTTATTTGTGGAGAATCATGAGTCAATGGGATGGCACATGCAGACTATCCATGTTGACTGCATTTTACACTTATAAACATGTCCATGAGTGCAGTGTGTGGGGCCAATGGAACATGACCTGTATCCCACAGAGATGGTCCCTTCACTGCCTGGACCAGGGGTCCTGTGTTTTGTTCACAGCTGCATTAGATCCCTGAGAAGCTTCCAGAACCTGAGCTCCTTTCCCGGAGGGACTAGGAGAGGATCAGCCAGGCTCTGAGTCAGCGCCTCAGTCCTCCTATTGGTCCAGTTTTGTACTCATTTGTTGAAATGCCAACTAAAAATCTAAATTACAAGGTAAGCAGTTATAGTGTTAGAAGCATTCAAAACATCTCACAGCCTGCATGGAGGAGATTAAGCATTTTTTCCCCAGTTCCCCACATAGTACCATGTTCACTTCCATCATCAAAACAAAGGTTGCCGGGTGGCTTGGGTGGTGTCACTGGGAAGGACTGGTCCTCACTTTCCAACCAACTTGCAGGCCACAATGTCCCAGGCAGGAAGAGCTAGTGACCCCCGTTCTCAGAAAGGTGTCTTCCAGGTTTTGTCGTATCAAATATGGGAATCCCTAAGTGCAAATATTAATTGCAATAATAACAATACAAGCATACAATGTGGCTGTTAGCAGTTATCTCTCTTCACCTGTGTCCTCTCAGCCTGCCCTTCAGATGGGCTAACACCACAATGCTGGTTCTGCCAGTAGGCTACTTGCAGTGACTGATACGAACTTGCCACTTTGCTCCCAGGAAGTTCTGATATTGATGTTGTAAAGTGGCTCTGTGATGGATAGGGTACCAAATGATGCTTCATTGCCCCAGGTCATCTCAGACGTGTTATCTCCTTCTGATGAACAGAGGGCACAGGATGAAAGAGGTTAACTGGTGGCAAAACCCCGGGGACACAGAATACAGTGCTTAATGAGCGAGTGTTCCTTTTCCTGCGACTTCTAAGTGTCTGCAGCAATCATGTCATCTTCCTAATTATCCTCTTGCAAATGTATACATATGGCTCTCTGTGCAGAAACAGGTCGAAGGGAGCGAGGAATTGGTAGGCACTTGTCCCTGGAAAGGGAACTGTGATCGCTCGCTGAGTATTCAGTTTACATGCCTCTGATATTTCCAAGCACTGTTTTATTGGTTGTTTGTAAAATGCTATGAAAAAATATGCCCTAGAAGACTGGATATGCTCTATGTAGCTTAACACATAATCAAAGGAGCAGGTATGTGGCCAGCATCAAGCTTAGGAAACAAAAAAGCCCTCCCCCTACAAGTCCCTGTGTGCCTCTTCAAACAGATGTTGCTTGCTATTTGCCCCCTCTCAGTGCTAATGACTCATCCTAAATATTTTATTTGATATTTTAGGATTTTAAATACTTTTATCATGTAGCTGTATCACTGAGCAATTTATGGTTTACTCTGTTTCTGATTTTAACCTTGATATAATTAGAGTCATATTAAAAGTATTCACAAATGGCTTAATTTTGTTCACATTTTGTTGACATTGATCCATGTTTTATAGACACATATATAATGTGTATACCTACATGTTCATTAATATAAACCAAATGAATATATAAACATCATATGTGTGTGTGCGTGTGTGTGTGTGTGTGTGTGTGTGTATGTGTGTGTGATATTTATGCATCAAGCCAGTGCTTCAGTAAGCAGTCTTATGCATGTTCCTGGTGAGGGTTGAGGATATGTTTGGATTTAACATATGGTTCCTCTTCAGTTTCACTAGGTTGCACCAAAAATGGCTTTCCAAAGTGAATGTAGTAAACTTGCACCATCACCAGTTCATGACGTGCATACTGTATACGCTTAGAATAGCCGTATTATTTTCATTTTTTTAACTTTTTTTTAATATATATTTTATTGATTTTTTACAGAGAGGAGGAGAGAGGGATAGAGAGCTAGAAACGTCGATGAGAGAGAAACATCGACCAGCTGCCTCTCGCACACCCCCTACCGGGGATGTGCCCACAACCAAGGTACATGCCCTTTGACCGGAATCGAACCCGGGACCTTTCAGTCCGCAGACCGACGCTCTACCACTGAGCCAAACTGGTTTCGGCTATTTTCAAATAAACCTAGATTTTTCTTTATCTCTGGTTAAAAAAAAAAACATAATATCACAGTATTCAGTCAAACATTAAATTACTTAAATGCCACACATATTTCTCATCGTTGAGAGCTCAAGTTTTCACAATACCAAATGTCACTCCAGGAGAGAGAAAACTCAGTTGTTTCCCTGGTGTTCCTCATCTCTTTTTCCCTACTTTCTTACTCTGATTGTAAGAAATATAAGGCCAAAACCGGTTTGTCTCAGTGGTAGAGCATTGGTCTGCGGACTGAAAGGTCCCAGGTTCCATTCCAGTCAAGGGCATATACATTGCTTGTGGGCACATCCCCAGAAGGGGGTGTGCAAGAGGCAGCTGGTCTATGTTTCTCTCTCATCGATGTTTCTAGCTCTCCATCCCTCTCTCCTCCTCTCTGTAAAAAATCAATAAAATATACTTAAAAATAAGAAAGATATATGAGTCTCTTTTTCTCCCTCTCTCACACATGTTACACCATAGTGCATGAAAAGGACACTAGCCTTGGCAAGGGAAAGGATTCATGTACATGGTCTCCTAGCTTTGGGGCATCACCTAACCTTTTGTTGATTCAGCCAGTTCCCTTTACAGAAAGTGAAAGTAACAAAGCCTATTCATAATATAATGGTTGCTGTAAACATTGAAATGGTTGCTGTGCACACAAGCCTGGCAGAGTGCCTGGTGCATTTCAGGTGGTTATAAAACACAGTTAACATTTTTATTATGGGTATTTCATACCTGAACCTTAGTTCCTATTTCACACTCTTAGCTTTTTTGATGATTTTTTTTCTCCCTGTTCTTCACTGACCAGTTTCATTTTATCCTTCTAAACAGAGCCTTGAAATTGGGTAATTTACACATCAGAGAATAAAAAATGTCATTTTAATAATTGACATTTCATTGAACTATGTGTTTACAATCTAAGCCCCAATATGTTTACTTTCTCTTTTCCTAACTCATTTTGTTAAGCTATAGTAATTGGCGGGGGGGAAAGTTATTCTTTTAAACTGAGAAATAAATCATGGATCTGTTATGTAAGGGTAAAAGACAATTGTCATAATTTGCACTTGATTGCTGCATAAACAGGAGGCATTGCATTGAAGTGACAGATAAAATAGTCCCTCAAAAACAACTCCTAGAAATTAACCCGGCTTCTGAATACATCACCCATTGTACAAATCATATGCCATCACTTGTGTATATCTGAAGTTAAATCATACTGCCAGGTTTCATTTCTACCTGAGCATGTGTGGAAAACAAGGTTTGTGAAAAGACTTTGGTTAGGGTCCAAGACATCTCCTAAAACAGTGGTTGGCAAACTCATTAGTCCACAGAGCCAAATATCAACAGTACAACGATTGAAATTTCTTTTGAGAGCCACATTTTTTAAACTTAAACTTCTCCTAACACCACTTCTTCAAAATAGACTTTACCAGGCCATGGTATTTTGTGGAAGAGCTACACTCAAGGGGCCAAAGAGCCACATGTGTAGCCAACCACAGATATATACCATTGCCCAGCCTGTGAAGCTCAGTGGTTGAGTGTCAACCTATGAACCAAGAGGTCACAGTTCGATTCCCAGTTAGGGCACATTCCTAGGTTGCAGACTGGATCCCCAGTGTAGGGCATAAGAGAAGGAATCTGATCTATTAATGATTCTCTCTTATCATTAATGTTTGTCTCTTCCTCTCTGAAATAAATAAAAATATATTTAAAATAAATAGTATATGCCATTATTGAATTATGGCCAGGCAGCAATCACTATCTACATGAGGTAATACTTTAATTTTCCCCATTTTCCTGAAGGGAAATATGAGGTATATAAAAAATTTACTGTCTTGTGCAAAATCAGTTGAATGGTGAAAATGGGAGAACCAAGGTTCTAAGTTTGGCAGTCTTCTTCAGGAAACCAATGTTCTGTATACTTACAAGTAAATAAGAACCTTTCCATTATTTTTATTATGAACTATTTTCCCACTAATGCTTCCTATGTGTTTTGTTTTCTTTTTTTGCATTATCTCTTGAGCTAATTGAAAACAGTAGTTTATGAGTTACGAGTTTCAGAAAATTTGTTTTATTACTTCTCCTAAATGATCAATTATTTGTAATACTAAATTGAATGTGTAAACTAGTTTTAAAGAGTTATATTTTATTAAGAACATAAACTAATCTAGGATGTGGATATTATGTTACTTTTATAAGCACTGTTCTTTAAATGAATCTGGCAAAGAAATGTCATTTCTTAAATTTTAGTATGCAGTAAAGCCAGCTAACCAGAAATTAGGAGACTTGCATTCATCTTATGAACTAGTCTGGTGAACAGATCCCTGTCTTAAAATATTCCAGGTTTTTGTTTCCTTTTGCAATCAGTAAAAGTAATATTTGCTTTGATTATTTTCAGTGTGTTGAAAATCAAAGGAAAGGAACACTTATCCCATAAGTTTTTAGAGATACTTCAAAATTGAGTGGTTAATCATTTCCAAGTGAATGTGGAAAGTAAGGCCCAGATGGATAATTTAGTTATGTAGCCAAGCACTATAAGAGCATCGTTATAACACAGAACTTTTTTATTGCTCATGTGGTTCTTTTTCTAGAATTGAAATCAATCAATTTATGACTGAGTGCTAATCTGACATTTAATTCTTAGGGTGTGTATAAAAACTGAAAAGGATGATTAAGTGATCAATTCATTAATTTTTGCTACTTGTATTTTTATTTATCCTACTAGAGACCCGGTGCATGAAGTGGGTGCACTCAGGGGGCAGGGCCCTCAGCCTGGTCTTCATGCTCTCATGGTCCAGGAACCCGTGGGAGGTATCTAACAGATGACTTAGCACTGTTGCGAAGGCAGGAGAGGCTCCTGCCACCACTGCTGCAATTGCCAGTCATGAGCCTGGCTTCTGGCTGAGAGGTGCTCCCCAGTAGTGCATGATTGGGGTGGGGAGTGATGTGGGAGGTTGGCCATCCCAGGAGGGATTATGGGAGGGCTCCAGGGCATATCTGACCCATCTTGCTCAGTACAGATTGGCCAGACCCTAGCAGCAAGCTAATCTACAGGTTGGAGCATCTACCCCATCATGGTCAGTTGAAGTCATAGGGACTGGTTGACCAGCCGACTGTTTGCCCCCTGGTTGTCAGTGCACATTATAGCGAGCAGTTGAGTGTTATTAGCATATCATTAGCATATCACACTTTAATTGGTTGAGCAGCCGACTGGACAACTGGATACTTAGCATATTAGGCTTTATTATATAGGAGTCCTCCTCTCTTGGAGAAATGACAAGAAATAATATTCTTATTTTATGTGGCTATATTTGACTTCCACAATTCACTACATTTTGTTTTTTGTCAATGTATGCATAAAGACATGTGATTCATCTCCTTGACTTTGGTTGTTATAATATATTTCTCTGGGTAGAATAGCCTTTGCATCTTTTAAACATAGAAGTATTTTAATTTTTTTTTCTCTGATCTATTTCCTTTAACAAGTTTTCAGAAGCTATTTCATTCTCAGAACGCTTAATGTGCTGAACTTGAAATTCTTTTGGAAAAAAACTTAGCATCAACTTGTTTGTTTACAACATCATCAAGAATGTGTGGAATAAGTTTCGGAATGATATTGCCCTTAATTCTTTGTCAGATAGAATCTGCATTTCATGTATATTCACATGTAAGTTTCCAGTATATGTGTTTCTGAAAAAGGCTAGAAGAGATTTAGAGTAATTCTCTTTACCCTTCATATGAACTATTTTACTGATTAGTTGAAATATAGTGCTTTCAGGAAAAGAAACTTTTTAATCAATAATAGGCAGATAACACAAAATTCAGGAGCTGAATTGGGATTTTAAAAAAAAGTAAATCACAATGGTAAGTAGACTTGAATGTGAAACCAGATAAAATCTCAGAGCAAACAATCCTCTTGATTAAAATATAGACTTACATACTGAGAAAACAGTTGGGAGATGCCATTAAATGGTAGATTTATTTCACCAAGTCTTAATATTATTAAATATTTTCAATCCTTTTCCATTTCCTTTGTGCTTTTTTTTTTAAAGCTAGAAGAGTTAGGTATCTCTGTGACCTTACTTTAATTTGATTTAAGCATCAATACAAAAGCTTCATAGGCACATTGTGAAGTAAAGTGATTTATTTTTCTATTATTATGTTCCTCTGGGAATTATGGGGCATCCTGAACATAAATTCTAATGAGAACCTCATTCACGTGCACAGTAACAAAAAGAAAAGTCAATTCTAGAGACAAAAACTTGAATAGCAAGTCAAGGATAAAACTGGATTGTGTATAACTATTAAACTATCCAGGTACAATAGAATTTTTTCTGTTCTTATTTTTATATAATTGCTTAACTTTTAACTTTGGAAAGACCACTTATAGATGTGTTCCAGTGACCCTTAAAACAATATTTGATTATGTAAATCTTAGTAAACTATATTCATTATAAAATTAATTTTAATAAAATATGACAAAATGATCAAGTTTTTGACTAGGTCTTTTGACTAACTTCTTTATTACTACAACTTATATTTTTGACAATCTCATTTTTATAGCTACCATGCCCACAAATAAGATTAACCTGGTACCATAAATATCATGAACTTTATTCTTTTGTGAGTCAGCTACCTTTCTTTAATACTAATGCCATGGATTTCACTTCTAAGCCCATCATACTTTTTCAAAGGAATGCCATACCAAGGTCATGGGCAAGAGAAAAACGTATGAATCACAAAAAAAATCAGAGAAAATGAAGCCGAAGGACCTAGAGATCGTGCTTCTGGAGGAAGCTGCCACACATACTTTACTCTCATACCAATGAGCAAATTGCGTGATTCCAGCAGCCTAAGGACATGAAATATTTATATATCATTTAGCTCGAGAGTAAGTCATGAAAGTTAAATTACTTATTTTTCACATAATGTTTCATTTATGAATGGGGGAAGGATAAACTACACATTATCGTTTTTGTAGAAAAGTATTTGAAATTATTTGCATTATTTTGCTCTATTACTGATGTATATTGATAAATGACATATTGAATTTTTCTCTTGCAAACATTGACTTTACCTCAATGTTTATTTGACAAATATTTGATAATCTTACCACATCCCAAACCCTGTGCACAAAGCTTCGCTGAGATGGAGGCTGCATGTGCTCCTGGCATAGCAGCAGAGATTGCTGAAAATAAATGAATAAGATCCTCCACCCGTTCACATGTAATGAGTCTTTAATTAGTTAAGACATTGGAAATACAGCAGTGAACAAGGCTGAGAAAGAACCTCTCTCTTGGGTTTATAGTATAGTATGATGAAACCGATTAAAAAAATAAAATTTAAAATGTCAGAAACTGATCATGTGACTTTGGAAGAGTCCTTGTGGCGACACACTTCAGCTGATATGGGAAGACAAAAGGAACCTGACATATAATGATAGGTGAGAAGAACATCCTATAGGATGCTTTGACTAGTACAAAGAGCTTAAGGCAAGAGCATACCCAGTGTCTTTAAAGAAATAAATTAAGTCCAGTGTGTGTGAGACAGAGCAAGTGATGGTGACATAAAAGGGGGAGGGAGGGAGGCAGGAGGCACATCAGGAAGAGCTTTAGAAAAAAAGATTTTAATTCCGTTTCAAATGGAGGCTACTAAAGGATTTTAACACTGAAAACTGCGAGAGAAATGATTGGTTTACATTTGACAAAGATGATTCTGAGGATCAATAAATGGTGGCAAGATAAGAAGGGAGACTATTAAAATTGTCCAAGCAAGACATACAGTTTTTGAATAATGGTAAAAATGAAAACTATATGGGTTTTGTGTGTTTTTCTTACTGATATGACATGGGTCTCAGAGGTAAAGTAAACATGTTCTTTAAATAATTACATAACATTTTTTCAATGTTGTTGTAGTAAGAAATGATAAATGAATGCTGGATGAAAAAAAATGAGACATTTCCCATAGAAATTGACAACTGGACTACTGGAAATTCAACATCAGCAAAAACTGAGATGTTAAATTTTATGTACAGGAATGAGGAAAAGATGTATACATTATGATGATATAATTCTGGATATTCCAATGTGATTAGAACACAAAATTATAGAAGAATGAGACAAACAATGTAACTAGAACAAGATTGTGATTGTGTTAAGTAGTTTGGACACATGGGAATGTAGAGAATATATGTTTTAAGATGAATAAAATAAGACATACAAAAATAACATTAGATTCTCTGTGATATACTAACACCCATTGGATCATACGATGGGGCTAGAAAAATTAAAGGAAATATCATCCTCTCTCCCGAGCGATGCTAGCAAAAAGATGAGGGTTCAGGTTATACCTAACTCTGGGGCTGAATTGACAGAAGCTTGACTGCCTGCTTTATGCCAATATGATCCTTTGCTTGTAATTCCCCTCCACATACATCACTCTGCTGCTCAGCCTTCTACTTTGGCTTACGCTATTTTCACTTTATGAAATGTCATTTCCACTCAGCTTATCTTCTTTATATCTAACTACTACTTGTTCGTGAGTAGTTTAGCTAGGATACCAGCTCCTCGCCTTCTGACTCCGTTACTCTTGTTCAGCACTTCTGTAACTTTCTCGAGTATTAAGATATAATGTTTATATACTAAGCTCCTCCATTAGATTTTCAGTTGCTTGATGATTGTTGCATTGGCTATTCATAATCCAGAACTTGATATAGTTTCTGACACGTGGAAACTGATCCATGATTTATTTTTCTCAGTGTGTGCATGTGTATGTATATCAGTCTGAGCCATACTCCTTGGTTCTTTCATCGGGTCTTATTTCTTAAAATATAAAATTTTCTTCCAGAGGCATTTTTAAGAAAGACAATAATAATAACACCACAATAATAAACAGCTTGAAGTTTAAAAATTATTACTATACTCCATTTGTTTTATAAGTTAATATTGCTCTTAGTTTTTTTTTTCCCTCCCTGAATACCAAAGTAACTTACTAGAGAAGAATAGTTTTCAATAATATACTCTATATGTTTTGATGATAGCAACCGTTAATTAAAATTAAGAAGATAAACAACTTTTGTGTCAAATAAATAGAAATAAAAGATACCAGTTTGTTGATTTTTCCCCCTCAAGAAGCTTTAATGAAGGAATGATCCTTAGTCATCTGCTGATCCTGGGAGAGGAAGTGTAATCTGCACCATTTTTGATGAATGAGGCTGGGCAATTTACCATTCTTCATTCATTGATTAAAATTGAACACTTTTGTGCTGTGCTAGTGCTGCACTTTGCAGCATCTGTGCTTATCATAGTGGATGTTTATTTTCCGTTTTAGTCTCCATTCACTGTTCTTTGAAGTGATTACCCAAATGTAGTGAAGTATTTTTAAGAGCTAACGTGTAGCTGATAACACAAAGTTGACATCCCCCTCATGGGTGATGGAGGTTGGTATTGCCTACAGATGAAATTGGCACAAAGGGTTTTCTGAGCTTGGGTTTGACATTGAGTGTCATTTAACAGAGAGGCTGACTTGGTATCAGTAATATCAAGATTTATAAAGGTTTCTTTTGAAATAATGCTAACCTTACCTTGTTTTACTGTCAATGACCAGCAGTTGTCTTATATCCACATCTCTTTTATCTCTTTTTTATTGAGATGTAATTGACATAGATTATTATATTAGCTTCATGTATATAGTATCGATATTATAATTTGATATATGTATATACGGTATATACTCAACATAGTTAAGTCTAGTTACTATTCACCACCAGTTACCAATCTTTTTCTTGTGATGATAACTTTTAAAATACAATCTCTTAGTGACTTTTAAATGTACAATACAGTATTATTAACTACCAGAGGCCCAGTGCACGAAAGTCGACACAGGTAAGGTTCCTAGGCCTGGCTAGTACTTAGCTCTGACTGGCAGGGTGATCAGGGCTCCCACTTTCACCTGCCTAGGCTGGCCTGGCACTGCCTGTTCACCAGCTTGTCCCCCATTGCTGCCGCCACCTCTGGTCACCTCCCTCTGTGGGGTGGTCAGGGGTGTCCTGCTTGCACCTTCTGTGGCCAGCCTGGGGCCTGTAGGCTAGGGGCAGCTCCTGCACTGAGCGTCTGCTCCTTGGTGGTCAGTGCACGTCATAGTGAACAGTTGTTCCACTGGTTGTTCTGCCATTTGGTCAATTTGCATATTAGGCTTTTATTATATAGGATAGTCACCATATTGCAAATTACATCTCTAGTACTTATTATTTCATAATTGCAAGTTTGTATCTTTTTATCAACTTCACTCATTTGTCCCTCCCAACCCCCTGTCTCTGGCAACCTCTAATCTGTTGGCTGTATCTATGAGTGCAGTTGGGATAATTTTACATTCCACATATAAGTAAGATCACACAATATTTGTTGTTTAGCTCATTTCACTTAATATAATACCCTTAATACTTATGTGTTATAAATGGCAATTTAATTTTTTTGTGACTAAATAATATTTCGTTGTATATAATGGTGGTCAAAATTAGTTTTACAGTTATAACACAAATAAAATAGTTAACAAATAGCAATACAAGAATGAACATTTTTTTGCATCCTTACTACTATAAATCTACTTTTTTCCACTTTTTTAAAACTTAGTTTCTCTTTTTGATACAACAAAATTATAATTTTTCTTTTTACTCAAATATATTTTTACGGGAAAATACTTATATAGTGCACTATTTTAAATATTTCTAAACATCTAAAGAATATCTTAATTTATTCCATAATTGAATTTATGCATATAAATAAAATACATTAAATTATTAAGCTATTTATTAAAAATTAGAGGCCTAGTGCATGGATTTGTACACCAGTGGGGTCCCTCGGCCCAGTCTGTGGGGAGGGGGCTGAAACCAGCAGTCAGACATCCCCTTAGGGTTCTCAGATTGTAAGAGGGCACAGGTGAGGCCAAGGAATCACACTGGTGCACAAATCTGTGCGCCAGGCCTTTAATATGCATATAAGATCTTTGCTTAATCTCTTCCAACCCTTCGCCTTCCCCCTTCCCTTTGAGATTTATCAGTTTGTTCCATGTTTCCATGCCTATGTGATGAGAATCTGTCTCCTGGTGGTCACTGCACGTCATAGCTCCCAGCTGGTTGGCCAGTAAGCTGGCTGCTTAGGCTTTTATATATATAGACTAGAGGCCTGGTGCACGAAATTTGTGCACTGGAGTGGGGGTCCTTCAGGCTAGCCTGCATTCAGGATTCAGAAACAAAAATCATAAAAGTATAATTGAAAAGCTAGACATCCATCTAGTTAGGACTGTAGTCAATGCTCAATGTAAACCAGCAGGAGCTGCCATCATCGGGATCACAGGGACAGAACTGGCTGTGTGGTCTTGGCAATTTGCTCAGATGTGATTTCATAAAATTGTGCCTCTTCTTAAAAACAATGATGCCAATATTTTGAGGAATTCTCAACTTATAAAATATGTAATCTTCATCTGAAATGTATCACAGGCAACAAAAAGCATGGAGACAAAAACAAGTGAAAGAAACCCTTGTTGATATAAATGGATCTAATCTGAGTCTACCATTAGAAAATCTGGCACCCACATTTAGGAAGAAGTAATAGAAAGTGAGAAAGGGCTTTATGATTCCATTCCTAAGATATTTTTTGAACACATGTCTTTGAATGACTTGCAGAAGCAAAATTACCCCCAGTTACTGACCCCTGACTTCAATATTCAGGAAATGTGAGACTTTTTCAATACTTAGGGTGATATTCAGACAGCAAAGAATTCAGTGCTGAGTTTTGCTGCCAATGAAGGTCAGCACACAATTCAAAGTTCAGACACAGTACAACAATAGCTTTCTCAGCAAAGCCTGGGTATTGACAGGAGCTTCCTCGAGTTCCCAAGTGTAACAAACCCAGGACTATGTATATAGCTGCCATCAAAGGCACATTGCTGACTGAGGCTGCCCTGGGTCATTGCAAGGCTGATCCAGCCCTGACTGCTAACCCTCTGGAAATATGCTGATAAAGGCTCACATTGGCCTAAGGATGTAGCTGTTCTCAATCTGCAGTTGTAATTGAGAGTGAAGTACTATATAACATATTGTATTCATCTATGTCTTGCAAATCATATCACAAATCATTATTCTAACCAGTGGCCCAGTACACAAAATTTGTGCATGGGGGGGATGTCCCTCAGCTCAGCCTGCCCCCTCTCCAATCTGGGACCACTTGGGGAATGCCCAAATGCTGGTTTAGGCCCAATCTTCTCTGCAATCAAGCACCGCAGGCTCCTAATTGCTCACCAGCCTGCCTGCTTGATTGCCCCTAACCACTCTGCCTGCTGGCCTGCTCACCCCCAACTGCTCCTCCACCAGTCTGATCACCCCCAACTGCTCTCCCCTCCTGGCCTGATTGCCTCTAATTGCCTCTATCTCAGTCCTGCCACCATGGCTTTATCTGGAAGGATGTCTGGAAGGCCTCCCTGTCTAATTAGCATATTACCTTTTTGTTAGTATAGATATGATATGACATATCATCACCATAACTATAACATATCTGCCAGTATTACTCTATGAGAATACATACTTTTCATGCTATAGGAAAGCATCTAATACATTACATTGTATATGTTGTAAGTAGGAAATACTGTATTCGAAGAAATAGTATACATCCTGTGGTTTCCCTTCCTGATTATTTGGGAATGGTTCCCAAGTTTTTTGAATGTTTTCTGGCCCCTGATGTATTTGGAAAGGAAGTAGCTCTGAGTTTGGAAAAATTAAATTACAATCATGACTCTAATTCAGTTTCCTCCTGTACTTCCAGCCAGATAACAGGAAAAAAATCCTGGGGCCAGCGCTTCCTATGGCTGAGTTCCAGAGGGAGGGCCTGTGCCCCAGTACTGGGCAGGTGACAGAGACTAGAGGCACCTCGGGTCTATCCTGCCGGCAGCCTGGCGACCAGGGCCCTCTGCTCCCAGCCCCTCCTAAGCCCCGGTGCCTCTTAACAGGGTCCCAAGGCTGTGCCCTTGATCACTCTGCCCTCTCCTCGCTGGGGACCAGGACACAGTGGTGCAGAGTGCAGGCGTCCCATTTTCATTAAAATGTTTAACCCACACCTCCGCAGGTGGCCCAATAGCAGGCAATGATCTCAGGGATGCTTGCCACCCCTGCCAGAGATCAGGCATAATGATCCGGGGTGAGGCAGCCCCGCCAAGTCCTGTGGCTGTGACTTGGACTCGATTCCTTAATCAGGGACCTGGAGCTGGGTGGGTGGCAGCGGGACTTTCTCCCCAGCCTGAGCTGGAGCAGGTCCCTGTGGTTTCAGAACCGAACACCGAGTGCCTTCCTGGGAAGTAGTGGCCCTGAGCCTGCCGGCTCTCCCTTGATCCCGCCATGGCTTGCTTCTCACACTTGCTAAAAACCTTCTCAGTCCACTTGCCCTAGTAATCAGTTCAGGCTGAAAGGACTGGGGGACTCCAGCAGGGCTGAGGGGACTGGGCCCCACCATCTTGTGGCTATGGACACCACCAGCTTTGTGATCCTGTGAGGGTCAGTTTGCACATTCTATCTTTATTAGATAGGATGGGGAATTATATGTAAATCTGAGTTCTGCAACTCAATATTTTCTTCCTAACATAAAATAGATTCTGAAATGTAAAGAAAAGTACATTCATTTTGGAAAGCTGAAATATAAAATCCTGCTTGGATGCTTTTGAACAAATTGACCTTGGGCAATTTGGTAGACTTAAGATTTGTTTCTATAACTGTGAAAGGGGCATAATTTATGTTTTGCCTGTAGCTTAGCATCAGTAACATATAGATTACTTATGAATCGTATTACCCCTTGTTATCACCTATGGATTCTGTTTTTGGCAGTTTATGGGGAACAGTGAGAACTCTTTCCAATGATTAAAACTGGTTGTATCAGCCAAAAGCCTATGCTTTAGAAAACACTGATTACAACTGTGTTTGCTAGTTATCCTCTAAACTGAGTTGGGATCAGCTGCTCTGTTGTCCCACTTGCATGAAATGAATTAATTTCCATGTTCAGACAGAATCAACAAGGGCAGTCTATTTAGTGGACATTTCTGAAGAATCTAGAAGTCGATCATTATCAGGGTAAGTTCTGAAAATAATATATGGTTCTAGAAAGATATAACAGCATTGGGTGATGGGACAAATTGTGGGTACAGAGCATGTATGTGGTAAAGGGTAGATTTCAAATGCAAAAGTGCTTAACAATATGTGCCAAAGCCTTATGAAAATGTTAGGTGTTACAAAGCAAGGTGATATTTTCCTTAAACAGGTGATCTTCCCTCTACTTTTCTTCCCTTCCCCTCCCTTTCTTCCTTACTTCTTTTTGTCATACCAATATGAGGCAGTTAATTTTATTTACACTTACTTAAGCTTTCTTTATTTATAGTCTTCACTTCTTCATTTTGAAAATCCTCAAACGCACAGAAAAGTAATGAAAAATATAAATAATACATAGTTATCATTTTATTCTTATCAAATGTAACCCAAATATGTTTCATTTACTTTTTTTTTTTACCTAAAGAATTTCAAATAGGATCTCAGATATCTTGGCATTTACCCTCAAATACATCAGTAAACGCCTCTAAAATATAAGGATGTGTATTTTTATCATCACTATTTCAAAATTAAATTTTAACAACTGATTAACAGGAATTCCCTAGTGTTTTTTAGTTCATAATCTATATTTAAACATCCCATATTCTCTCTACAATATTTTCATACTTTTTGTGTGTTTGTAACAGAAGACACCCAGGGATTACAGATTATGTTTTGCAGCTGTGACTCTTAATTCTCTCTTCTCTTTTTCTTAATGTTGACTTGTTGAAAAAAATCAGTCAAGTTGACATGGTAGATGCTGACTCAGTACAGTTTCAGTATCTTTGTTACTCATGCTTCACAGGTAATGCTGTACATTGCATCTTGTTTCAAACCACAAGGCATTCTCACCCTTTGTAACCCCACCCACGATGCTCCCAAGACTAACTATTGGCTCTTGGCAGTGGCAAGCAGACCCTGTGAAGCTTTGTGATGATAACTAGATAGCATGTGAATATCTACTTCCTTGCTAATTTTTTACCAAAGACCCAAGCATGTGTCTGGTACACTCCTTCAGAGGCTAAAACTTAATATACAACCTTACCATTCACCATGTGTTTATTACTTTGTGTCTTATGGAAATAGGAGCCTTTCCTTATCAATGAGTCCATTTGTTTGGGAAAGGCAGAATAAATAATTACTTTGTTTTTCATTTACAAAGTTTTAGGGCAAGTAAATAAGTATAAAGTCACATCTAACTGTGGCTTTTCCTGGTGCTCTTTTGTTAGTTTGTTTAATCTGGTTTTATTTTTACTATTATTTTTGTAAATACAATTTTATTGATTTCAGAGAGGAAGGAAGAGAGAAAGAGAGATATTAGAAACATCAATGATGAGAGTCATTGATGATCTGCCTTCTGCATGCTCTCTATTGGGGAACTAGCCTGAAATCTAGGCATGTATCCTTGACTGGTATCAAACCTGGGCCTTTTAGTCTGTAGGCTGATGCCCTATCCACTAAGTCACACTAGCTAGGGTTAATCATGCTTTATTTCACTTTTCTTTGTTTTTATTTTTTTATTTTTGTTAACTATCTCTTTCCTTTTAATTCTTATAGTGAAGTAAGTTTTATTTGACAGGGATCTCAAAGAAGAGCATAAACATCCATTCACAAAATATCTGCTAGTACACAAAATTTCCTAAGAAGTTAAAAACTTATTTTCCCAACTTTTCCAAGTATATAAATGAGACAGTGTTTTGGTAGTTTATATATATATATAATGACTGATTATTTCCTTAGATTACATATAGAAACAATTAAGCCTAACACAAGTAGTGAAGCAAAAAATATTTTTTTCAGTGATTAATTTCAGTTAAAAACCAAAAACAAAACAAATCTGTGATTAGCTAGTTTGAGACACATCCAAGACTTGATAAGTACCTAATCAAATAAAAACAATGAGGGAGTCATGCCATTCTGCTTATTGCACATGATTAGAGTCTTGTTTTCACTGTTTATTTAAATGACTTTCAATAATGCATTAGCCAGGCATGGAGGTACCAGCTGCAAAAATGCCTACAACCCCATAAATCTGCTGTCTCTGTCATCTCCTTCTCATAAAAGTCTCCCCCCACACTTAATACTTACTGGCACATTTTAGATTTCCCTGTGTGAACTAATCTCTTTCCAATTGGATTTCCATAAATTGGCTCTTTTCAACTTCACGGCCTTTGCAAGGCTCTTTTCTCCCCATAGCAATAACATTTCCACAGTCCCTTTCCCCACTGTCTTCTTTACCCGGTTGATCTGCACCTTCATGATGGCTCAGCTCAAAATAACTCCACACAGGGAAATCCCTCCTGAGCCCCTCAGGTAAGGCCAGGCTCCCAGCTTTATTAACAACCCGTGGTTCCCCTGGATGGCATCTACCCAAGGCGTGCAGTTACATAGTCACTAGTACATTTGGACAATATGCTGTCAGCCTCTCCCAGTTCTCAGGGGTCAGGGTGTGTGCTGATTTAACTTCATTGTTGTTTTTCAAGAAGCCCAATAGAGAGCCTGGTGTATCAGAGATATTATAAATGTGTGTTGAATGTATAAGTGAAACCTAATTGAATCTATATTGATTTGTGCCCTGCATTTTATACTTTATGTATTGAGGCATCTACACACAGAAAAATATGCAGAGAGCGACACAAGAGAGGAAACAGACTCTCACTTCCTTTATGTCAGCTTTAGAATGTTTAAAAACCAAGAATGATATTCTTTTTTGATTAAAATGCAAAATAAGTCTATTAAAATGTTAAACAAAACAGTTCCATAGCTATATTCTAACATCTTGGGAATCTATTTCCACACATGTGATAGACATGACTGCCAGGGAATTAAAAGAATATATTTAGGAAAAATATTCTTCTACCCTTCATCAAAGCAATCACCTCTCCATGTCACTTGAGCACTGCATTCACACTCATCCTTGCCAAGTTATGTTTTATTTTTTGTCGTTTGTGCATTTAGATCACAGTCCTTTCCGGAACAAGTCAAGACATGCATAAATGCATACAGAACATGTTGTATACAGCATAAAAAGATGTTTTGGCAATTGCAGACCTATACTGAGTATCTTCAAATATATATTGTAGGTTAAAGCACTGTTGTTGTTGTTGTTGTTTACTGTACACTGAAAAATTTGTAACGCTTAAGTCATCACAAGCTTGTCAGGGCTCTTGAGCATTTTGACTTTCAATGTCTACAGAAACTGGCAGAGGATGCACTAGCTTACAATGATTTAAAAATAATATTTGCATTTGTTTTCTCATACATCTTAAGACTCAATAAGGGCACATTAAAGTCAATGTCAATATTCATAGCCACTACATTTACAAACATTATCATCTCTTTACCTGATAATTCAGTTTGGAAGTTAGATAAAAATGATTTGAAGTGGCCACATTTCAGTCTGCCAGGATCTGAGTGATAGATGTTTTAGGCTTTCCATTTCTGTCTCCTATTACAGAGGTTAGTAGTTCAAATGGGAAATTAGATCTTGAATGGAATATTACAGGAAGAATGTATGGGTGCAGGCCATTAATTTGCTTATCACTGGCTTCCCCCTGCCCCGCTATCTTTTTACCTAAACCCGCAAGAATATGATTACTATCAAACAGGCTATAAGAAAACAAGCACATCCCATTGTACTTGATCTTCATTATGTGTAGCTTTTCTTAATTTCATTTCTTCCAAGTTGTTTCTGTGCCTTAAACTAGCCAATACTTTGGTCATCTAACCTTCACATAAGCTCACAGCTTTGAGTCGATGACACACTTTACTGAAGACTTGGGGAATCTCCTGCATATTTCTCAAGTCCAATTAACTCTATTTTTCCTTTTGTTTCCTTCCAAACCTCAGCATTACACCTTGCATTCAGAAACAGCTTATCAAAGCATTCCCTTAAACAAAGGCAGCGCTCTCCCTTTAAAAGGATGCCTGATCTCAGTTGCTTAGATTTTAGCATCCGTCACCACAGTATCCGTGCGACTGCATATACATCTATTTTTGCACACGTAGAATTTTGCAGGTATTTTTGAACATTCATATTTTGAGTAATGTGCTAAGAATGGGATATATAAAGATACATGATATATAATAACTATTCTTAGAGTCTAGCCAAGAACGCAAAGAGGCTAGAAATTGTAGTGTATATTATTCGTGCTGCAAGAGAAGTTTTTTATAAGTGGTATAAAGAACACAAAAGGAGAACGAATTGTTAGTACTGACTCCCCAAGAGGAAGAAAAGATTTTCCAGCTTAAAGAGTGACATGAGTGAATCACTGAAATACTTGATGTGCATAAGTATGAGCTAGTGGTTAAAGAGGCTCTGCAAAATGTGGGTAAAAAACTGAGACCCTAAAGACCGTAATAACAGAGATGATATTGATACCTTGGAGAGAGTAAGGGCTAGATACATCCGCAAAGCTGAGAGACAGGCCACCCCAGCCCCATTTGTTTGTTCTTCCAGAACTTGGATGGACTTGAGATCCATCTTGATCTCATGGTAACCACTCTCCCCCTATCATCCTTGGCATTCAATGAGGCCAAGCACAGGCACAGCCACCAATACCCTAGCTTCAGGAGGAGGAGCCCTGGCCTTCCCTCTATTTCAGGTCTATAGGGAGGAGGAAAGGAGCCACCTCTGTGTCATGGCCAGGTCTCAACCGTACTATCTACTCTCTGCAGGCCTTCCCATCTCCCCTTCAGGCCTTCACCTTGGCCTTCACATCTTGCTCCATCTCACAAGAACACAGACTACACTCCAGACGTTGTGCCTGTGGGAGATGGAGCAGGCAGTGTATTGTGCAGCCCTCAAGAACATTGTGGTACACACAGAGCCTTATCCTCCCTGTGCAACCTGGACACAGAGAGACAGACGGTACTCAAGCTTCCTGAGAGGAAATCCACGCCCTCTAAGTAATCAAAGAGCCAAGAAAAGAGAGAAGTGTCCTCACCTCCAGCCACACTCATGGGTGTTCTGGCCAGAGATGAGGGTGGAGGACAGTGAGCCAGGATCGGTGGCCACACTGGGTGGTTCAGTGGTGGCCCTTGGAGCAAGTGAGAACCCACCAGAGCACACTGTGCCTCTGGGCACACTGGAACCTAAGCAGCAGGATGGGCGGGCATAGTGGGCACCCCTCTGTCCTGTGGGCCCCCCCAGGCACTACAGGTCAAGCTGGGAGACCCCATGGCCCACAACATGAGAGCATCGTGGTAGTTTTAACTCTTTTTGAAGGTTTCAAAAAACAATATAATGTTTTCATTTAAAATTTTATTTTAAACACATGCAGACTTTGCTCTTAATGATGATGACCTTGATTTTTTTTAATTTTTGGTAATGCTATGCCCTTTCAAAGTGTACATCTGCTGGTCATTCTGGGGACGAGGAATAGCACCCACATGGAAGGGTTGAGGTTCTTGGTAGCTTTATGTGCAGCTCAGGACAGTTGGCTGTGTGGGTTCTGGGTGAAGGAATGAGTGGGTTAAGAATCATGGCTTTTATTTCATTACATGCTTACAATATAATATTCTGATTTCTACTCAGTATATTGTATGTTAGATCTCTATGGCTTATTTAGCACTTGTTACAAACTTGTAGCCTTCAACATCATCAGTCTTATCCCCCTCCATCCACCCATGATAACTGCCATTGACTCTCTTCCCTTCCACTCTCCCCTCCCCCCCCAACACAGGTTTGACTTTTTTAAATCCCACATGTAAATGACACCCTGCTGTCTGGCTTGTGTCACTGAACATATATAATGTGATACATATCACTGCAACTGGAACTATGTCACGATGTAATGTGTCAAAGTAACATGCAGTGCACCTTACATATACGCAGTGTTACAAGTCACACTCATCCCATTAAAAATAAATAAATAATAAATAAAGAGAATCACAGCTTTGTGGAAATGAACAGAGCCCTGGAAATTCTGATCTTTATAGCCACTGAGCTGGGTAGGGACATCCATTCAAAAGCATAGCTGCTATTTATGACCTATAAAAAATCACACCTACTGGTAACTTTGTGATCATTACCTGTTGCCTCAGAGTAGCCAGGCTAAGTGAGTGTTAGGTGTCCATCCACATACTCTGAACTTTCCACATTCCAGAACATGCCCTGCATATCAATCCTGCAATCCCTCAGCTATAAGGATTCACCTGTGTTCTCTACAGAGGCCCTATGCTCCAGCTGTGAGCTAGCTCCTCTTGCCTCTCACTTATCAGAGACCTGGTGTTAGCAGCCCTCTCTTCTGCCTGACCAATCTCACGCCTCTGTGGGCCATTTCTGTTGTCATAAAAGACCCCTCCTAAAGTCATGTCCTAGTTAACGGGCCTATTTATTTCTTGACCTTTTTTTTGCGATTTTATATTTTTATATATTTATTTAAAAATATTAAATATATTTGACATACCATCCGGTAGTTTCAGGTGTACAAATAATGATTTGAAATGTATATACCTTACCTTGTGGCCCCTGCACTAAGTCTAGTAGTAGCCATCTGTCATTGTCCAAGGTAATTTCTGTACTATTGACTGCATTCCCTGTGCTGTGTACTACATCTCTGCGGCTTATTCCTAACTAAAAGTTTATACTTAAATCTCTTCATTTACAGCAACAAAGATGGACCTAGAGGGGATTATGGTAAGTGGAATAAGTCTTGCTCCTTTTTATAAGAAAGGTCCTTCAAAGTGTTGTCTGTCTCTAATATCTATCATTGTTCACCTGACATCATCTTGTGAACCCTATAAAATCACACTTTCATGCCATCACTTCAACAAACTTGTTTTTACAGCAGCCACCCTGTGAAACCATGGCGTTTGGTTCTGTGACCCCTTTATTTGACTTCCAGCAGCATTGTAGATAGTCCATTACTCCCTTCTCCTCAGAGCGCTTCTTCCCCTGGCTTCTGGGTTGCCACACCCCTCTGAGTTTCCCTTGACCTCACTTCTTTCCATTGCGTCTCACTTTTACTGCTGATAAGTCTGATTTCCACCACATGCACTCTCATAGTCCCCTGGCACTCTGTCTTTGGCATCTTCTCTTTGTGATTGTGTGTTTGTTTCTGTCTCTACCTCAACACTGAGTAAGGAGAGGTGATTTATTTCCTCTGCCAATGGACATTTTTACTTGCATGTTTCTTTGGCCCCTCTAATCAAACTTTTCCAAAACTGAGCATTTCATTTGTACCAACATTTTCACAGTTATTGTTTTAGTGCAGAAAAATGTGATTTGTGTGTCTATATATATATATATATATATATATATATATATATATATATATATATATATATATATTGTTTCTTGATGAGTCCACCCTATTCCCACTTTTTTCTATGTAAGATTCCTGGCTCTCTACCTCTCTTCTGCTCTGTTTACTTATAAACTTCTTACTTGAAGATTTTTTTTTCCTGCTTCTAAAGTATACCAGATGATCTATAAACCTTTGATTCACAGGCAGAGAGAATTTTTTACCTAAGGCAATAGGAACTGGACTTGAGTAAAGAAAAAGTGATCAGTCTTTCACATCTAACCTTCGTTTTCTAGTTGAACATATGTTTCTTTCGGATGTGATATTCTATCAATGAAAGACTCAGAATCAATTATCTTCAAACAAGATTCTTTCTCCAATCAATGAAGAACATTTTCCCATTTCAATTGGCAGACATGAGTTAAATATTGGCACAGCTTTCAAATACTTATCACACTGTTAATGAGGATGATATATATATATATATATATATATATATATATATATATATATATATATATATATTTGCAATCTCAAAGGAACTGGCATCACGGATTGGCAGATAAAATGTAGTGTATCATAAGTGGCAAGTGCTTTTAGCTAGCAGCACTTATAATGACTCGAGAATATATTACCTGTCATCTCATAAAGAACCATGTATTTTGGAAAAAATATACTATTCTGGTTAATTCCTTTTTTATTATTTTACTCATGATATTCTCCCACCTGGCACTTGAATCTTCCTCCTGACTTCCAGGATTTCACTCTATGTAAGGCTTGATTATTACGTTAGGCAAACCATGAGGACCTGATAATTTGACCTTGAACCTGAAGCAAGTGATGAAAGTGATGAAACAAAAGGCAAGATTCATTTTAGTTTCCTTTTGTTCGGTACTCATTTAAGTTATTTATAAGATAATTATACTTTTCTTAATTGTCAAATTATTCTGATATGTCAGGTTTATTTTGTTTCACATGGTTAATCTCAGTCAAATAGGAAGATTAAGCAGAAAACACAGAGTCTGTCATCTGGTAGTTGCAAGAGACATAAAGTCTTGGTTGAAGGAAACTGTCTGACATTATTGAATCAATATAATCAAAGCAGGTCATAGGTGATGGAAGTTTTTCCCTTTTACAGAATAAAACATGCTTTTCTCCTTTCTGACAGCTAATTATTTTGACATACATCAGTAAATTATAAATTATTTAACATTTGGAAATAATTAGGAGCATTTTAAATGACCATATTATTCAAATGCTAGTATTAAAAGGAAAATAACATACTTTGAGTCTTTACTTAATGGGTGATTTGCATACATAGTTATTTCCCTTTGAATAAGTCTTAGAGGTCTTGCATACTGATTGTTCAATTAGTGTACTATATATACAATATATATAAATTGCCCAATATTACAGAGCTCTTTTCACAGGGGCCAGATTTAACCCAAAATTTCTGGGCCCAGAGGCTATGTTCTTCATTATTGAAATAAACTTGGAAATCCATATGATGTTTAAGTTTCTTTTATTTTTATGCTAATTGAAAATGGTGGGTTTAAGTCAGATCCAAGAGCATAATGTGTGCCTAGAAGCTACCAAAATCCACAAAAATTATTGCAATGGCCATTGTCTGAAGTGTTTTTCTTCATGAAAAGCATATACAACATATGATACTATTGGAATCTCATTGCAGAAAATGCCTAAATTTCTATTCAGCAACATTAAGTTACTCAAACTGGAAAGTGTCAAAAAGAAAAATTGTCAATTTGTAGTAGAATAATAGTTATTAACCCTTCTTTGTGTTATTTTTTATTTTCTCAAGTACTTGTCTTATAGTCTCTTCTACCAACCTTTCCCTTTATCAATTCTTATTGGTATATTTTTTCTCCACCAAGATTGACTGCAGGATAAAAAGAGTTTTAGTTCAAGCAAATGGATAATGAATGGTGTCCTTTTCTGTACCAGGAAGTATGCTTATTTTGATCTAGGAGAGATATGTTCAAAAGAGTTGTACTATAGATAGTATTAGAATATCCAACTTATAATACTCAGTAGGCAGTTGGATAGCTGAGTCTACATCTTATGAGAGAGATCTAGAACATCAGACTGAATTTTGGCATTCAAATAAAGAACAAATGAGAGCCAATAAGGCATAATTGGGCTGCAGACAGATCCAGCACCAAATAGGTGAGAGCATTAACATTGCCATCTAGAATAGTGACTTAGTCAATAAAGGCCAGTGACTGCCAGCTGTGTACACCTCAGTGAATCACTTAAGTTTTCAAAAATTCAATGACCTTGGGGGATGTAAAACTGGGGGAAGGTAAATGGAAGTATGATAACAACCTTGATTATTTATGTAAGCATATATGTTCCTCTCAGGGTCAATTAAGATAATGTAAGTGAAATGACCTTGTAAACTACTAGCTAAAGTTTACATCATACTTAAAGTGTTATACAAACAATAGATATTATTATAATCCTAATGCAATAGAGATTATTGGCAACTTTTAAAAATATATGTGTATATATATATATATATATATATATATATACACACACACACACATATATATTTTAAATATATTTTATTGATTTTTTACAGAGAGGAAGGGAAAGGGATAGAGAGTTAGAAACATTGATGAGAGAGAAACATCAATCAGCTGCCTCCTGCACACCCCCTACTGGGGATGTGCCTGCAACCAAGGTACATGCCTTGACCAGAATTGAACCTGGGACCTTTCAGTCTACAGGCCGATGCTGTATCCACTGAGCCAAACCGGTTTCAGCTTAAAATATATTTTATTGATTTCAGAGAGGAAGGAGTGGGGAAGATTGATGGAAATAGCAATGATGAAAGATAATCATTGATTGACTGCTTCCTGAATGCCACACACTGAGGATCGAGTCTACAACCACAGCATGTACCCCTGACCTGGAATTGAACCATGGCCTCCTGGTACATGTGATAATGCTCAACCACGGAGCCCTGTCAGCCGGTTGGCAAGTTTTTGTTTGATTGCAAAAATACTGCAAAATTTATGAATTCAGTGAGCAATGCATATTTATCTTTGTACTAGAGGCCCAGTGCACAAAATTTGTGCATGGGAAGAGGGTCCCCTCAGCTCAGCTTCTACACTCTCCAATCTGGGATCCCTCAAGACCTCTGGCTCCTAGCCACTCACTTGCCTTATGGCCTGATCCCAACCGCTCTTCCCTGCTGGCCTGATCCCCCTAACTGCTCTCCCTAACAACCTGTTCACCCTAACTGCTCACCCTAACAACCTGTTCACCCTAACTGCTCTCCCCTGCTGAGCTGATCCCCCTAATTGCTCTCCCTTGCTTACCTGATCACCTCTAACCTCCTCTGTCTTGGTCCCGGCAACATATCTTTGTCCAAAAGGACATCTGGAAGGTCTTCTGGAAGATGTTCAGTCTAATTAGCATATTACCCTTTTATTAGTATAGATACCACCTTGTCCTAAAAATACAGGTTGTTCCCAGGTTTTCCTATTGTGGAAGGAATCCTACAGTAGCATCCTGGGTTCTGACCAGGGCTTATGCGCTTGTACGTTAGAAGAAGACTCTTGGATGTACCTTGAACTTTTCTATTGAATTTGCTAAATCATCCTTTAAAAATGTTAAACCACTTTAAACTCCCACCAGCAACCATGTGTGTGCCCTCCATCTCACTTTGATGCCAATATCATTGATTTCTTCCTAGAAGCTTCCCTCCGTACAGCTGGGACTGCTTGGTACATGAGCCAACCTTATTGTTCAGCTGGGGACTTGATTTCCTGAGATAGAATTATGGGGGAGGAAAAATAGTTTTCCTCTACCTTTCTGAGTTCTTAGTGGAGGCCCTTGTAATGAAAGACAGATCACCAAGAGACAAACAAAAGTTCATTAACATATGTACCTTGTGTATATGTGGGAGATCTCAGGGAAAAATGAGTAACTCCCCAAGGTGGCTTAGAATGCAGATTTAAATACCTTCTTCCTAGGGAAAGGGAACGGAAGATGTAGGCCTCTTAGAGAAGGGTAAGTGATTTTTAAGAAAGATGAATGGGGGTGGGGGAAAATAGTTTGTAACACAGTTTGGGTGTGATCTCAACTTCTACTCTCTGGTCCTGTGACAGGAGTCAGTCTTCTTTGCCTAATGACACTTCTCCCATCAAGGAGACCTATGACATTTAAGCTCCTTTTGGGGGGGGGGGTCTGATTTTAGGCAGATCAGGAGACTTCAATGAAAGCCTCTGCATGCATTTGCTGTTTTTCAAGTATTTGCAGCTCAACATCATCAATATAACAACACAGCATATGATGGGGTGGCATGTTCTCTGAAACTTCAGAATAAACCCAACAAAAACTTGTTTCCTCTCTGAGATGATTTGCCACAGGAGTGTTATTCACTGGAGACAGTATTCTTACCAGACCTTTCTGGGAGTGGTCATAACATACCCTGTGCTTATAGAAAAGTATGGGCTACATCACTAAATAAACCAGGGTCTGTTTTCTAATCTTATGGAAAGGGAGATAAAATTATGATATTTTATCTCTCTTTCCACAGGTTTCTTGTGGGTTTGAGTCTCTGCTGCCCCCCTCCTCCCCCCAAACAGCCCCAGTGCCTATGCCATGGGGCTTGGGGCTGCTGGGTACCAGGACTGCAGGTTTGTGTCTTAAAGTCCATGCCATTCACAGAATCTTAAAGTAAAAGTGGAACTTCAAGATTACATCATGTAAAAACCTTAATTTTACATATACAAAGAACACAAATTTATTTTAAGTTATTGATATTCGTAGAATTCAAGTTTCCTAATTTTCAATGTAGTGCTAAAATTTACACAGTGAAAAATTAACCAATTGCTTAGGAGGAGAGCCAGCTCTTCAGAACCTTCTCCTTTTCTAATCAATTGATTAACTTATCTCATCAAGTATTTTCTATGTCTTTGGAGAACCTTACCCCCTAAAATCATTTCATAGCACAAAATGGACAGCAAAGAATGAAAAAAAAATGCAAACCTTCCAGAATGCCAGATTCTCAGCTAAAGAAGGGTGATGACTGGATCAGATGAGTCCATTTCTGGAGAAGCCCACTGTTTGCTGTCACAAGAAGAGGTTGATACTACAGTTTTTGGACCAGATGTTGATGTCAAAGATACCCTGACCATGTGATTGGCTGAAGTTGCTGGTTGGGAGGCAGACCACTATTCCCTCAGTGCATCCTTCCTTTGCTTATTTGTCAGATACTGCCTGTGCTCCTCTAGTGCCTGAGATAACTGATGCATGGTGACTTTTAGGCACAGGTGGATATCCGAAATGATGAGATGCAACCAGCCAGGCTCCTCACATATGCCAGACTTGTCAGAAGACAGTATCAGCTACTTATCCAAGAAGGAGTGATAAAGGATCAGCTCTTCCTCAAATATGGATAGGTTCCGGTACTTTTCCAAGTTGATTCTGACATAAGGGCTCAAGATCTGATTGAGAAAAGGGAACTTTAATGCTTTCAATGTATTGTTGATATACCTGTGAGCTGCCTGCAGCCCAAGAGTGATTAGTGGGCAGTACACATGGTCAATTCATTCTGTGTCCTGGAGAATCCAACACACATTGTGCTTGGTGATGGTGGGAATGCTGTGGAGGAAGCCAAAAGGCCTCATGCCAGAGGTCACCTCCTTGTTGTGGGTGTACAGAGTGCTCAATGGATGCCAGAGATCCCCAAACCCTTCCTGGCACCCCAGGTCACACAGGCCCTGTTGGGGTCAGGCACATCTTTCCTGCTCAGAACACTGTGGAATGGGATGGACTCATCAAACACAGTTCCCATGTAAATCTCATCTGTTATCACATGTAGGTTGTACCTCTTGGCCAATTCTAGGCATTCCTTCAGTAAGTAGGAGTAGATGACTCCCAGCGAATTATGGTTAATGAACATTGGCCTTTGATCTTTCTTCCCTTAAGCCTAACCTCAAGCAGGGCTTTCTCCAACTTGTCCACAGTCAGCAGGAAGGGACGAGTGTTCACCTCAGTGATCTTAATCTCCAGATGGACATGAATCAGCGCAATTCTTACATATAGCCGGGAATAAAGGTGAAACCAGCATAGAACTGGGTGAAGGTCAAAAAAGCCTCACCTGGATCACACAGGACCATGGTCTAGGTCTGTGGTTGGCAAACTCATTAGTCCACAGAGACAAATTTCAACAGTACAATGATTGAACTTCCTTTTCAGAGCCAATTTTTTTAAACTTAAACTTCTTCTAGCGCCACTTCTTCAAAATAGACTCACCCATGCCATAGTATTTTGTGGAAGAGCCACAATCAAGGGGCCAAAGAGCTGCATGTGGCTCTCGAGCCACAGTTTGCCTACCATGGGTCTAGGTGAAGAATACAGAGCAGCAGCCACTTAGAACAACCATGTTTTTTTTAAAAACAAGCTGGGCAGATGCATTGAAGAAGGCCAGGAATTTGAGCAACTTCTTTCTACAGGGATTCTTGTCCTCTCTAGTCAGAATTTTGCAGAAGGTTATCATCAGTGTTGTTCATGTCACTCTGACTCAACCTTTTTAAAAAAAATATTTTATTGATTTTTTTTCTTTTTTACAGAAAGGAAGAGAGATGGATAGAGAGTTAGAAATATTGATGAGAAACACTGACCAGCTTCCTCCTGCACACCCTCTACTGGGGATGTGCCCACAACCAAGGTACATGCCCTCAATCAAAATCAAACCTGAGACCCCTCAGTCCACAGGCTGATACTCTATCCACTGAGCCAAACTTGAGTCAATTTTTTATTGTTTTTAATATATATTTTCTTTATGACTACAGAGAGGAAGGGAAAGGGAAGGAGAGATATAAACATCAATGATGAGAGAATCATTGTTCGGCTGCCTTCTGCATGCCCCACACTGAGGACTGAGCCCCCAACCCCAGCATGTGCCCTGACTTGGAATTGACCTCCTGGCTCATAGATGGAGTCTCATCCACTGTGCCATGCTGGTTGGGCAGCCTTTTAGTCATCAAATAAATGCAGAGCTTGTTTTAGCCAATATCAAGGTCAATGAAGCCCAAGGTCTTCTTGTCTTTGTGGTATTTGTTTCCCTTGGTAGTTCATGCACTCTAGCTGGAGTAGTATTTGGCAGATATGTCAATCCCATGGTTGCACATGTCATGACCAATAAATGCAGCTTCCAAATCACTCAGTTGGTGACTTAGTCAGGCTGTCTAGATGACTGGGCCTGCTGCTCACCTCCAACATCACCCCTAGAGTCCAGAGAAAGGTGGTGGTGTGGTAGGGGGGGGGGGGGCATTTGGAGCTCCAGGTATTTGTGGCCCCAGAGTGTAAGAGACTGAACACTGTGGATGAGGATGGCTTTCTGCTACCTGGTAGCCTGACTTTGCCTCTGCTCCTCCAGAACCAGGTCCTGCTGCAGGTGCCTGGCCTACAGATGCATGATATAGTCCTCTGTGGTCTGTTGCAAGTGCCAGATTTGCTCCATTAAATGGGTGTGGGGACTCAGGTTTTTAAGGCCCTGTCCCCTCATCTGACCACAAGGATTGTGGGAGGGGGGGGTGACTCATACTCTGGGTCTTTGTTGTGGTCTCAACAGTCTGGCTGGAACCTCATGTTTGTGTGAATTTGTTGTATCTCAACACAGCTAACACCTACGCTGCACATATATGCCACCAGGTGTTGGGTTAGGTAAGCAACACATGTGGTTGAGGAATGATGCCTTCCCTTAAATAGGTTATTTTTTAGCTGAAGTTTACAGTGGATATGAAATAACCATATGTATACAGCTCAAATTTAACTCCTCCATTTATTTGGATGTTTTTTGAATGAATAAAGCATAAATGAAAAATAATTGTGGACATTTAATTGTTCTCAGGCTCATCAAGAGCTGGCATATCAAGTTTTGCAATCTGTTTGCAATTCCAGACATATCTCCTTGAGATCATCTGAAAAAATGTCTTTGTGTCTTTATTGAACTTGGATGTGACCCATGGATAGATGCTTAGGATGCAACAGATATGACTTTCCTGTTTTCTGAGACCTTAATTAACATACTATATTGAGTTCTACATTCTGTAGTGATCAATCTATGCAGATAAATTTCCTACATCAGAGAGAACCAACACTATATAAAATATAGCTCTATGAAGAAAAGATAATAGTTTTCATTTTGTTTTTGCATGGACCTGTTAAAAATTTAATATCTTGTTACTAATTTTTTTAAGTTCACTTAAAACTAGGGTAATTGTAGCTGTTTGTACAAAATATGGTGAAGAGAATTATTTAGTATTTGGAATAATTACTGAATAGCTGAAAACTGTGCCAAAATGTTACAAAGAGAAGTAACTTCAATGCAGCTATGGGTCATTAACTGAGGGTAGGTTGATGGAAAAGTACATTTTGTACTAAATTTCAAAAAATATTTGTAGAGCATAGAGGACAGCCAGTCCTTATTGTTTGTTTGTTTGTTTTTACTTAAGCAATGTGTTCCTGATATAAATTTCAAATATCAAGATGAAATAAGTAAATCATTATGTCCTTATAAAGATTAGGTAAATGTAAATGCATATTGTAATTTGCTCTATTTGCACTGATAAATTGTTTATTTCTGCTGATTTCTTCATGATTTCAGCTACTTACAGAAACCTGAGTTCACAAATATTTACTGAACTTATACTCCACACCTGGAACCATTTCAGGCACATTCTTCTCAGCATTTTACCAAAGCAAGTGTTTTACAGTTTATAGCTTTAACGAACTAAGAATCCCCCTTACCTGCCCTACTCTGCCAAACCTTTCACCCCCTAACTGCCCTCCCCTACAGTCCTGATCACCCCAACTGCCCTCCTTTGCAGGCCTGGTCCCTTCCAGTTTTTCTCTCCTTCTGGCCTGATAGCCCACAACTGCACTCCCCTGCCAGCCATCTTGTGGCAGCCATATTGTGTCCACATGGGGGCAGCCATCTTTGATCATATGGGGCCACCATTTTATGTGTTGGAGTGATGGTCAATTTGCATATTACTCTTCTTAGATAGGAGATATGTGTGTGTGTGTATATATATATATATATATATATATATATATATATATATATATATAATTTGTTGTTAATCCTCACCTGAAGACATTTTCCCATTGATTAATTTTAGAGAGAGTGAAAAGGAGAGGGAAAGAAAGAGAGAACCATCGATGTGAAAGGCACACATTGATTGGTTGCCTTCTGCATATGCCCCTACCAGGGCTAGGGATTAATCTCCAAGCTATATAGATCCCTTGACTGGAATCAAACACCTGGGACAGTTCATTCTGTGGGCTGATGCTCTATCTATCCACTGAGCCAAACCAGCTAGGACTGATATTGATATATTTAAAATCCAGAGAACTATGGATGAGGACAATGGGAGGCGGGCGGTAAGAGCAGTGGTTAGGGTGGGAACCTGGTGGAAGGGAGTTGGGGGAAGGGGAAGAGAAACAACTGTAATAATCTGAGCAATAAAGATTTATTAAATTTGGAGAAAAAAAATCCAGAGAAAACTAGAAACATGTTTGTAATGGAGTCTTTCTGTGAATATTTTCCTTAACGATGCTGAGCTACCTGGAACTGGACTTGAGAAATGAAGTGATTGAGAGTATTCAAGATTTATTTTGAACACATGGTTGTGGTAGAAAGTTAGAATAGCAAATGAATTACAGCTTAATACCTTTTGAAATGGAATTTCAAGAGGGCAATACACTGGGAGAACAGGTTTATTAAGGATAGGATCCGCTATAAGGATAATGAGAATAAATATCATCTCAAGGAGATTTTCCCCTTTTTCTTTTTTTTCTTTTTTATTGTATCCATATGATAAGATAGATGGTAACTGAATTTATTGAGTAATTTCACAGTGTGTGTAAATATATTATGCTGAATGCTTTAAACTTACACAGTGTTATATGTTATTATTTCTCAATACAACTAAAAAAAAAAATCACAGGGAAGTAAAAAGCCTGTATCACATCTAGTTTTTAAAAACTATATATCTTAGGTGATGGCACGTTTTCTATACACATTATAGAAAACTCATGTGGAATAAGACTGAAATTTACAGTCATAATAAGGGATTGTGTTCTGGAAATTAAGGTATTGAACGAGTTAAAAATGTGGACATTATGAGGTATTTTGAAAGCTGAACAATGAAAGTTGAAGAACATGATATGATATCAGGGCCCTTTCACAGCATGCATTCAAAAGAACGTGTATTAAAAAGTACTTTATTATATATTCACAATAATAAATAAAATTACAGACTAGTGATGCAGTCTCAAGTTTAAGTGAAAAGTGTGCCATTTTTTAATATTGTCTGGGACATAACTTCTGTAACTTTCACTCCCATAGATCCTCGTTTCTTTGATGAATCTAAGCAGGTTATTTTTACAGCTAAGTTTGTTTGAGTTCAATATTATTCTTTCTCAGTCTACCATGCTTAAATATTGTATTTTATATATTGGCAGTAGAGCATCTGTAAAAGAAGTAATAGTGTTTTACCTTTCAAGAAAAGCAGTTGCTTTTATATTGCTTTGTGATATACACTTCCATAAATGACCTCCTTGCATAGCATTTGGGAGAGACTGCATGTAGGGAAGGGGGTGGGTTAGAGATTACAAACAAAGGTGCATTAATGCTAGACTGGAGTCACTTAGAGAGAAGAGGAAAGCATTAGATCAAGTTTAAATGGGCAACATTAATGAGAGTTATGGGCACAGATCTCAAGACAAATACACCCCAAAGAATTTATAGAACACCTCTCATAATTGGAAAAAGACAGATTTTACAATTATCCTCAGGAAAGGCCACAAACAGAATACACTCCATAGCTTAGTGTCCAGAGAAATGTATGAGGCTGTAGGGAGATTTCATTGAAATTGAAAGAAAGAAAAGAGAAGAAAACATGGCAATAGAACAGAACTGCAAATAGGTCCTTTTCTAAGATAGCACACTGAGAACAGGTAGATGCTGGACTGACATTAAAAGGGTGGTTAATTGCTATTGAAAAACCAGTGGTAAGTAGCCCAGTAATATTCTATGCAGTGGTCGGCAAACTGCGGCTCTTGAGCCACATTGGGCTCATGAGCCATGGTTGGCCGCTCTGTTGACTAATGAGTTTGCCAACCACTGTTCTATTGTATATATCTACCATAGTTCTTTATCCTATTGATGGGCCTTTAGATTGCATTTTGGCTAGTGTATTGCTTCTCAAATAAAAATCAGAGTAATTTAAGCATTCTTGTCACATAAGTCAATCTATTAGAAATGTGGAAGCAATACTATTTTGAATGAATTTTAAAGATTAATCTTTACCTTTGTTTATTTAGAATTTGTTTAAAAATAATTAAAGTTTCTATATAATGCAGTGTTTAGCAATTTCAACTATGTAATCAGTTTTATTTTAAATATCTGCATATTCTGTGCAAGAAAATTACAAATCTCTAAAGGATCTAAAATTTTTATGTCTTTTTAAAATCACAAGATATGCACCCCAGTATAATTCCTACCTACTTAGACATATTGTGTGTCTAATTCTTTTAAGGACATAAGAGTTACAAGCTAAGGATGTACCTCAAAAAATTAAGAACAGAGTTACCATATGACCAGCAATCCCTCTTCTGAATATCTACCTTAAAATTTTGAAAAAAATTATTCGCTAAGATGTACTCACCCTTATGTTCATTAAAGCATTGTTCATGGTAGCCAAGACATGGAAACAGCTGAATTGTCCTTCCAGAGATGATTGGATAAAGAACATATACTTCTGTTCAATGGAATACTATTCAGTCATAAGAAAAGGTGAAATAGTGCCATTGTGACAACATGGATGGACCTTGAGGATATCATGCTAAGTGAAATAAGTCAGAAAACCTTAAGAACCATATGATTTCACTCATATGTGAGATATAAAACTGGAAGTAACAAAAACAAACAAAACCTCACAGACACAGACAACAGTGTGGTGGTTACCAGAGGGAAGGGGGTGTGGTGACAGTAAAGGGTAAGGGAGGTCAATTTTATGGTGGCAAAAGATTATTTGCTTGAGTGGTGGGCACACAATGCAATATATGGATCATGTATCATAAAAATCTATGCTTGAAACCTATATATTTTATTAAATGATATCACTTCCATATATTTAATTTAAAACCTAAATAGTAGTTGAACTTCCCTTTGGAGAAATGTATACACAAGCAATGTTTATAGAAAAAAAAAAAGGTGGAGGAGAGAAAGACAGGAAGGAAAACAGGAAAGAGCTAATACGTTTTATTTTGCTTCTGAACAGACAATAATCCAGAAACATTAGAAAGGACAGAGTTTGACTGTCTGTAAAAGCATAGAAAACGGGTTTATTTACAGCCAGAAGCCCTTTGCTGAGCCTTTGGGCATGTTTATAATCTAAAGCCATCTATATTTATAAAAGGTTAATATGCAAAATATCAACTCTGGAATTTAATGGGAGACTGCTAGTTCAATCCTTTACTATGGCATGCGCTGACCACTAGGGGGTGTCGTGGAGTGAAGGAAGGCCTTGGCTGTCAGCTGGAAGGCCCTAGTGGGCCCTGATCCCTGGCCAGGCCTACGGACCCTACCCATGCACAGATCTCGTGCACTGGGCCTCTAATATAGTATAAAAGATGGAGAGTTGTTTTATGAGTGCTTACACACAATCTAAATTGAACAACATAAAGCATAATACTGGCTCAATTACTAACTTGGACTAATGTCCGGAGAACCAGACACTACCACCTCCAGTTTTATTAAAGAAAAATATTAGTAGTTTATACAAGGATTTTAGAAAAAGTGACACAGACTTAAAAAGTGCAATTTTGATATCCTTTCTGCCACATGAGTGATTTTAAGTTACCCAGCTATGAAAAACTACATTAACGAGAACGATTGATACTTATGCTGAGGCTATTGAAAATTTTCCTTTTAATTTTATAGATTTTTTTTTGCATAATTGGCGTAAATTAGATGTAGTAGATAAAAAGAAACTGATAGAAAAAAAAATCTTCATTTCAAGAGAAATAAGTGAAGATAATGAAAAATAAATGTAAGAGATTTTTTCCCTCCTAATACCAGGCCAAAGAATACATGTTTCCATTTACTTGTTGGGTTCTTATAAGTGCTAATGCATTTAAATGAGCTTGGAGTTGTGTCCCTTGTGATACTGAGCATACTAAAGTGTTTATAGTGATGAACTTGGGACCTCATAGTGAAGCTGTCATTTAGGTTAGTTGTTCTTTTCAGGTATGAGGCAATCGTGTTTTCTCTACAGTACAAGAAATTTTAGATCTTGTCACTAATTATTATAAATACAGCTACATTCTTTTATAAGCATTGTAAAGATGGTTCTGGAAGAGAAAGAAAAAAAGAACACATTGAAATAATACCAGTAATTCAATACCCTTTCTATTAGCTAGATATAGTTTTAACTACCTAATTTGCCTAAATTATGTCTTGGTGTCCTTTTACATTGAAGATATAATCTTACCCTCGCCATTCCATTAACTGCCTATAATCTTTGGAATTGTTTACACTTTATCTAGTTTCCTTCTGGACTGCCTCACCAGCCCAGCCTACACATTCGGAACTGCTTCAGGCTTATTACTATGATGTAGGAAGTTATTAAAATATGTTAATTTACTTGACTGAGATAACTGTAAATTAAGCCCTTATAACTTTCTGCCTTCCAGGCTGTACACACTATATAATACCTGAAACAGGATATTATTTTACAATCAAATAGTTTTTCAGGAAAAAAAAAAAAAAGGCTTTCTCTGTGACCATTTCCTTGCTGTCAGTGTTATAATTTAAGGAAAATCAATGGTCATTGATGTGTAGTGAATGCTTGCTCTAGGTCAGGCAGTCTCCTACACACTTTGCATGTTCTATGATTATCTGTGTCTTACAGATAAGGGCTGAGTGGGTGAATAACTTTTACATCATAGAATAAATCAGAGGTACACCCGAGTCCTCCTCTGATTTTCTGGCTCCAGGGTCAATGATCTTAGCTCCCATAACATATGGCCATTTAAATGTTATGATAGGAGGAAAGAAAAGCAATCCTTCCACAATTAAAAAATTCAATACCATGTTGTAAATACGATTTACAGATAGAAGCTTTGATTTACTCCTTTAGGAGATGAGGAGTCAATGGAGCAATTTTTCAGAAGTTAGGGAACTTGATTAGTTTTTAATTTCAGAAAGCAAACTCTGCTGGGCTGAAGAGAAAAAGGTGGGAAATTTACCTTGGCACACGTGACCCTATATTTCTATCCCCCCAATTCCCAACTTACCCCCTCCTCTCTCAGTCTCAGTACTCCCCTCATTGAAATATGTATGTTCCCTAAGACATCAGGATCCCGCTCAACCTTGGAGCCTCTCTATGGGGTGTTCCCCCTGCTCTCTCTGTAACTCACCCCAATTTCTTTGGCTGTATGTCTTAAAAGAAATTTCCTCTGATATTACTTTAACTTCCATGGTTAGGTTAGAGATCCCACTTAATGCACAGAATTCTATTGAACAGAACAGTGCAGCCAGCCATTGGATTTTAACTTGCTTATTTCTCTGCTCCTGGAAGGGCACTAGGTATCTCTTATTTATCCAACTCCAGCGTGAAGGCTGCCTTCTCTTCCTCCTACTTTTCCAGGGTCTTAGCCTCCCTGAACAGGATGAGGTTTGGTGAGTGTACTGCTTGGCCCTCTGAGCTCTTGGAAGGAGCCAGTGCTGAAGCCTGGAGCCAGCTGGTGGGAATTTTAATAGGTGGCTAGACATGGCTGTCTTACAACCAGAAATTCCCCTGGTCCAGCACTGAAACAGGGCCTATGACACCCCTGCTGTGGTAGGCATTGCAATTGGAGTTTATGTTTCTAAATCATGGAGAAGGGAGTGGTCCTCAGAACAGTAAGTGGAATGGGGGCTTTCGGGGATGCTGAGAAGTGATTGCCAAAACGTGAAGAAGTCATTTGCAAAGCCACACAGATGCACGCTAGCTGAACATCAGTTCTGCTTATATTTCCAGTTCAGAGTGCACAAGAGGCAATCTGCTCACATTTATGGAAGAATGGGAATGAAGATAAGGAGGAAGGGGGACAGGGATGAATGGTAGGAAATACTTTACCAAATTTCAGGAAATAAATAAAAAGTGTCTGTGTCACATTGCTGGAGCACCAGGGCCATCCCACAAACAGGGCTAGGGCCTCAGACTCTGCATCTGATTTCCTTTTAACTCTCCATCCCTGGTAGAGCTGGCCAGTAACTGAATATTTATTCATATATAGCTAAGTGTATTTTCAGAATTCATAACAGGAACCAATATTTTAAATTTTTTATTTGTTGCTGATTTCAGCAATGGAAGAGAGATAGAAACATTAATGATGTGAGAGAATTGTTGACCAGCTGCCTCTGTCATACCCTCAACTGGGGATTGAGCCCCAAATAGGAATTGAAATGTCACCTTGTGGTTCATAGGTCAAAGCTTAACCTCTGAGCCATACCAACTGGGCAGGAAACAACTACTAGGTGTAATTTTTCATAGAACAACACTTGAAATGAAATCTGCATTGAGTTCTTATCTCTTTAGTTGCAAATATGCTCTTTACATGGTAGGGCTATAAGGAATCCTTGGGTCTTAGAACATTAATCTTAGACAAACATACACTGACTCTAAGAATTATTTTCCTGAGCAGAGGCTGGGAAACACACCATCTGGAGCCCTGACTCTATTTAATGGCATGTGTGCAAGTTGAAGGGCATGGGTAGGTCCAGAGAATCTCATGAAGGCAAAACTAGGAAGTTAAGAGATAGATTCTTTCAATGCAAAATGAAAGATTGAAACACACAGAATAGAAGAAACTGATGACATGGAATTTAAGATAAACAGAATATCAATACCAATTGATCAGTTTGTAAAATAATAAAAGGAACCTAATGTGTGTTGAAGGCAATCCTATTTAATAGAAGGCTAATAGCAAATCGACTAATGGCAGAAACGGGTCGCTATGATGCACACTGACCACCAGGAGGCAGATTCTCAATGCAGGAGCTGCCCTTTGATGGTCAGTGCGCTCTCAGAGGGGGAGTGCTGCTCAGCCAGAAGCCCTGAACTGGGCTCACAGATGGTGAGCACAGGAGTGGAGGCAGAAACCTCTTCAGCCTCTTTGGCAGTGCTAAGGATGTCTGACTGCTGGCTTAGGCCTGCTCCCTGCAGGTTTAAATAGTATTGCTTAAATTCCAATATAGTATATTACAAATTAAACACATAGCAAATATCATCAAACTATTTTTAAATGAAATAAAATCCTTCAATTAACTTACCCACAATATTTGTTCTAATTATAATAGGCCATATATAAAGAGACAACCATCATGATCATCATCATCATCATTTAAGGAAATTTGTTATTAAACAAAACAAAACAAAACAAAACAGCAGAAGAGCTCTCTGGTTTGAGCCAGAACCAGTGTGCAGGCAAGTGTAGGAAACTGTCTATTACTTAAGCTTAGAATAGGAATCAATATTACAAAAATGGACTTTAGGAAAAAAATGAGAAGGTTTTATAATGTAGTTGATCTTTTTAATTAACATTTCTGTTTTATTGATATAATTTTCTCTTCCAGGAAACTTAATTCCTACCTGCGAGGTTTTCTGTGAGATTAAGTAGAAAGGATGAATTAAGACACTTTACTGGTGAGCTTTGTCCTTGGCTTTGCCTTCCCTCTGTGAAGGCTATACGGGGCTGGGGGAGGGATAGTCAGTCCCCAAGCTTCTTTGTGCTTCTAAGAAGGCAACCAGAGGAAAGAGGTAAGGTAGAGCTTATAAATTTTATCCCACAAGAAGAGCCCAGGAAAAATGCCCTCTGCACTTCCCCGAGAGCCAGAGCTGCTCAGGACCTGTGACAGACACTTGGCTGGGGAGCCAGTGTCTTCTTAAGGGCAACTCTATTTCAGGGGCTTAGGGGGCCAGTAGTGTGCCTCAAAGCACGTTTTGATCCTCCACAGCCCAGCACAGCAAGTTCATGCTGTGGATTTCTGGGAGATGGGACATAATCCCAGATTTAAGGAGCTTTTCTAACACTTTGTTCATCAAAGAGCTTAGGGAATAAACATGGACATTTGAAGAAAAAATAAATAGCAAGATATATCACATACAGAGCACAAGGTACTTAATCCAGTCAGATAAAATCAGAGACTTTTGCCACTGAAATGGCCCTGAAAGATTGACAACGAAATTTTAAGTTTTAGAAAACCCATTTGAGTCAATACACACTAGTCAAAAGTGATTCTGGTTGTTGTCTCGTGACTGTTTTCTTTCTCCTTTACACACTTATTGCACCTTATGTAGATATCAGCAGTTCCATTCTAAATGCTCCACAACTTTATTGCAGTTAACTTATTTAACTGGGGGAAATCGCCTTGGAAAATGAATTTACAACATTAATATTTTATCTTGAAACAACCAGGACTCCTGACCCAGGAGGTCTTTGAGACCTGAAAACTGGATTTAACAACAACAACAACAACAACAATCCACCTACAAATATAAAGCCACACCCACATGTCTCTAGGTGTATAAATGCACTGATTAATAAGAGGAGTAAGATGCAAAATTTATTTAAATAAATTTCTGAAGACAACTCTCATTTGTGTTAGAAGACTAATAAAAGAGCTTTCTGTGGCTCCTATAGGAACATCTAACTCTAATTTTCACCGATACTGCAAATTTAAAGAACTTCTTACATCAGCACAATAAGGCATATCATGAATCTTGGGGAGGGACATTTTGCATTGACACCAAGTGAACATTACAATTTTATGCTCTCTTTTTATTACTCTTTTTAAAAAATACAAAGCATTTCAGTTTTCAAAACTGTGTGGAATCACTCTAGGGTGACAAAATATAGATTGAAGCCTGCTCACACTCCTGGTATGTAAAACAGGTGCCTCACCTGCTGTGTCTCTGAGAGATGAAGGAGGAGGACATGTAGGTTTGTTTATGGATTTGTCTGATGGTCAAATCAGAGCAGCCGATAAAATGTAGGACTCTTTCTTAATATAGCTTTATTCTTCAGAATTTATTTAGAATCAGAAATCGAGGAAGGAAATTCTGAGTTTTAGCTCTCACACATCAACTGATTAAAAAAAAGAAAAGATGTATGTCTTTTTATACATATCAATATTTAAAAGGAATTGATGTTAAACTGAGACTTCTACAAATCCAATGTAACAAGCCTTGATTTTGACACCATTTTAAAATGATTTGAGAGAGGATTTGAAAACCTTGTTACCCATAAAAATAATTTAATCCTCAGGGAAAGGAATTAGAGGAAAAGGGATCCCTGCATGCAAAATTACATCCCGCCAAATTCTTTTGTGCAAGAAAGAAAATGTGTGAGGTTTTCTCGTTGCATTTAAATAATGAGGAGAGACAGTACCTTTCATTTAATGGCTTAATAGTGGTAGATTTCTGACAAATACATTTTCAAGGAATAAAAATATTGTTCCACTAGATTTTTTTTAGTATTACATGTTACAGAAAAAAGGTCCTTTATTTCAGCACATATATTGGCACCTATCACCAATTTGATTTCATTCTGTAAGTTAGAATTGAAGGGCTTGATAGGATAATATGTGACATTTCCTTGCAATAGTGCCTCTGAGAGATATCGTATTTAAGTTATTAGAACCTCCGTGTTTTATTTATGTTACTAGGACCCATTGTGATCTTAACATTGAATCTTTCCCTTTAATTTGTTTAAAAATATTTCTCTTAAAAGCTTTTATATAACTTTCTATTACCTATATCACCTAGAAATTATTGACTTTGACTACAGACATATTTACTATTTAACACATAAAATAAAATGTCATGTGAGAGTGGAAGGGGCTTAACTTAATTTCTTAAAGATATTTGAAGCAACTCTAGCTGATGTCTAAGGATGAGGAAGTTTCAAGTGGGGATAGAGTTAGTATCTTTTTTGATCTTATGATCCCCAAATGCTCAACTCAGGAGCTGCCCCCTGGTGATCAGTCACTGGAGGAGCACTGCTCAGACAGAAAGAAGCCTTGCTCATGGCTGCCAAGTGCAGTGGTGGTGGCGGGAGCCTTTCCCACCTCCGCAGCAGTGCTAAGGAGCAGCTAGTTGAACAGTAAGGAGTAGAAAGCAGGTAGGCAATAAGGAGTGAGGGATCCTGAACTGTGAGAGGGTGCAGGTTGGGCTGAGGGACGACACCCCCTCTTCCCCCAGTGCACAAAATCCATGCACTGGGCCTCTAGTAAAAATATAAAAGCTCCTTTGATTCATACCTAGAGATGCTACAAAAATTAAGGTCAATAATTCTTGACTGGAAAAACCATTGCCAAAAGTTATAATGAGATGCCAGGAGCAAAAGCTAGCCTGCCTTGTCTTCAAATGTTTCCTTTGTGATTACCCCCACAGCTGTCTTAACCTTCACACTGTTACAATTTGCAGACTTCCTGGGAGGAAAACATGGAAAATTATCCATGTTGAATATTACAAACAATTAAAAGCAGATAACAATGCCAAATGCCTCTCCTCTATGAGTGTTTGGTTGGCTCTTATTTTATTTTTATTTTTTGGAATAAAAATAAAAGGATTCATAGCACTATTCCAAAGTGGTTTACATAATTTTGAATTAAAATGCACATAAGTTTGCATTTTTATGATATATGTTCATGAACTAAAATACAACAAAACGAAGAATTTGTATTCCACTGTTGTTTTGTCTTTTGCTGTTTGATTTCCATTCTATTGGGAGTTATATACCTCCTAGCCAATCGTTCCTATGACCTTTAAGTTGTTTTATGGGATAAAGTTACTTATCTGTCAGTGTCACTACCAGGACGAGAAGAGTAACCTATTTACTTTTATTTGATCAACAAATCTATAGCTAGTTTCCCAGGACTCAGTACTTGAGGAGTTTTGAGGGCTTACAGGGAGGTGGTGAGGAGCCTGGGGAAAGAAAGGTGCTGGGAAAGGCAATCACTGGAGCATCCGTTGTTCTACTCCGGTTCTGAGTGTGACATTTTTGTTATTTCACGAATAAGTGAGACCATATAGTACAGGATTTGTCTTCCTGTGTCTGTGAGACTGCAAAAGGCTCTCTGCTCTGCAGAAACTTCCTCTACTTTAACCATTTGTATTTCTTGGCCACTGCTCATCATGCCATCTTCTCTATGAGCTTTTTGAAATCTCTGCCTCTAATGGCTCCTTCTTATTTTCCACATGATTATGGGTTTTTATCAGTGTTTTTCCTTTATTGTAATTGTAGAAAGCCTTAGGCATGAAGGGAAGCGAGTTCAGTCTAGGATTGTAAACTTGAGGCGTCACTGTCTTTTTAAAGACATAAATAACTTAGACAAAAATGTTGACTTTCTGATCTGAATAATAAAAAGCTACACAGTTAAAAGTTGCTATCAATTCTATCTTTCCAATGAAAAGATTGAGAGCAATTACTTAATTCAAGCCAATCAACTAATCTTTATAATTGAGCTTCTAATTTGATATTTTATTGACTTGGGGTAATTTTTGAAAAACAATTAAGATTTATTTTCATCATTAATTGTGCACTTAACTCTGGGTGTTAAAATTAGGCCCAAAGCAAAAAACGGATATGCAAATCTTGACTTGAGCTTTCTATAAGTTTAAGAAAACATTGATTGCCCCACTGAAATTGATTTTTATATATTTTATTTATGTTCCTATTTCTTTTCCCTTTTTCATTATATCACATGCTCTTTTGGTTAATTTATATGCCTATTTTATTTGACAGAAAAGCTGAAAATGCCTTTTATAGGTTTGGCCATCTGTAAAAGTTACAGTCATTGTTCAATTTCCCATTCAGGCAAACCTCCTAGTTAATCCCATCATGGACTATTAAGAGTAGAGTAGAAAGTACTCTGTCCTCTATTCTGACCTATATTTAAAATTAAATTGTTGGATTTCTATATATCTCTCTACTTAAAAAAATGTGCTTTTAAATCTGATCTCTTAAAAAAAACACACAACTCAGTCCTTTTATCTTAGGATATTTGAAAATGTGTGCATTTTAAATGTTCCTTATGTGCATATATGTTACATGTACAGTGCATTGTCAAAGAAAAATGCACTATGTAAGTTAAATAGTTTGTTTTTTGTTGTTGTTATTTATATTTTACTAGAGGCCCAATGAATGAAATACATGCAAGCATAGGCTTTCCTTCCTCCAGCTGTCGGGACCAGCTTCCCTCTGACACCTGGGATCCAGGCTTCCCTTCCAGACCTGGGACCCGGGCTTCCCTCACAGCTCTGGTTTTGTCGGGAAGGTAGTCCAGAAGGACACCCAGTCTAATTAGCCTATTCTGTGTTTATTATTATAGATTATAGTATTACTAGAGCTTGGTACACAAAATTCACACATGGGTAGTGTCCCTAGGCCTGTCAGCAGTCAGGGCCAATCAGGGCCTTCCAGCTTCTGGCTAGGGCCTTCCTTCCTTCCGTGCCACCCCCTAGTGGTCAGAGCACATCATAGCTAGCGGTGGAACTCCTGGTTGTTCAAAATCCGAAGGGAAAATTTGCATATTAGCCATTTATTATATAGAATGTACATTTTCAATAAAGTGCCTGAAAATCTCTATAATGTAATATTAAGTATAAATATGAGTAATCATAAATATGTGAATATTTAATAGATTCTCAAGGAAATGCTCACTTGAGATATGGGTTTAGATACACATAAGTTGTAATGTCTGTAAAAGTTAGCTATTAAAGATTATCATAAAGTGAAAAATAATTCTAAAATATTGGAGAAAAACACAACATTTCTGGCTTATTTATTTTATATTTAAAGTCTGTGATTCTGAAAGGATTTTGAAAGAAGACTCTATTTTTTGAGTTTCTATATGTATCATTGTCTTATCCTTTCAGAAGAACAAAAGATTGGATAATCTTCCCACACACCACTCATTTGGAGTATATTTTTAAAGTGATATTTTACTTTCTGTAGGCATAAAGTTGCTTTCATTGTGTGCTTGGTTATTGTGAAGACATGATGTAAATGAAGCATCAAGAAAATATTCAACCAGGAGCTGTTGGATGTCTGCATTTTGTATTGTTTTCCTGTGAGAAAACTCTTGCCTTTATTTGCTTTTAGTTGTATTTTTAATTTATAAAAGGAATATATGAAATGTGTATGATATCAATTTAAAGCCATGGAGTTCTCCTTTTTCTCTCCCTCTTCTTTTCTATCTCTCTCCCTGTTCCTCTCAGTCTCTCTACCTCTCCTCTTCTCTCTGTTCCCCTATGGGAGAAGAGATGAGAACATAAAGTTAAGATTAAGCTGGGTGGTTGGGTAGAAAGTTGGTACTAGGAGTTCAGCAGGTTGGTGAGGGGGAGTTTTTATTTAATCTGTTTACTGGAACAGTATCCTGTTCCAGATTAAATAATATATCACTCATAGGATATCGTTCTCAAGGTAAATGTGCACTTCTTGGGTAAGCAGCATTTAGTTTTAATTTTAATTATAGTGTCCTATCACCATGATTAAGTGTTCTTGAGAGGGTAATAGCCAGATCACTACAATGAACTTGTTTTAAGTAGATTTTAAGAGATGTTGTTTGATTTCTGTTTTTATTTTTTTTCTTTGCTAAATGGCTCAGATCACAGCACAGGCATGTGAAATAGACAATTTAATAATACCTACATGCAATTAAATGGCATCAGTAGCAATAGTAACATACTCTATGCTAGCAGACATCAATAGCCATCTTTATAGTGACCATTACTAGTATTTCCTGAGACAAAGATATATACTGGCCATATATATTTTTTTAAAGCTATGGCATATGTGATACATTGTGGTTTGCCAAAGGAACATATTAGTATGTTGCACCAACATTTCATCAAAATAACTAAGTTTATAATTCAATGAAATAATCAAAACAATTTTGAACATCTAATATAGCTAAACTTTAGCATATGTATATCAGAGATAAACATAGATTTGTTTTTATTTTGCCTGTACTTGACAGGTTGACAGTTTCCACCATTCAAATTAGTGGGTCAGTATTATTGGCTTATTAATAGTGTCAAATATCACCACCATCTAGTAATTGCCTACCTTATTATACATATTTACATGTACCAGCATAATTCTCACAATAACTACTCAAGATAGTGTTGTTACTACTAATGCATAGAATAGAAAATCATGGCTTCAAGAGATCAAGCATCCAGTCCCATCTCATATAAAAATAAGTGAATGACAGATCATTGAAGCTTGCTCTCATTTAAGTACCCATAACATGCACACAATATCTAGATGTGTGTGTGTGTGTGTGTGTATTACTAGATGTTGGGGGCAGAAGAAAAATCCCTACGCAGATGAAGCACAGTAAAAGTAGAATGGGCAGAAAGGTTGAGGTAGAGAGGAACCAGAAACCATATGCAGAGTTTTCATGCCACTGTGAAATACTTGGGCTTTATTTTAATTGCAAAAAAAGCCAATATATTATACATGTTAAAGCACTTAAATACTTATGCTGCTGGAGGATAAGCTATAGTAAGCAGGAATAATATCAAGGAAGCCATTGTTTGCAGTTTGTGGACAAAATGTAATGGTCATTCAGACTCCAGTTGTAATATTAAAGAGCTTTAGTCAATTCTGGAGATGCTTTGTAGTTAGAATGAACTGGATGCTCTGAAGCTTTCAATGTTGGGTTCTTGAAAGAGAGGAATAAAGAGTGACTTCCTCCCTGAGTTTATCCTGAGCACCTAGGAGTGTCTTATAAGAAGAAACCTTAGATGAGGGATTTATACTGATAAGATGAAACTTTAGATGAGGGATAGATATATACGATAAGAGAAAACCTTAAGTGAGGGGTAGGTTTTTGTGAGGAAATATGACTCGTGAGTCTTCTATGTAAGTTTAAACATCTTATTAGGCAATCAAATTTGTTAATTGCAAGGAGGAATGCCAATTATGAATCATAAATAAGATTAAAGTTCAAAATACAAATACTTTAAAATATTATCATTGGATGGAATTACTCAGGAATCAAAATAATAGAAGGATTAGGAACCAAGTCTTAGAATATTTCACTCAACTGTGTTGATCTGCGGAGGAAAAAGCAGTAGAGGAAAAATAAATTTCTATTGAGATGTGAACCAAACAGGGAGAAAGGGGAACATGGATCCCAAGGGCATTGTTTCAATGACTGTGTAGAATGTTGCTGAGGGTGTAGAATGAAAGAAAGACCAAGAAGTGACTATTGAGTTGGGTAGATAAAGTTGTGGTTGAATTACTTTTAAGGTGATTTCAGTGAAGTGGTTGAGTTTACCACCAGTTTGGACAGGAGTTGAGAGAGACAATAAAGTAGAGGCAACAGGTACAATGAGAGCTGTCAAGAGGTTTGTTGTGTAAGAAACCTAAAAATGAGAGCCACGAGAGAGATGACTTTGGAAAATCTTTTCTTTTAAGCTACGCTATGTTTGCTCTTTTGTAAAATCTGGAGATTGTCAATTAAAACCTGATGTCAATTATGAAATGTATATTCAATTTTCTTACAAGATTTTTTTATTTGGAGATTAACCATGACACCAATAAGAATAGTATAAATCTATGAAACAGCTCTCTATAATAGAAAGTTTCATTTTTAAAGAACCATATAGCCACTACTAGATGTATTTCAACTATTGCCTAAACATAAATATTTTCTTCTTTACCGATAGATTATTTACAGAATGGATGAATATGAGACATTGATTATGTTAGTTAACTAGAAACAATTCTACTCTCTCAAAGAACAAAAAAAAATTGTTGATAAAAGATCACTAAGTGTCTTGGCTCTGATGCACATGAATTGGGATTTGATACCTCATGAATAGTAATGTTGTGAGATCCAATGTTGAAAAGTAAAATGTTTGTTCCTTCACCTCCAAAAACTAGGTTTGGGATTCTTAAAAGCAAATCTGGAGACAGGTATTTGGGGTCAAATAGTTTTGAGGGGAAGTAATTCCAGGAAGCACAATGAGATAATGGAAAGCAAGACAGAGACATGGGATGACAACGGGTACAAAAATTACCCCTGTGAGGAACTGTGGTTCAATTTTACTGGCAAACTTCTATGATATTCTCTCTGAGTGATGAGGAATTTGGGATATTTAGTGACTGTCTCCTGCCTCCCCATTGTTATCCTGCTCAGAGCTGGACAGATATGATGTGGTGATATACAAACGAAGCACCTGTGCTAGAGGAGAATACATGCAGCCTGGAGAATAGGCTAGAGGTGTAGGGACAGACCAACATCCAGGCTAGAACCACATAGCACTTCAACATCTTCATATGATGGTGCATGTTATGTCATGGAATGTTAAGAGGAGGGGGAGGAAAGACCAAAAATAATTTACATAATTTCTTAGAGATTTTTAAACTAGAAAACAGTTAAATCAACTCAAAGGAAGAGCAAATTAATTATTGGCAGAATAATCCAAATACATTATTTAAGTCATTTGGATATATAATAGAGTTATTTGCCTTTAAAAACCATCTCCTTTGGGCAGAAACCGGTTTGGATCAGTGGTAGAGCATCGGTCTGCGGACTGAAAGGTCCCGGGTTCAATTCCGGTCAAGGGCATGTACCTTGGTTGTGGGCACATCCCGGTAGGGGGTGTGCAAGAGGCAACTGGTCAATGTTTCTCTCTCATCGACGTTTCTAGCTCTCTCTCTCTCCCTTCCTCTCTGTAAAAAATCAATAAAATATATTTATAAAAAAAACCAACCAACCAAAAACAAAACAAAACAAAACAAAAAAAAAAACCATCTCCTTTGGGTTAATATTATAGTTTTTTGCATCCAGATGAAAAATAGTGCTTGAGATACTTACTTTCAGTCACTGCTAATTCAATATTGCAGTCCTTCATTCTGTGTGTTTAATTCTTTGAATATTCATTTTTATAAATCCCCTTAATGTAGTTATCTCATCATACACTGAGTAAACTACATATGCTTCTGGACTTACTATGGGTCTATGTCTTGCTAAACCCATTGTAAGTCAAAGATGCATTTATTACATCTAATTTACTGAATATCATAGCTTAGCCTAGTCTACCTTAAACTTGCTCAGTACACAATATCCAAAAAATGCTGCAGCACAGAACACTAAGTATCCATCATTTGCTCTGGTGACTGCATGGCTAGAAGCTGGGTCTCACTGCTATTGCTTTGCATCAGAACAGAGTATCCTATTGAATATCTCTGGCAAAGAAAAAGATGGAGATTCAAAATCAGTTGCACCATTTCTTCTCAATATGTATCCCTTTTCCACCAGTATAAAGTAAAAAAAAATCTAAGTCAAAACATCATAAGTCAGGGACTGTCTATATAATTAATGTTAATTTACCCACTACCAAAACATATCAAATAAACTATGATGTATTAATCAATGCATTATTTATAAAACTGTATTTTTAATTTTTATCCTGGATAGACTATATCAACATACATGGAATATGTTGCCACATGTTTTAATTTTATTGTAAATTTAGGATGCAATCTATAATAATAAAAGGATAATATGCTAATTAGACCGGACAGCCAAACAACCTTCTGGACTTCCTTCCAGATGAAGCTGTGGTGGGCTGGGGGCTGATGAAGAGGTAGTTAGGGGAAATCAGGCAAGCAGGTGAGTGGTTAGGGAAATCAGGCAGGCAGGTAGAGGTGGTTAGTGGAGATCAGGCAGGCAGGCAGGCAGAGTGGTTAGGGGCCAGTAGTTCCGGATTGTGAGAGGGATGTCCAACCACCAGTTTAGGCTTGATAATGCAGGGATCACTGTGGGATTGGGCCTAAACCAGCAGTTGGCCGTCCCCCGAGGTCCTGGATTTCTAGAGGGTGCAGGCTGGGCTGAGGACCCCCCCACCCTATGTATGAATTTTGTGCACTGGACCTCTAGTATAAAAGAAAACAGAAGTGTTGTTTAATAAGATTACCTATATAGGAAAATTGTATAGTTGAAAAAATATTAGAATGGCACATTATCTGAAAATGTTTAAAAAAAATCATTTTCTTTGAGGCCAAAATGGGCCAATGGATTTTTATTTTCTGGGTCACCTGCCAGTCATTGACAAGGTGAGTAATTACCTTCTCAAGAAAGATACATCTCTGCATTTCTCCGTATTATTGACTCTGAAGTGTACATGTCACAGTAACAGATCTTTTGTTCTCTATAAAGAGAACTAGTCACTAATGGATTAGGCATTCACAAGATAACCTTTAAAAATAACTTTCATACTAATTCTCCATACTCCGTTTTGCTGCATAACTGTTTTGTTTCTTAGAGTTATAAAAATTTTCTTTAGGACACTATTTTTCAGCATATGCTCTATAAAACAGCCCCAAAGTGGGCATGCACCATTATTTTTAAAATATTAAATTTACTGAGGTAGCATTGGTTAATAAAATAATATAGATTTCAGGAGCACAATTTTATAATACATCATCAGTGTATTGCATGTGTGTTTACCACTCAGAGTCCAATCTACCATTTAAGATGAGTCAGTATGATTGAAAATGTAGAAGTTGTCTACCAATGCATGACCATCTGAATCACTTTAAAAATCCCAATTTTGAAACATCACTTGAAATATTGAATAGATTTGGTCACTTGTTTTGCATTTACTTGAGATAAGAGTAAGATAAATAGCTTTGCCTTTTGTAACACTGCAAAGTATTAAAATTACCATTATAAGTGAAGCCCTGGAAAATAAATTTGCTTTGATACTTCCTTGCTTTCAACATATTATTAAATAGTTGTGTACATATGGATTATAGATCTTCAATATGTTCGGGTACACCACATAGCACTTTTTCTTCTTCTTGATTATGTAGAAGTGACATTCTCTAGTAAAATTGAGATGTTGGTGTAACAGAACTTTACCTAATATAATGTGATTTATGGTGGAGTTTGGCATAAAGTTAACTGAAAATTTAGAGAACAATCATTTCTCCAGGTATGCAATCAAAATCTCATAATATTTTAGAGATCGGGTGTTATTTAACCTGTATAAAAAGTAAACTGGCTCTATATATGGAAGTTCAGTGATTGCTTTGTTTACACACAGAAATTTATACAATAAAGTAATCTGAAAATGCAAGTTTTCACCAATCTCTCTTTTTAAAAAACTTATTATTCCTGCTGCTATTGCTTTGCAATTTGTATGATTAATATGCATTTTATTTCATTTACTATAGAATTAAATCATGACTATATTGAATAAAATTGTAGTTTCTGACAACACACACACACACAAAATCTTGAGAATGCTTTACTGACATTATTACTTAAGTCCCATATATATTTAATAAAACTAATAATTCACATGATCGTTTAGTTTCGCTGTTGACCTGATCATTTTTACTTTAGCAATCTATAATATTAAAAGCATAATATTCTAATTAGACTAGACAGCCAGATGACCTTCTGGACACCCTTCCAGACAACCTCCTGGATGAAGCGGGGGCTGTGAGGGCCAAGGCAAGCCTCTGTGGCTGACAGGGCCTAGCCCCTTGCACAAATTTTATGCATACGGCCTCTAGTTACATATAAGTTCAAAGATGTTAAAATACTGCAAAAAAACAAAAACAAAACTAGTTTGAGTTTAATTATATTTTGCATATTATTTACTTATACATAATTTAAATGTATAAAATGAGATAGTTTATGGTTTAAACTATAATTACTAATGATTATACATATGCTATCTATAGGACATATTTTTATTTTTATGAATGCTTACCAAATGGTTTAAAATATATGGTCTGAGGATGCATATATATTCTTTCAAATTAGTGTTTTGAGTTTGTTTGAATATGTACAGAGACGTGGAATCTCTGGGTCATAAGGCAGGTTCATTTTTTATATTTTGAGGAAACTTCATACTGTTTTCCACCATGGTTGAACCAATCTATAATACATTCCTACTGACTGCACGAGGATTCTCTTTTCTACATATCCTCTAATACTTTTTTATTTTTTAATTTTTTAAAAAATTTTTATTGATGCTAGCCATTATGACAACTGAGAGGTGATATTGTGGTTCTGATTTGCATTCCTCTGACCATGAGTGATGCTGAGCATCTTTTCATGTGTCTATTGGTCATCTATATGCCTCACTGGGGAGTGTCTATTCAGGTCCTCTGCCTGTTTTGTAATTGGGTTATTTGAGTGTCTGATGTTTTATTTTTGGTGTTGAGTAGTATGGTTCTTTATAAATTTTGGATATTTGCCTCTTATCATATGTATTATTGGTGAATATATTCTCTCATTTAGTAGGTTGTCTTTTTATATAAAAAAATTATTTTGATGTAGTCCCATTATTTTTTCTTTAGTTTTCCTTGCTGGAGGAGATACATCAGAAAACAACAACAACATTGCTACGAGAAATGTCAGATTTTAGTGCCTATGTTTTCTACTAGGATTTTTATGATTTGAATTCTTACATTTAAGTCTTTAATCCATTTTGAGTTTATTGTACATGGTGTCAGAAAGTATTCCAGTTTCATTCTTTTGTATGTGTCTCTCAATTTCCCAATACCATTTATTGAATAGATTAATTTTACCCCCATTGTATGTTCTTTCCTCCTTTGTCAAATGTTAATTCACCATATATTCATGGGCTTAATTTCTGAGCTCTTTCTATTTTATTCTATTCTATTCTATTCTATTCTATTCTATTCTATTCTATTCTATTCGTCTAGTCTGTTTTAATGACAGTACCATGCTCTTATGATGACTGTAGCCTTGTAGTATAGTTTGATATCAGGAAGTGTTATAGTCAAAATAATATATGTATCCCTATGTCCACTGTAGCATTATTTACAAAAACCAAGGTATGGAAGCAACCCAAGTACCCATCAATAGACTAGTGGGTAAAACAAGCCATGGTACATATATATAATGGAGTATTACTTGGCCATAAAAATAATGAAATCTTATAATTTGTGGCAGCATGGATGGACCTGGAGGATATTATGCTAAGTGAAATTAATCATATACAGGAATAATATTGTATTATTTTACTTATATGCCAAATGTAAAGAACAAAGTAAATGAACAAAAAAACAAAATAGATTCATAGACACTGAATAGACTAGTGTTTGCAGAAGGGTCAGGGCTTAGTAGAAAGAGGTGAAGGAGTTAAGAAGTGAAACTTGGTAATTACAAATAGTTACAGGGACATAAAGTAAAGCATGAGGTACATAACCAATAATATTGCGATATCTATGTATGATGCCATTTGGGAATTAGAAATGTTGAAGGTAATACTATATAAATTATATAATTTTCTAACCACTGAGCTTTGCATCTGAAACCAGGACAAATAATATTAAAAGTAAACTGTAACTTAAATAAATATATATATATATATTGCATGAGACTTCAAATTAGAGGTGCTGGTAGCCTTATTTCAGTCTTAGGTATAAAGTTTATGACCCTGCTGTTCTTGTTTCCTAAGCATATATGAATCATCTAGGAATCTATAGTATAGTAATTTTATCTGTGTTTACCTTGCCCTCCATGACTGTTAGTATATTAATTCTTGTCATACAATTTCAAACAATTTCATGGCCTGAAGTGGCAAAAACATGACCTGCCGTTGCTAAAACTAAATATAATTTGAGCTGATTTAAATGCTATGGCAGTGATTTTCTCTTCACAGCAGTGCAACCTGATGGCACTCTTCACAGCATTGATGGATATTGAGTGAACACCAATGATTTCTTCATGTCTTTCCCACTGCATTGCTCTAAATGTCTGAACATAATAATCTAATCAAATTAGGGTTAGGAATCCATTCTACCTCTTTGCACAAATAGCCACCTCAAAGGTAGCTAGAAGCACCTTGTAAATACCCAACACAAAACCACAGGTTGCACAGAGAGACAGAAGATGACTGACTGAAAAATCACGTTATATTTGTGTGTATGTGCATTGATCTATGTAATATGTTTGCCACCTCTCATTGAAATATAGTTTACATTTAGATTTCTCTAATTGAAAAAAATGAACATCACCTGTAGTTTCATTTTCTTGCAATAGGGGACATAAGATTATCTAATCATGTGAACACTGAGAGGGGAGAGAAAAGTGCCATTTGTGTAATCCAATAGGGTATTTTTAATGCCCTCACTGTTCACTCAAGAATGAATGATTTGAGATTCTGTAAATACCATTGTCATCTTTGTATACAATGTGAGAGTACTAGATAGATAGATAGATAGATAGATAGATAGATAGATGATAGGTAGATAGATAGATATCAGAGAGGAAGGGAGATGGAGAGAGAGATAGAAACATCAATGATGAAAGATAATCATTGATTGCTGCCTCCTGCACACCCCCTTCTGGGGATTGAACTCACAACCATTGTGCCCTGATCTGGAATTGAACTGCAACCTCCTGGTTCAGAGGTCAACTATCAGCCACTGGGTGCAGTGTTATAGCTCTTGAGCTTATAGGAAAAGACCTGGACTTGCTATAGAGTGATAGGGTCCATAACTGTTTTGTGTTTAGTTGCTGTTGAAAACTAATTTCATTATATATGGAGCCAAACTCTCCTCATCAATTAATTACCCTCTTGTCATTCTTTAGGCTGTTTAATTTTTCATCAGATTTTTAAACCCCAGGAATCTGTTTGTGAACTGTGTCTACTCTCACATTGGTATGTATTAGTGTGAGGCAGTTGTGCTTACACTACTAATGTAAAAGAGACACAATGTAAAAGAGAAAAGAGAAAGAGGACTAATTTTTGTCCCATTATTATCTTTTTCCATTACTTCCACATACCTTTCTTTTAAATCTTCTACTTTTGGGATGGGCAGAAAAAGGAAAAAGGAGTCTTTATTTTTTTTTCTCAACCTTATTGAAATATAACCTTTTATAACTTTAAGGTGTACAATGTAATGATTTTTATACTACATAATAAAACCTAATATGCAAATTGTCCTTATGATGAAACAACCAGTTTTATGATGTGCACTGACCACCAAGGGGCAGATGTTCAATACAGGGGCTTCCCCAGCCTGCAGGTCCCAGGTCAGCCAAGCCGGGTGCCAGCTGGGGCCCCTTGATCATCCCACTGGTCACCCTGCAGAGGGAGTCCAGCAGCAGTGGTTGCGGGGGCTGAGTCTGATGAATGGGTGGTGCCAGGCTGGCAAAGGTGGGTGCCAGTGGGGGCCCCTCCAATCATCCCACTGGTTGCTCTGCAGATCAGCTCTGATCACCAGCCAGGCCAAGGGATTCTACGTGTGAATTTGTGAACCGGACCTCTAACATGTAAATATTGGAAAATGATTACCACAGTAAGGTTAGTTAACACATCCATCACCTTCCATAAACACAACTTGTGTGTGTGTGTGTGTGTGTGTGTGTGTGTGTGTGTGATGAGAACTTTTAAAATCTACTCTTAGCAACTTTCATATATACAACCCAGCATTTTTCACTGTTATAAATTATATACACAGGATTCATTTACCTTATAACTAGATGTGATACCTTTTGACACCTTCACTCATTTTGATTTACATGTCTTGTTTATATTATCTCCTTTGACCTCCTATAAACTCTATATTGTATAAGGCATAGGTATTTTTAACCTCATTTGGCACTTAAACAAAGGCTAAAAATACCTTATTTGCCTTAAGCCTCACAGTGAGCTCAATATAGAAGTTAAGGACGAAACTAATTCCCCTGGCTCCAATTTTCCTCTTAATTGAAGAATTGTAGGAATTTATAGTCAAGGGTGTTCTTTGACCTTTTAAAGTAAATCAGTAGGAAAATTCTCTTTTTATTTGAAAATACACACATAGGAAAATGCCTTGGGAACAAATCATAGTTATTGCTATCTGCTTATTTATACGCTCCTGTCAAAAGTTATCAATGCTGATGAACATAAAATCGAAGTCAAGCATCTGTGAATTTCATACACACAGTTTTGCGGAGAGTGAGGTAATCTGTATCATAGGCATCATTAACTGAAGCAATTAAGTTCAATGTCCTAGTTTCTGTTGACAAGTGTTACCATTTTTAGGATTTTTCTTCATGACTTACACTGCTTCATTGCTCTTGTACCTCATGAGAAAAAAGAATCACATTTCTGTTCATTCTTTTTAAAATTCCCCACTGCAGCCAAAGGTGATAAACATGAACTGTCTCAGTAATTAAGTCAAAGTGTTTCTCTTAAGGAAGTTCCTCTTCGAAATAAAGCATTGCTCAAGGAGGTTACTTAAATGCAAACCTATCATTAATTTCAAGGCCACTTGTGGGGATTCTCCTGTGATTATAAATCACTAAAATTGGTTTACGGCTGTGCTATTAAAATAACTTAGTAGGAATCATGATTCAAATGATTCAACATCCATTGGGCGATCTGAATCATTTTCTCTTCTCTGCCCAATTATTTCCTACCAGTTATTTTGCAGGACATTTTCAGGTGGATTCCAGGGGCAACATCTACAATAATTTACTAACATAAAATGCAATTTTGCTTTTGAAAACGAGGCATCGTTTATGTAGTATGAAGTTGTATGTCAGCAAGAACATAGGATTTATACTAATAGATATAGTAATATTATCTTATTCTACCCTGGAGATGAAAATTAAATTTGCAGTTGTTAACATTGATTAAATATTACATATTAAAACCATGATTAGAAAAGTACCATCTCTTAAAAGTAATTTCGGAGTTATTTTTCTAAGGCAGGTACCTCTTTCAAAACTTAGCACAGTGATCTATAAAAATAACATAAGGGTAATCAACCTCATCTCTAATGCAGTCTGACAAAATGAAAGTGCATATCCACGAATCAATACACACAATGGAGGAGAGCTACAGGGTGTTGGCACTGGGTTCAAGTACTGGAAGAGTCGGAAAAATCCTCATTCTAGTCCTAATTGTAGCAGGTTTGTCTTTGGGGAAGTTTCAAAGCTTAGATCCTACATTTATTCATGTGTCACTGTATACATCAGGATTACATCTATAAGATATAGGTCTTTAGTCTTTAATTTGTAACTTTGGAGGCAGGTGGGTTTTGGAGTTAAGACTTTTTTAGATGTCAGAATGATAGCAGTGCACAAACAGTCTTATAAACCACCACTGACTGTGAGGCTGCACCCTGTCACCAAACACCTTAATATTTCTATAGGGACCATGAACAACCTCACGAAGGAGACTCCTTCATTTTCCAGTGCCCTCATTTTGATCAGGTTTTGGCACTAAGTGAGTTTGTGCAAAACTTTGAACAAATATTCTCACCTTCAATACATTTGGAATATAGAGATTTTAGAAATAAACATGGTGTCTCTCAGCAGACAGCTTGACAATTCTAAGGTTATGCCTATTTTAGATGCTAGAGCTTTGTGTCATTCTGTTGCACACTGAGCACTTCATCTGACATTTCATGTGTAAATTAAGGGGCAAAAACATGAAATGAAGAGGTTTTGGCAAACTGCCCAAACCCTGAGGCAGCTGGATGTCCAGGTGGGATGTTCTGGGGCTTTGACAGGGCAAGTGTCACTCAAGTGACTGACACCATTGACTTCTCACAACAGAAAATGGGGTATTTGGTGGCTTAGTGAATATGATAGCTACAAGTAATCCTCCTGGGAAAAATTGCCTTTTGCACAGGACATTAGTAACTCCTAAAAATATAAACCTAGTAAATAGCAGGAAACACATGACTTCCCAAGGTGATCCTATGAGTAAGAGTGAGTCCATTTTAGCATCTCAGCAGAGAAGTATTAAAAATATAGACTGCAAAACATGAGGCACAGGTGAGGGTAACTAATTACATATTAAATATAATTTTATATATATTTTAAATGAGCATTTATTCATATATAACTGATGTGTCACTCACTATATAGTAATTTTGCTTAAGAGGACACTTCTATCTCTTTTTTCAAGTTTGTGTCTCTATATTAAGTGAGTTTCTTGAAACTCTTGGTGAACAGGTAGCAAGGTTTTACAAGTGAACCTGACTTTACACAATAAATGTGTTATTTAAATATGAAAGTAGATGGAATCATATGGACCAGAGTAATTGGCTACAAAAAATAATCCTGTGAAAATTGTTTTGTTCTGATACATGGCTTAAAACTTTACAAGTGGATTGCTTTTTTCAAACTATATAGTAATTTCTGTATTAAAATAGCTTCTGAAGAAAGTCTTTATACCATAAAAGTACTAGATGTAAAGACAGCTGCTTTCAAAATGTGATAGATATATTCTTCTATTTCTGGCTCTTATTCTAAAGATCCAATAATGTTTATGGGGGGGGGGGTTCATTGCCAAAAAATATCATTGTTAACATAGTTTATTTGGAACTCAGCACAAATAAATAATAGTTCCTATAACTTGTGTAATTTTCTCCTTAAATATAATATTCAATTAATGAAATTATATAGCATTTCCATTTCCATACATAACACACACACACACACACACACACACACACACACCCATTCTTTGGCTCTATTGTGTGATAATTTGCTACTTAAAAAATATAAAATTGTATACAATGAAAAAAATAAACATTTTTTGTCTCTGCCAATCAGCATGTACATGTTTTATTGATCACTTGGAATATTGGCTTAAAAACAAGAAATCACAGTAGAACATCTCATTGACATTCAGTAGGAAAATAGTGCTGACAGAATGTTACAAGAACCAGAATGGATCCTGGCCAAGAGAGTAAATTAAAAATGTTGTGATTGCTGTCTTAACATTTTACAACTCAAGCAATATGATCAAATTGTTGAGCTGACATCATAAAATCATTTGAAACCAATATTAGGTTCTGTTTCAGAGATAAAATTTTTATAACCTTGCTACTTTGATTAAACGGTGTGACTCTGAAGCTACAGAACATAAGGCGTCTATATAGATTGCATGCATACAGCTCACTCATTCACTCATACATAGTTTTATGTCCACCCTCAAGGACAAATGAACAAACTTTTCCTGGAATTGAATTTTGGCATCACCTCATTTATTTGGCCATTTATCTGTATCTTAGTTTATAAACATCACATATTTACACCGAGCTCTGACACATATTTTCATGCAATGCATCATCTTGACAGTGCAAACCTTGTGGACAAAAAAAAAAGAAAGGAAGATAAAAGAAAAAAGAACAAAAAGACCAGCTGTGTTTTCTGACATAGGAAAATTTTTCACGAACCCTTTAAGAAAATCTACACTATCAATTCTTTATTCATTCATTATTCTTTCATTAACTGCTAAAAGGATCAAAATAAATTAATAATGCTCTCTTAGCTCAGAACATAATAACTGAACTCCTACTGTGTGCTCAACGTTATTCTTGGTGATGTGCAGATGCAGCCTGTGCTCTTACAGAGTCCCACTCCACTGAGATCTCACTCATGAAACTCCTCTATTTTGTGTAAACTCAAGGAGGAACACTGCTAAGGGTCCTTTTCACTCATTCACTCATCCATTCAAAACATGCGTGTGCAAAGAGAAGCAGACCCTGGAGTAGTACCACACAAAGTATAAGCTCAGGCATCATTGGCCCTTCTACAGAACTCACTCCTTGACATTTTACATATGCAAGTTCTGCTTAGAGCTGTTTATAGATCTCTACCTGAGATGTAATATTATTAAAGTTGCCACTGCCATTTATTATTGCATAGTGGATTAGTACAACTCTTGACTAGAGATCTGTGCTGCTTTATTTTAATGCGATAGATATACCAGGATTACTCCTTAAACAGTTTGATATCTGAAATAAAGTAATCATAAGGTGAGCATCAGTGTTGCATAAATATGTATTCAAAATGATCAAACTGAAACACATTGAATAAAAACAAACAAACCTGGTCTCATTAAAGACAGTTTGAGAAGTGATGATCTGAACCAGTGTTTCTGAAATGAGTGTGATTTCCCCCTCCCTTCTCCCTCGGGAACTGTGGCAGTGTCTAAGGGGTATTTTTGGTTGTGACAAATGGGAGACTGATGATGCCACTAAACCCTAATGGGTAGAGTCCGGGGTCACTGCTAAACACCCCATAATGTTCATGAAGGCTCCCCGAGATAACAGAGTTCCCGGTCCATGATGTTGGTGGTGCTGATGTTGGGAAAGAAACTCTACCTTCAAGCGAAACAGAAAAGTTTTCAGAATTTACAGGATAGAGACTACACCATCTGTGTTAATGGTTTCTGACGAGATAATTTCCCTGAGAAAAATTTTGAAAGAGTTGCCAGGGAAGTTATATGCGGTGAAACTAGAGAGAGTAGAATGGTTGAGACTACTGTAGTAATTCAAGGGTGAAGAGACAGAGGGTTGACACCAGGAAAGAAAAGTAGTGAGCAAAAGAGAGGGAATCAAATATGAGCTGTATGGGTACAGAGGAGGTGAAGCGAGAAGGATTATTATGACTCCCTGTGTATTCCTCATGGCCAGGAACGTGCTGCTGACAGTGCTGGCAGCAAGTCAAAGAGACTGAGCTGAGAAAGATGAGTTTTAGATTCTGTTTATTGCGTGCAGCTCAGCATCCTCCAGTGCAGAAGGCCGTCTACAACAAAGAACCATTTAGCCCATAATGTCTATAGTGCCCTGGTTAGAACATCCCAGTGTTTGTGTCCCCATATATTCATAGGTTGAAGCTCTCATTCCCAATATGTTGATGTTTGAAGATGAGACATATGGTAGTAGGTAGGTAGAGTTAGAAGTGGTTTTAAGTGCAGGACCCTGCTCTGATGGCATTGGTGGGCTGGTAAGGTGAAACACCAGAGAGCATGTTATTTCTCTCTCCACCACGTGAGAAAGTGGGCATTTGCAAGTCAGGGACACCTGATCTGGGACTTGAACATCAAAACCAAAAAAATAAATGTTGGTTATTCAAACCATCCAGTGTATGGTATTTTGCTATTGCAGCTTGAGTTGACTAATATGTATGGACTATCCCAGTGGTGGGCAAACTCATTAGGCAACAGAGCCAAATATCAACAGTACAATGATTGGAATTTCTTTTGAGAGCCAATTTTTTTTTAAACTTAAACTTCTTCTAACATCAGTTCTTCAAAATAGACTTGCCCGGGCCATAGTATTTTGAAGAAGAGCCACACTCAAGGGGCCAAAGAGCCGCATGTGGCTCGCTAGCCGCAGTTTGCTAACCATAGGACTAGACAACTGCAAATGACAAAACACAGCTATCATGCCCAGTATTTTCTTAAAGTGTTAAGATGTGATTCCACTACCTTAATCTCCTTTGACATTTAATAAACATCTTATTTTACTTGGAGTTAACCTTTTTTGCTATACCAGTTGGAGTGGATTGTATTTCTTTTTTCAAGTTCAAGCATTAGTCTTCAAGGCATCTTTAGTGGGTGCTTTATTCACATCACAAGTTAATAGCCACAGTCTTACCCAAGTGATATAAAGAACGTTTCTTTACCAATATTCAATCTCATTATCTTTAAAGTTTTGCTTCCTGCGCATATTGCTAAAAGTTTCAGCCTGCCCTTACACTCACTTTCTAATAACAGCACAGTTAGGAAACGCCCATGTCTCAAGGTCATAATAGAAGGTGCTTATTTGGTCTGCAGGATTCGAAAGTGAAGGCCCTCAGTAGGTCAGCACTGATGGGGTCAAAGCCCAAGGGTTATTGCTTTAATCTTTTTAATGAATTTTGAATATTCTTTTTAAAATTCACTGTTATTTCTATAGGTCACACGGGAGGCCATTTATATCAGGAAAACCATAAAAAATAAATTTAAAGAGGTTTTTGTGCAATCAAGTGGACTCAGAGCTGAGATAAGCATTGGAATGTGTAGCTTAAAGTTCATACAATTAACCTGCAAGGAAAATAAGCAAAAAGTACTTCAGCGTTCCAAAATAGATTTCATCTGTGATCACTAGTTCAGTGGTTTTCGCTCTGTGTTTTTAGTAATGCATGTTTCTTGAATTCAAGGGTTATGTTATATACTCTACAGAATTTCTAAGAGAGAGGGAGGGTTTTAGGCAGGACAATCAGCAGTATTGCCACACTTTATGGAAGTCCTATATGCTGTTGACTGATGCAACACATTAGCACAAAGTCTCAACAAGTTAATACCTACATTAAGACCTGTAAAAACACCATTTCTGAATCTATTGAAATGCTTCAGCTAAGTAGCAACAGCTACAGTTAACATGCATATGGTAATTGTTATTTTAATTTATATTGAAAACAATACCTCTTTACATTTACTATGTTAAAATCTTCATAGAAGTCATACAAACTAGATTCCCTGATCACAATTTTTATTTTTTTAGATGAAAGAAAAAATAATGAGATTGCTGATCTAAAATCAGAGGTGGTTTGTAGGCACCCAAGGTTGTGATGAGTTAAGGTCAAAGGGAGCACAAATGTTGTCATCCTGGTACCTGTAGAGGATTTAATAAGAACTCATTGTGCAATCAAATAAATTCTGGGGAAATCCCATCTTAAGAAAATGATAATATATTAGTGCACCAAGGCTTACCTTTTCAATTCATATTTTAAAATTCCTGTAATTTTATATTAGCATTTCCAAATTTTTTCAATTAATGGTTTTCAAAGCCCCTTTACCTCAGAAAATAATGATATGAACAATTCAGTTTTTTTTAAATCTAATAGCACCATGTATATTTAATTAATGAATGTTAGTATATTTAATTAATGAATATTAGTCTAAAATTATCAAGTATAAGGGAGAAAATGAAATAAGGAGTGATAAAGTGGCCTAAAGAACTAGTAAATGTGTATTATAAAATTTATTAAAGGTAATAAGATTATATAACAGTACTTTTTTAACAAGCCTATTCACTACCCCTCAGTTATATAATTTTTAATTGCCCTGTTTTACTCATTCAATGTTCTTTTTTTAAAATTAAATTTATTGGGGTGGCATTGGTCAACATGATCATATAGATGTGGGTTTCTATGTTACAAGAAGTCTAATGCTCTTTAACAAACCACCCTAAAACTTAGTGGCTTAAGAAAGCAGAAATGATTTAATATTTAATAATGGGCAAGTGTATTAATCAGCATTCTCCAGAGAAAGAGAACTAAAATGAGATAAATATCAATATACATCTCTAGCTCTAGCTCTAGCTCTAGCTCTATCATCTATATAATTACTTAAGAATTTGTGGTACATTTTCTAGAACACTTTTATAGAAACAAGCAAAATCCCCACAGCACTTTTATGAAAAGTATATGAGGATTCATGTTAAGAAAAAATCCCAAATGGAATAGGAAACTTCTTTAATGAGGAATATGATTTTCAAAAAAAGTTTAGCTGAGATTGATGGCAACTGTTTAGAAATTAGCAAGTATTAAATTCCTTTTAGAATCCAATAATATAAATACCTATATAACAATACAAATAATAATATAACATTTAAAAGGAGCTACTTATTATTTATTTTATTTTCACAGCTATAGATATTACTGAGATGGCACAGTTAACCCAAAGTATTTTGTCACTGGTGATAAAATTTTGAATTTTAAAGTATTTTTATCACAGTTAGTTTTAAAATGGTTTAAGGCATTCATTCATTTATTTTTGTAAAAGCTTAATTTAGATCATTAAATATAGCTCTTTTTTCACGAGGAAAAAAATTGCACTTTAAAGTTCAAACTTTGCAAATTGAGCATTTTAATAAGGCAGGCATTTCCATTGGACAAAGTTTCTTCAAAGAAAGAGTACTGCTACGCTTTCAGCAAAATGTTAGGCATCTTTAAACTCTGCCCTTCTGAAAACATCTGAAACTTATATATGTTATTAGATTTTAAGATGATTTCTTGTCCTTTCTTTCAAATGAACCCACATCCAATTCATCTAGGTTAATGTGGAAGTTAAGTATATGGAAAAGCAGAATGAAAAGTATGTATGCTCTTGTAAATTATCTTCCTACGGTTACCTCTTTACACAATTCCATTTTCTGGAATCAAGCTGAGTTATTAAGAATCCCATTCCTGCAAGAGCTAGCCTTCAGAAGGGACTCTTTTATTGCTTGAAGGTTTGAATTTCAATTAAAAATGACATCTTTAACTTAAAAACAGCTAACAATATGAAGCAGGAATGAAAAAACAACAACAACAACAACAAAAACCCACATTGAAATAGAAATAGTTATTGTAGTGGATGGTGAACTTGAATCCTAACAGCTTCATTTCATTCCTTTAATGTTTTGTTTTGTCTTTGATGTGTCCCGGGGTGCTGTTGCCCAGAAGAACTGTCTTTATGTAGACAGTCTGAGTCTGTGGAGGATCCTTTCATGCTGACCCTGTGTTGTCAGATCCTGGAAGAGGATGATCTTTTTGTAGTAAAGTGGAAAGCATTTTTTTTCTCCTTATTGCTAATGCCTATTGGCATTGGGATAAAGACAGCCAATGTCTGTAATGTATTTATTGCTTTGGTGTACAGGTAACCCTGATGGTTAATTTTATGTGTCAACTTGACTGGAAGTGCCTAGATATTGGGCCAAACATTGTTCTGGATGTTTCTGTGTGTTTCTGGATGAAATTAACTGGAGTAAATAAAATTGTTCTCGCTAATGTGAAGGGTCCTCATTTAACCAGTTGAAATGTTGAGAGAAATGAGGAGGTTAATAAAATATCTAATAAAATGGTAAGGCTTGAGGACTGACTTGCTGCAGTTGTGATATCTGGGAAACTAATGAGAGGGAGAGAGGTAAAGAGGAGAGAGGTAAAGAGGAGAGAGATAGAGAAGATAAGAGAGGAATAGTTTAATTCTGAAATTTGAGCCATAGGTGATAAAGAAAGATTGGTTTCCTTTGTGTGTGTGCCTAGGTAAGTTTGTTTTACCAACTTATTACATTTTATATTTTACATTTTCCTGGTTAGTGATGTATTCTTGGAGGGACATCAAGCCTATAGAGCAAATAGAGAACCTGTATAGAATAATACCTGAATACATAAAAGTAGGCGACATCTCCACAGAAAAGAGTATGAAGCGAGAATAAATAGGAGATACATTCAGCATTGGCACTTCCTTTAAGGAAAGCAGACATTTAAAGGAGCACTCATCACTGACCACGTCCAGGGAAACAACAGAGAAAAAAGCAATCCAAGAAAACCGTTTCAAAGTTAAGGGAGAGATTAACAACATGAAATGCCACCAAGGGATCTATATACCTAGCACTAAAGCCAATCAGCAGAGATTTTCCCCAGGATTGCAGGCGAACCTGAGAGATCAATTTTAGCAGACTCCCGATGGCAGAGCTACAGTGCCAGAGGAAATGGTATTTGAGTGAGAGGCAAACTTGCTCAAGGCCATGGACTCTTTTCAAGAGGTTTTGCAGTGAAATAAATGCGGAGCGGTTGGAAATAATTTGAGAGATTGGAGGATTAAGATCGGGCTGGAAGAGGCCTGCTTGTCCTTGTTGGCTGGGGGTTAGGAAGCAGCCACGTGAGAGAAATGAAATCATTGCTGAGTCTGGAGGTGCCAGGAAAGAATGAAATCAAGGAGATTTGATGTATAGGCTTTTAGGAAGGCAGAGGAAAGGTTATTTTGGAGGAAAACAAAAGAAAGTAAAAAGTGAAACACTTCAAAGCTATTGGGAGCGAAACGTAATGAAGTTATAAGCTCCCCTGTAAGATGTTCTTGCAGTTCATTGAACAGAAGGCAGCTTCACTCTTGAATCTGGGGAGGGTGTGGAGAAATCTGAGTTTGGCGGACAGCGGAAATGAAATAGAGATAAAGCTGACCAGTGATGAGGACTCAGTGAAATTTGCAGTGGCTACAAATAGCAAGTGATTTTCCCAAACAAACCTTAAATAGAGCAGAGCGCTATAGTAGCTGATGTATACAGTTGAGTAATATGTAAAAAAGGACCATGAGCTTTTGAGTCAGACAGATTTGAAATCAATATTTGATGCTCTGGTTTAATTTACTATCAGTGTGAGTTTGGACAGTTTACTATTCATTCTGAATTTCAGGTTCCTAACCTATAACCTGGGCAAAATACTTCTATGTTTGTGTGGTTGTCTTATTATTAACATGAAGGTAATATGCATAAAGGGCTTACCAACTATAGTGCTGTATAGGACTTAGTCATCTTTAGGAGGTGACTGTCTTACCATAACTCAAATACAATGACTCCCTCATTGTGGCAGCTTTCTTGACAGCAAAAGTAATTTAAGAAATGTCATACTTTCCTGATGCTCTTAAGGACACGCCACCTTAATTATTGTTAATTGAACAACAAGTAATATTGGACTATATCTATTAAGTCCTTGTCAGTTTGGCTATGTTTTACAAGCTTTAACATGGATTAATGCATCATAAAGTAAAACAAAACAAAACAAAACAAAAAAACAAAAATCAAACAAAACAAAAAAATGAGTCACACATTTGGCAGGAAACCCATTTCAGGAGGCATCAAGTTTCTTTACCTTAAAAGTCAGTAATCTATGACCTGCAGATAATTTAGGCTTGCTACTTATTTTTTGCAGATGAAATTTTAGAGGAATGCGGCTATATTAATTCAAGTTTTATGTGTGGCTGCTTTTACATTAACTGGCCGAATAGAGCAATTGCAACATAGATGGTATGGCTTGCAAATCCTAAAATAATCTGGCTCATTACAGAGAGGTTGGCTGACTCTGCTCTAATAAACTAACATGTCTATTGAAAGAATGCCTGAATATCATAGGCCACCATCCAGTAGTTAGCATTTGTATTTATTCATGAGGCACCGCCAGCACTGTGTATTATGGTATATGGACTGGGTTCTCAATTCATTTGGAAGTTGATATAAGTATTACATGTCTGTTTTCTACACTGTTTACCAAAGACCTGACCATACATATAGGCTCCAAATTTTTAATATTGCTGCTATTTACTTTTTAGTTATCACATTCAAACAATAAAATGTTAAACATTATATGTGCAAAATTCACAAGTGTCAAGGGACTAACCAAAAAGATGATTATAAAAATGCAATTTATGTATTACTAAGATAAAATGTCATTCATTACTAATAAAATAAAATATTAACATCTATTAACAATTCTGCTTTCCCATTCAATTGCTCATTATGTTTCAAACAGGTAGAATTTAAAATTCTAATTGATAGAAGTGGAAAGAAAACATCTCCTCTAGTGATTTTTATTTTTCATGAGCTTTGTTACCAAAAGTGTATTAGGGGCATGAAAAGCACCATCCCCTCTCTTCTTCCCACCTCTTCCAAAGAAAAAGAACTATTAGCTCTGGTGAGAAAGAGAAAAGATAAAGAAAGAAAGCCTGTTTACTTGTCCCAACAATAATGCAGTAGAGCAAAGGTATCTGAAAGGCATACAGCAGAGTTGCACAATAAATAATTAACCCAAACCAAGTACAACATGTTTATGTGTATATATAGTAGAACAATGGAGTTCCTTTAATCTAGTTCTTAAAAAGCTGCTAGATATTTTATTATGTTACTAGATGCCTAGTGCATGAAAACACATGCACTGGTGGGGAGTCTTTCAGCCCGATCTGCACCCTCTCATAGTTTGGGAGCGAGCCCTCAGGGGCTGGAAGCGATCTGGTAATCATGGGAAGGCTACACCTCCATCACACCTCTGTTGCTGCCACTGCCGGTAGCGCAAGCCCTGGGTACCTGAGCCTCCGGAGGGCTCTGTGCGGCTGGACAGGCACCATCCAAGGCTTACCTACATCTCAGGCTAGCCCTGGGTGAATGAAGGTTTGAAGGTGGGTTCAGCCGCACCATACACCTGCTACCCCCCAACCCCCAGTGGCGCTGAAAGGACTGAGGGACTCCAGCGGGGCTACAGTGACTGGGCACCACCATCTTGTGGCTATGAGCACCACCATCTTTAGGACAGCATGATGGTCAATTTAAATATTTCCTCTTTATTAGATAAGATATGTCATAGGCACACATGTATTTATCCACAAATAACTACCTTGTCTTTCTAAAGCATTGGCTACGAAGTCCCTTTTGCTTAATATCAGGATCACTGAAGGGCTGTGTTTTACTTACACTTCAACTGACATCGTTATTTAAAATCCTAATATATTGAGCTCCTGCACACCTTACTATGTATTCTCTTTCTATCTCATGCTCCAATAACTATGACTTCATATTTCTTTCTTTGCTTTAAGTCAGTTTGGATAAGTGAGACTGCATGGCTGCATTATTCATACAAGTCTTCATGCAGTGCAACGTAAATTGGTTTCAATGGCACCTCCACAATTGTTCTTGGAGTTAGTTGGAGCTAACTTATTTCATGGATTCATTATAATGGATATCCATATGTATAATGAAGAATTCTAAAGAGCAAAACATGGTTTATTGCAAAATGTCGCATGCATATTTTATCTCTGCCTATTCACCTATGAAATTATAATGTTCCAATTTCTACCTTATGGAAATGTCAATGTTCCATCATATTAATACCAATTTTGTACAGATAAATGCAAACACATTGTTATAAAATTAAGTAAAAAATAAACAACATCATCTCTATTCATGCTGTGTTGTTTGCTTTCCTGTTGAGCAGCTAGGAACTTGCTTAAGTACTTTTTTCTTCAATCTGTGGACAGACCCTTGTTTCTGCCCTCAAATCTCATAGCTAAAATGTAATTTAATTTCCTTTGGTTTCAGCACTTTCTCATAGCAGAAGGTTAACTTTGAAAAAGTAATATTTTTAAGTTTCCTAAATCAGAAAAGAAAAAAAGGAGCATGTCTGTTATTATATAAGAAGTCATATGCCACTTCTATAATAAATTGGTTGTTCTATATCCCAGATATTGTAATTTATAAAATTAATATGTGACATTTAAATCTTGCCACAATTCCATGAACTGGATAATACCTATTTTATAGATAAAGAAAATGATGTTTGAGCTATACATACAGTAAAACAACAATTCCATGTAACATTAAACACTCTCTCATCCTGACCACAAAGTTAACAATTACCATAGTTTGATGGAGATAATTATTGAGAATGGATACAAGGAAACCTGTAAATGCAAGGTGAATATTGGTAATTTGAAGATGGGATGATTTCAATTTCATTTTTGGGGGGGAGGAAATTATTACAAATATCTCAGAGTATACTTAAAATAGGCATATCTCATATTTTCGCCAGATATTTGTTTCTGGCCTCTGTTTTTACTCTCTAGCATTAATGCAGGGTTTGTTTGTTTTTGTTTGTTTGCTTGTTTACCTCTTTATCAAACCATTTGCCCTGTGGTAGGATCATTGAAAATGAAATCTGTGCCTATGCCCAAGCTGCAATTTTTGCAGGGAGTCCTTTTACCCAGCTTTTGACATCTAGTTGTCGTCAGCTGATGTTAGTCCAGGTTTCCTTACCTTTGCTGAAATGCCCTCATGAATTGTGCACCTGCAGCCTCGCTTACTGTGAACTAGTGTCCTGGGTCTTGTTGAAGCACAAGTGTTACTTGTTTTTTTGACACTTTTCTTGCCTACATGTTTCTCCTGCCATTTGTTTCCATTGCAGTACACTTTTATCACTGCCCCACAGTGAAGTAGGTAAGCTACATAGAAGGGGATTTATCTTTATGCCACAAGAAGGTAGAACATGAAAAAGAGCATTATCTAATGTGATGAAAACCTAACTTTACTGATAAAATGAATGCCTGGCCTTATCATTTTGTCAACTAAGAGCTTTAACCAAAGATGCTATTTCTCCTAACTCTAATGGTGTCCTCTTTTATTCAAGTTCGCTGTGCTGGCCCACTGTGTTTTCAAATATTTATGTATTCATAACTCATTGTGGTAATGTTGATTTGTTTTTGTGATTGCTCCTCTTGACTAAGTTAGGTGTGATAGTCAATTTTGATTATAATATAAAATAGCAAATTGTTACTCTCCTATCTGATATTATATATATTGAACACACACACCCACACACAGTCACACACACACACACACACACACACACACCCTACCACACACATAGATACACATTCACATATAGATCTCAAAGTTTTAGAACATTTTACAATAAATTATTAGTAAAAATAGTTCCATGAATTTAATAGTTATCATATATCAAGAAATTAGTTGTATTTGCATTTGTTCTTAGTCAAATGCTTTAAAAATGCCAATTGTTTTCAAAATTTGAACAAAGTTACAGTAAACATTCTTGGGCATATGTCTGTATCAATTTGTAAAACTATAACAATTTGTGCAATAAAAATAAATAATGTAGTATTAGATTATAAGACAAAATATAAAATAATAGCTGAGTGCACATTGATATACATAAATTACAAAATTAGTGAATTAATGAGTGAATGAATAAATGAATGAATGAATACATGCACAAACAATCAAACAAACAGATGGAAAGAGTAAAGAAATCTATCTTGCAGAGGAATTTCAAATAAATATTGTAGTTTGTTTATTTGTTTTTTTTGTCTAAAGAGGTAGAGTTTAACTCCCAACTTCTTAGTGTGGGCTGTCTTTAGTGACTTGCTTGCAAGGCACAGTATGGAAAGGAAGAACAAAAGTCATGCTGGTGACATGCACCCTTAATAGAATTTGCTGAGCATGATGCTACTTTACTACCTCTGTGGTCTTCATCCAAAAATCAGACTGTTTGATCGTGAGAAAAAATTAGGCAGGTTCTACTTGAGGGATGTTCTGATTATCTCTCTTCAAAACTCTTAAGATCATCAAAAGAGAGAAATTCCGAGAAACTGCCACTGTTCAGAGGTACTGAGACTATTTGAAGACTAAATTGGGACTGAAAAGGGAATATAGAGAAAAAATAATGAAACCAGAATAGTGATATAAATATTGGTTCCTTTGACTTCATGCACCAATATTATAAAAACTTGAGACAAATGTACCATTGCAGTGCAAAATACTAACAATAGAAGAAATTGGATGTAGGATACAAAAGGACTCTGAACTGTCTTTCTAAAGTAAATAAAGTTCTAAAATGAATATATATTTTAAAATTGACATTACAATTTTGGGTATGTTTGTCTTTCCAGCTGTGCTTGGCTCTATTTGGGAATATAGTCCATTTGGAACTCACCAGCAGTTTGGGATTTTAAAGGATGCCAGACTTCTTCAAGGTAGGTGACATTTAAATATATTCAAGATATATGCTTTTAACCTCTTAATCACTACTTCAAAATTCAAAATCATTAAAAATGTCTTTACTTTGAGATACTTATTTCATTAAAATTCATATTATTCAAATATTTTTCTAGTGACAGGTGGTTGGTAAAAATATGACAAAACCATGAAACTTAAGGAACTATTTCTCTTAGCAAGGGTTATATATTTCTAAGCTTCCTCACTGTGTGTTTCTTACTGTTTCAATTTGCAAGTAGATTTGAGAAGAGCTAGTGTGTATGTGGCTTCTAAAGATAGAAATTGATGTTTACCTTTTACCCTATTTTTTTAAGACACTTTGCCTACTCCTTCACAATTAGTAGATATTGTTTTTGTTGAATTGGTTGGGTATTTCTCATTTCAAAGGCATACCTGAAGCTCTGGCACAAGAAAGAAAACGACTATGGCACCAATTTTCTTGATTATTAATATTAATATTGCATAATGGAATTCTATTGGTTCTGGGGCAGGCGATTGTAGGCTGCTTTTTCTTTGCTGATAGCACGAATCTAAACCCTCAGATTTAAAAACTCGCAGTTGACCTGCTGGCGACACTAATTAAAGCACTGCCCTAATACTCCCTGCTTAGTCATTGTAGCATCTAGTCTTAGGCTGGAGCCAAATCAGACATCACATTGGCAGTTCTCAGTCAGTGAGCAGTAAGATCAGCTATGGATATAATGGCTAAGAAAGAAAGAGGTTGATGAGACGAGGCAAACGTACTAAATGAATAGGGATTTATGGGACTTGCTGTGACATCTGTTAAACTCTCTCTGCATACTCATAGTTAATAACTACTCATTAAATATTATCTTTTTGTTTCCCATTTTTATTTGGTGATACATTTATTCAAATGATGTTGTGCTGGAGTCTACTTTCATAATATTATCAGTGAACTTCATGTGTCAGGTCTGAATTAAACTACAGAAATGTTTAGATAAAATTGTTCAAGACTAAAAGTTTGAAATGCAATTAAGCATTTTATACCTAAATACCACTGATTTCTCATCCCCGGTGGCATCTATCCATTTCATCTTTCAGTGTATTTTCATCAATATTCAGATTTTTCATATACAGACTACTTCTTTTACCTTATAAAATTTTGTATTATATAGAAAATTGGACTAATTTTAAAATTCTTATCTTGAATAATATTGGAAGTGGGGCTTCATTCCAGACCATATACTCAGACTGATAGAGTAAAATAAGTTAGTCCTTAAATTTAATTCCAGTAACTGGCAAGTTGTTCTTCTTACAAAACCATGATTTCATCAACGTAAATGTTATCTGGGTTGCAGGTATAGGTAATAACAAATTAAGCCCATGCCATTGTAATTATTAATGTGGGGCTTTGGATCTTTTTATTTGTAAGCTTAATTAAGCTTTACATATCCAAAGATTCAAATGAAAGAGGAGCATATTTCATAATCATCCTTTGGTTCTTTCTCTGTACTATAACCACATATACAATAACTGTCACAACATGTGTGGGGTATTTTAAACCATTTGGAATGTTAGAAAATGATATCTATACCAAATATGAAGATAGTTGGTCGATAAATCAGAACAGTTGATCCAAATGATAAAGAATCTTGAATAAAATTTGACTGTACCTGGGCAGTGGGTTTTATGTTGTATATGATTTGGATCTATACCTATTGTTTATTTACTTAAATGTTTTTATTTATTTTAGAGAGAGAGGGAGTGAGGGGGATAAAGAGATAGAAGCATCATAGATCATTTGCCTCCTGTATGCCCCCTACTGGGGATCAAGCTCACAAATGGGCATATACCCTAACAGGAAATCAAACCAAGGACATCTTGATTTATAGGTCTATGCTCAACCACTGAGCAATACTAGCTGTACTGTTATTTATTTTTGAATTTAGAGAAATAACTAATCACAGCCATGTGTGTATACATATGTGTATGTGTGTGTAAAATAATGATTGCTGGAAACGTATTTGGGAATTACATTTTTTTAATCTTTTAGAAGGTCTGATTTAATCTTATTTCCGTACTTTCTTACACAATTACTTATATGTAATCAGTATTCAAGGTGGATTTGTTTATTTAGAGATATATTTAAATAATTTAAGGTTTTAACTAAATCAAATCCCTCCAGAATTCCTTCATAATTTATTTCATTATGACGAGGAGCAAAGGGAAGTCACCAAAGGAAAGGTTTGTAAATGACAGAGGCTGTCATGGACACAAAGAAATCTAGTTTCTATGTTTTCAAAATTTAAAAAAGAATATCTTCAAGGTGTTAGTCTGAATATCAAGCTCTGACACTGAGGGAACACAGTCTCAGCAGTGATGAGCTGAAGCAGGAGGTGATGAAACCCCAGAGAACAAGGGGTCTGCTCTGCCAGGGGTGGGTCTGAGCATTGCTGGTGTCAGTGCTCACAGCTCCCTGCTGAGTTGTCAATAGGGTAAAGAAATGAATTACAGAGCCATCTGTTAAAAAAAGAAAAAGAAAAGAAATGTAGTGTGTAAAGCATTAATAACCATTCTTTTGTAAATTTTGTTGGCATCGTTTTTTCCCTGATGGGTTATTGTTTGGGTTGCAATTAGCACATCTGAAGAAAATAAATGCTTGGATATTTCTAATTTTTGGTAATTGTCAAAGGTTAGTCATTTGAAGTATGCCTGTTAGGATGTGACAATGGGCTTATTGTAAATTATGATTTATCATCTACACAGCATAATAAGCACAGAGAGAAAGGAAAATGCAGAGGGACTCGACTCTTTCAACTTAGACTCTGTGAAGCTTCTCATTCAAAAGAAAGGATTTTTTTTTCTAGTTACTCATGATTGCTGCAAGCTTACAGGATTATTAAAACAGATTTACTACAAGGGGTATTCGTACAAGAAAAACAAAGTCTAAAAAAGATACTCCAAACCTGAATAGGTAGCTCATTTGGTTAAGAACCATCTCTATATGCCAAGGGTGCAGGTTAGTCCCTGGTCAGGGCACATGCAGGGATTGCTAAAAGTAGGTTTATAGTTGTGAGTATGTAAAGCACAGTTTATTCTTGTTTTATTGTTCATTAGTTATGATATTATTTTCCATTCAAACGTTTGCCCTTCCCTGTACAAGAATCCACCAATGAATGCATAAGTGAAATAACAAATCAACTCTCTCTCTCTCTTTCCCTGTCTCTCTCTCCTCTCTCTCAAATGAATGTTAAAAATATATATTGAAAATATATAAATAAGTGAAATAAACTCTAATATGTCATGAACTTTTCTTTATGTAATTTTGTATTTATTTACTCAATATTATTGTAAAGATCCATCGGCCACAAGATGCTTTTAAAGCCTTGCACACTCAATAGAGACTCAAAAGTCTCTTACATGTGTATTTATTCCATGACATATAGTTTCTGTTTATTTTAGAGGTCGCCTTCCTTCTCTGAACCTAAAGATGACGGTTCTTTAAATAAAGAATAAATTATAAGCAAATGGGAGATTTTGTTTTTTACCTTTAAATAATCCCCTTTTGTATGGCATGCTGCTCTGATATTATGTGACAGTTCATAATCTAGGTTACTGTGCTATCATTTAGGTTAGCTTACAGTTTCTTCAGTCCATAAACAAGTAAAAATGCATTTTTTATATATATTAAATGCATTTAATATATATATTAAATCCTGCAGGAGAGAGGAAGAGCATGCTCGGTTATGGTCTATGGGACAACAATCCATAATTTACTTTGCAGATGTCTGTGTAATTTAGCAGCAGGGAGAACAACCACACAGTGGTAGCTGCTCTGGGGAAAGGATACCAAGAGCCTCATAAATCATGAGGAAGATTAAAAGCAATGAGCATTCATCTTCTTAACCTCGTAAAGGCAATATCGGAATGCCAAGGATTAGAACATCAGGTGCAAGGAAACGTCCTGCAGGGAAGAAGTCTAAGAGTTTTTAAGGCTTCTCTCAATTAGCACTGACCTGACATTTGCAAGTCAGCAGAGTGTGATTTTAAATTTGATAAAAATAGGCCTCTTCCACATCAAAACAGGGTGATAACATTTATCTCTAGGGTATATTAAAAGTAGAATCAAATTATATAAAAATGTTAGTCATTTTCTTAGATTGAAATACATTCCTTCCTGGACATTATATAGAAATAATATTAAAATATCCAACTCCCAAAGAACTTTTTATTTAGCTAATAAACATGTTTAAGTAGTGAAATGTCATGCGAAAATTCTATCTTCAAAATAGTCAAATGAAGGAGATTCAGACAGCTGGGTCTCTTGTATAACATTTAGTAAATAAATGGTCTGTTACTAATTATTTATATTGAAAAATTATTCTAATCAAAGGTCTTTGGATGCAAATGAGAAAATTGTACACAGTGAAAGATTTCATTTTCTCATGAAAATAGGGAACTTTAATCAAATTTTCAAGTTTTGAAAAAATGCTAATTGGTTAATATCCTAGTATTCCTTTATATCAGGTTCATGATACAATTGAACTTGACAATTTGATAAAAACACCAGGATAGAACAGAAAATAAAATCACTTATTAATGGATAATTATGATTTTATGAAGGCAACACAATAGATTCTAGCTTCTGATTCCCTTGCTTAATATCAAATATCCATTGGCAAAGATTTTGTGTGTGTGTATATGTGTGTTTGTGTGTGTAACCAGTACTTTATTTTAGTTAAGAGGGACTTCAGTATGACTAATCTGGAGTGTCTGATGATTAAAAATATTCAACCAAAAGACTAATATGCATATATTCATAACCCATGAACAGACAATAGTGTGGTGAAGGCCTGGGGAGGGGGGAGAATGGGGTGGAGGAGGTCAATGAGGGGAAAAAGGGACCTACAAGGCAGGATCATCACAGTTCCAGGGGCATCTTCTTCCCAAATGTGTGAGGCCAGCTGAGCCCCCTTTATCTTAAATCCAAGCCAAGAGTGAGATGGGAAAGACTGAACAATGCCCCAAACATACTGATCCAAAGCCTTACAGAGGACTTACATCTTTGAACCTAACAAAAATTTAAACCAGATTAGAGGTTTCTTCATGAGAAAAATTATATCAGTTCTGAAAACAGAGTCATCACATTTTCACTGCATGTCTAAATCAATTTCAAATATAATCTGATTCTGGGGCATTGCAGTGAATGCCAATATGAAAAGAATGCTTAGAACAAGTGCCTTCATATCATTTGGGGCCACTGACTCAAGCTAACCTTAAAATCTTAAGTAATATATACCATTTGAATGTTGTTTTAATAAAAGTCAATTGTGAAAGTATAGGTATATGAGATTTAAAAGATCTGTTATTGAAAATATGGGTAGTTAGAAGCAGGTACAAGAGCTTCTATATTTGATCTTTGGATATTGCAAAGATATAGTTCTTAGAAAACTAGAGCAAGGTAAGCCCATAGGGAAGGTTACAATTTGTATGTCTAATAAATCCAAGAGAACTACCTGGTTCGTTTATAAGCAGGACACAGCATGACTTCCATTCCTATAAAAATCTCAGTGTAGCTATGGGGTTAGGTTGGGAAGACACCTGAAATGCTTCAGTAATTTCCACTATGTCATTACAATAATACCCCTTTATCTTCTGGGGTTATGTCCTAAGCCCCCCTGTGGATATCTAAAACAGTGGATAGTACCTAACCCTATATGTTCTTGTATTTGTCTTATACATTTGTCCCTATGATAAAGCCTAATTTACGAAATATATGCAATAAGAAATTAACAACAACTAATCATGAAATAAAACAATTATTACTGTAAAATAAGTTATGTGAATTCAGTGTTTCCCTCTATATCCCACTTTCCTTAAAAATCTAGATTTTTCTATTCAGCATTTTGGGGGCAAGGTTTACCATCGGTGACTGAAACCACAGAAGGTGACACTGCATAAAGGGTCTAGTCTATGGAAGCAATTAACGGGGGCCCAACCCTTACTGGTAGTTTTTGAAGCCTGGCAGTGATGTGTTGTGTTTCATATTCTGTGGTCAGAAAACCTCCATCTTCATCGATAATAATAAAAGTGTAATTTGCTAATCAGACCGGATGTCCCTCCAGATGACCTTCTGGAAGAAGCTGGGGCTACGAGAGAAACCTGGGTCCCAGGTCCAGGAGGCAAGTGCAGGTCCTAGGTGCCAGAAGGAAGCTGGTGCTGGCAGCCAGGAGGAAGGAAGGCCTACTCTTGCATGCGTTTTGTGCATCAGGCTTCTAGTTTCTTGATAATATCCCTTGTATCATATATGTAGTCCCTTTGGCAACACTGAGTTTCATTAGCTTTTGCTGCAATTTTGAGTTTCTTTATGACTTTTTGTCTTATTTCAAAACTATTCAGAACTTCTCCAACTTACCCTGAAACTGCAGCCTTGCTTGGTACAGTTCTATAGTGTGGCCTTGTTTTTCACTTCTTTCTCAAGAGGACCCTTAGGAGGAACCACTGTCTCACAAATCCTATACCAGCCAACATGCAACTAAAATATTGGGGGACAAGCAGATTATTCTTGTATAATAGCAATTTGTCTTTAAACAATTTGTGTTCTTTTTGTTATTTTAAGCAAATAGAGACATACTTATGGTTCATGGTTCAAAGTTCACACAAAACAACAACAATCAAAAACACACACATTAGTCACACACGCTGCAAATTCCAAAGGAAAGATTGTAACAAAGCGGCATCGCTCAGACTAAATTTATATATTTTCCATCACTTCCTCAAACATGCAAGCACAGAGTCAAAAATCCATTTTTCATGTCATCAAAATGAGAATGAATCGCATTGTTTAACACGTGATCAAAAAGCAATGTTTACTCCATTGGGGCTTTTCAAGATGCCAGGGCAGTTTGGGTACCAGTAGTTAGATGTCTTCCACATGGCACCAAATTGTAGAAGTTACAAAGCATATTCTTTCTGTCGTGTTGTATGGATATGAATCCAACATAGCCATTTACCCGTGGTATGACCTTGGGCAAGTTATTTAACCTCTTTATGATTTATTTTACTTATATAAAATACTGGCGATTATAGAACAGAGTAGTTGCTATAAGTATCATGTGATTTAATATTTGTATATACTATTTTAAATACTTAGAACAGTGTCTGACTTGTAACACATCAATTTAAGTGGTTCCTAATAAATATGTTATGCTCTTCTTTGCTTAGCTATTGGATATCAAAGAAATAAAATGCTCTCCTTTTCCTTTACTTTTTGATGCTAGAAAACCATGCGTCTCCTTCCATTTCAAGCCAGCTATCTCCCATTGCAGACATTTAAAATATTCATATTTACTTTATATTTCTTTCATAAATTCTACTATATTCTTAGAGGTTGCTTTTTCTATTATATTTTAAGTTACTCTGCTAATTACTTCATCATTCACTTAATGAAATGTCTTAAGATGAGCATCTATTTCTGATGTCTTTGCATGTGCCTGTGTGTGTGTGTGTGTGTGTGCGTGTCTCCCAACTTGTCAAACTCTGTTCATATATATTTCATAGCAACACTTCACTGCTATGGGCATACACAGGACCTTACAAACATTAAATTACTTGTACTAGCTCCATTACCTTTTAACTGAATTAAAATCTACAAAAATATATCCTCTTTTTATGGCTCTAAATATATTTTCCATACACATAACTTAGTGACATAGTCGATGTTCAAAGATTTTCAATGAACATTTTAATTCCCCAACCCTGGCATGTACCCACACATATACCCATGGAGAGCAGTGGGCTTCTTTAAATTTTTGCTGCATGTGATGAGACAGATGGAGAAATTCATTTTTCAAAGCATGATATTTATTCCCTCTTTCCATGTTGTTTGAAATCAATTTTTTCTCTCGCCCCAAGGGGATGCCTGTCATCTCAGCACAGTTTTGAATCCAGATAGAAAGCATATGTCGCCCCGTGTATCCCCTGGGTCTGACAGAAGGGGTGAGATCTAGGATAACTGCTTCTTCGGGTGCAAATGGGAGTTTCCTTTTTGCATCTGGTATTCCTTCCAGAGTGCAAGATGCTGTGCTGTCGCCTTCTGATCGTTTAATTATCATCGCATTTCATGCCATAACATTATGGGTTTTCTTACACTTGGGAATATTAGAACCTGATATCAATGTCTCTGGGGCACAATTATCCCCTGAATTGAACTCTCCAATCTTATCACAGAATACTCCTTGTGTTTCCAAAGCAATAGGCGATTCTACTGATAACTGTATTGTGACCGGATATGTTTTACAAGGCTCCTCCTGGTCCATTCTTCCTTTGCAGATTTATTTAGAGCCATTCTCCTCCTGTGTTCCATGCTAAGCCAAGCACACCACAGAGTGCTCCGTCTCTCAGCTGTACTCATATTCACTGTGTGGCATTCATGTGTTCAAACTCTGCCAAGAGCTACCCACTTCCTGACCACCTTCACCCACCCGCTCCCTTCTCACCCCTGACCTTCTACTGCTCACACTTGTGCTTTATGACTTTATCATCCCCACAATCTGTGTCGATTTATTTGTTGTTGTTGCTTTCCCCATCTCATTAAATTGGGTTATTGGCTATTTGTTTGTCTGTATCCTGATATTAAATTGGAAATTTCAAGTCCCTCAGCTCAGGTCCTGTCTCCACTCAGCCCAGAGGCCCATTCTCAGTTCCATGCATCCCTGTCCCGCTCATATTCTTTCAGTTACTACCTTTCCTCCCACCTCAGGGTAGCCATAGACTTATTTTTCCACCTTTTATTTATTTTTATTATATTTTCCATCTTTAAAGGAATGGTTTTATCCCTTTCCATCCATAATTACTTTGTAAAATTTTACCCAAATTACAGATTATCTCACTGGATACTTATACAGGAAAATATTAAATAAACAAAAAGTTAACTTAATTTAGATAAGGAAAGTCTAAATCATAAGCAACAATTGCATTATATGAGATGCTCAGTTTATAATTTTGGTTTGGAGGTATAACCATCAATGACTTAGGGACCCAGAAGAATTAGGTTTGATTCAGAAGTATATTACATATGCCATGGTATATTAATGGGATTTAAAAATTGTGATGATATAAAATTAGCCACTCCATCACTGGAGGCAATGAAGGGCCGAGAGAAAGGCGTAATTGCCAGTCACATTATAGGCCCAAATTGTGTTTCAAGGGATGCGTTATCATGATGATTGACTCCAACAGACCAGTAAAAATCCAGAGTTCAGTAAGAGCTAACAGAAACCCCTAGGTTATGCAGAAAGCTAATGTTTATACAGAAATACAATGTTTAAAATATGTTAATTAGGATGAGAAATCAGGTACTATCTAAATCTCTGGAATGATACTCAGAACATCATCAAAGGAATGGCCAGCAAAAGGATTCTCTCCCTTGGAGCATTAAGGAGACTCAGGAAAGGGGCCTGCTGCCTAGGACAGTGTCAAGTCCACCACCGTGGTTAGCTGCAGGAACACATGACCTTCACTACAACCCAGGTACCAGGAAACCACAACTGGGAGAACTGGCTTAGACCCACTCTCTCCTGCCTGAGTCCAGTAAACTGGGCAATTGTTCATTCTCCTCTCTCTCTCTCTTTCTAGCTGAATTTATATACCTTAAGGCAGTAAATAAATCACATAAATTCCTAGACTCAAAAGAATCTTGAAAGTATTACTTTCTGGCATCTGCCTGATTTAAAGAGACACTACAAGGAAGACACTACAAAGAGACACCACACATAACAGCTGCTCAGTGAACCAAATACACTCTGAACACTTGTATTAATTTAGCATTAGGAGATCTTTTCCAAATATTCATTAGAACCATTTATAACTGCTTTTTAAAAACAAAAATAATTAAATATTGGAAAGTTTTATTATTTAAATTATATCTGAAATATCATCAGTTATGAAAACAAGAACCATCCGTTGTTGAAAACTGGCCATTGATAGGAATAAATGTTGTTTATATGTTCTGAATTCATACTCTGAACATCTATAAACTATTGCCAATAAACAAACAATATTCATACAAGTGTAAGTAAATCAACATATGTTATTATGTTTTAATTGTCTTCTTTTTGCCTTGTTGATGGAGGAGGGATTCCTGCCCCCTACAGTTACAGTAATGGCTGAACACACAGTACAGAACACAGGACACTGGGCAGATGAGATCAATAGCCATGTATTAGTCCCATATCCTCCCAGCCTGGTGGGAGAGCATGCAGCCATGCATGGCCATATGGAGCTGGCCTTGGGAAGAGTGAACAAGCGAGGGCTGGCAGGCAAGGTCCATAATAACAAGAGGGTGAACTGGTCTCGATTCCTGCAGGGGGATGGGGCCATCTTGTATGAATGATCCTTCTGGCTTTCAGGGATTATTAGGCATTGTGCCTAGTCCCTATAATTGGGAGTGTTATTTAGTTATGGGTGCTTATTCTGGAGAACCCACAGTTAAGGAGAACATTGAGACATGCAAGACACTTCTAACTTTCCTCAGGAACAAGGCACACACTATTAGGGCTTAATTTTAGGCCTTTTATCAAATGCAGTGATATGTTTACACATTACATGATATAAACACAATGGGATATTTGTATTAGGAAGTAAATATATCATTATCAGCAAAGTAAGTTTCAAATTGTTCTTATAGACATCTTTTGTCCTGCTCCAAGTTATGAATTTAAACTAACATGAAATGAGAGTGTCAATTCAGTTCCTCATTCTCACTAGCTGCATTTCATGTGCTCAATAGCCACATGCATGCAGTTAGGGACTACTGTATGGAATACCAATTAAGGTGATTACAACTTGTTTCTAAACTTCAGGAACTACCAAATATTTATATTTCTTGTTTTGAATCATATGGCTAGCTGAGGTAGAGATGCAGAAATTGATAACCCCTTACAATATTGGAGGAAACATATATACATATGGAGGTCCAAATTAAAATTATACAAAAATAATTTAGATGAAGTGAGGAACAGAATCTTTTCTACCTAATTTACAAATTTTTATTCTACTTCAGTAATGATGGCATCTTTGAGTTGGTGTGCTCCGTGAACCTTAAACCTATTCTCAATGCCAAGTAAAGTAACTAAAATATATTCATATATGCATTAATAACTAATGAATTATTAATTTATAATACATTATTAGAAATTAATAAAGTGCAGTCAATTAAAATAAGCAAATCGATAAAACAGATGGGAAGACTGGGAGTCCTGATTGGTGGTCAGAGGAATGGTTAAGGTAAAATCTTTAAGCCACAATGTACATGCCCAAGTGGAATTTGTGATGTGACCACATTCAGGGAGAGTTTACCAGGCAGAAGGGAGAGCTGTTAGAAAGGACTAGAAGGAAGGACCCTGGCTTACTGGAAGGACACAAGAGAAGACCAGAGTGGCTGGGGTGGGTGAGCAACATTAGTGAGTGGGAACATACAGTCCAAGAGATTGATAGGAGCCAAATATTGTTCTGTGATTCTTTGTCCAAACATTCCTAAAAAAAAACACACACACACACAAAAAAAAAACCAAAACAAACAAACAAAAAAACAACAACTAATACACAATCCCCATGAAGTTATGTTTGTCATGGTGATGGTTTGTCTATGGAAATGGAATCCAGAGAGTTTCAGATGCAGAGGAGGAAAGCAGGAGTGAGTACCTCTCTGGCCTGCAGTACAGGTTATGACAACAACATGTTTAATGCTTTTATATGAAACCTATATAATTTTTATCACATGCATTAATGTATAAGTGGTTAATAGGACAGCAAAGGCAGTTATCAAGATGCAAAGTTTAAGTCAAAATGTGGAAATATATTTGTGAAATTGCTAACCTGATTAAACTCATGTTGCTAAATGTCATTTATGAGAAAGTGATGGGGAGTGTATTTCAAGCTGAAAGAAGCCTGACCAAAAACATTTTTTTAAAAAATCAGGGATATTGCTCTTCAATTCCATAAACATACTCCAAATGTTCTCTTGCTTGTCTGTGATAAATTTTGAATTAAACACATGACAAAAAAAACAAACAAACAAAAAAAAACACCTGCAAGTTTCAGTATATGCCCTTCCTATATACTAATAAAAAACATACTTTACATAGAGAGAAAATAATGTTTATAGTAACTAGTAATTATGTGAAGTTTATGTTAAACACTTATGTTTTAGTAGAGCAAAAGTTGGCAAAGTAGACTCATCCACACGTTTAATGATTGCTCATTAAGGACATTCCAAAGTCAAGGAATCTGCAAAGGGTCTTATTGGATTCCTTCCCATCTGTGGATTTCCTGTCTTTGTGGACTCTTAGGCACAGTAGATGTTTATCAGCACTCCTTATTTCTCTGTGCTCCTGTTTCCTGATCTTATCCTACCTAGTATGAGTCTTTTCAGGCAGGAATTTATTGGTTTGATTAACCCATTACTGTTCAGTTCCATAGAGAGAGTGTACTCTATGAAATACAGACAAAATGGGTTGCTTTGAATCTGGGCAGAACCAGGGGAAACCTTAGGGAAGGAGTGTGAGCTAATGTTGTGAGGGAATAAATACTAAGTTTATATAATACACATCTTCCCTTCATTTCAGCCAAGTGTTGCTTACCATTATAGTGTGCCTTTTCCTGCGAGTAATGAGCATACATGATAATATAATAAAAAGTAGGCATATTTTATGGTTTAAAGTGTTTTCCATGTATAATTTATATAAATTAAAAGCAATATATCTGTCATTATTATTTTAGCCATTATGATTGTGCTGATTGTATTCAGTGATAATATATTTTAAAATTATACCTTTTGTATCTCAATAGGCAGAATCAAAGAATATAAAATACTGATATGAAATTAGAATTTGACATATGTACATGCCAAACAGTTTCACTGCACACAGCATTGTGAAGTAGTCTAAAAATCAAGTCATTGCATGGGCAACTGTAAAAGTGTAGCTAATGTTTTTAATAATATCAAATGAAAATTTAAACCAGGAATTATTTTTGTGGCCAGAACTTCTTTATCCAAATTATAACTACAATTATGTCAATAGTAGCAAAGTCATTTTAATTCTAATATTACATGGCAAAATGAATATTACATGGAAAAATATCAAATGATCTTTTTTTTTTTAAGAGTTTAGTTTTATAAAAAGAATGCTGTGACTGGCTCACAAGCCATTTGGAGAAAGAGAAATATCACATGATGTCACTCATGTATGGAATATAATGAACAACATAAACTGATTAACAAAAATAAATCCAGAGGTAGAGAAGCATGGAACAGATCATCAAACCTCAGAGGAAAGGCAGGGGAAGAAGGGGGTGGGGGTAAGAGTTCAACCAAAGGACTTGTATGCATGCATAGAAGCCTAACCCATGGACACAGACAGTAGGGAGGTGAGGGCATGTGCTGGGGGTGGGAGTGCTTAAGGAGAGGTCAATGGGGGAAAAAGGAGACATATGTAATACTTTTTATAAATAAAAAAGAATAAAAAAGGAATGCTGTTTTAAAATGAAATCTGTTTAGCTCTAGCCACTGAGCCAGTTTGGCTCAGTGGATAGAGCATCTGCCCAAACACTGAAGGATCCCAGGTTCTATTCTGCTCAAGGGCAGTTGAGGCCATGCGAGAGGCAACCAATATGTTTGTCTCTCTCCCATGGATGTTTTTTCCCTCTCTGTCTTTCCCCCTCACTTCCTCTCTCTCTAAAAATCAATGGATAACTATTCTCGCGTGAAGATTAACTAACTAAATAAGTAAAAATAAATAGGTCTTAATCAGATAGGGTAAGGCAAGCAAACATGTCTTTAAAACATGACTGTCAAGAAGGAACAGATTCTTACCTTCAGTTCCCTCTAGAGTCCTGACCTGCTGTGCAGGGCCACGGGGAGAAGCATCGGGGTCAGTCAGGAGGTGGAGGGAGTGCCCTGGGAACGTGGGCAAGAACCTTTACGGGTGCTGGTTGTGATTTCCCCCGGAAGGAGCTGGTGTGGCAGAGGAATCGGGTGTAGGATGGGCTACTTTGACTAATCCCGTGGGTTGGAGTCGCAGGGGCTGTGTTTAACTGCCTGGTACCTGAGGAAATAGCCCAGAACTGAAGAGCCCCATAACGAAGATAGTTGTTAGCATGGGATCTGATTGGTTGGTTTACATGTGGGATGTGCTTCCTATCTGTTTGCTATTTTTAGAAATTAGCTTCCTCTGCAAGGGGCATCCCTGCCAGGGTCAGCAAGGACCCAAGATATCAAAGCATTGGAATAAAAAAATAAAAAATAAAAGGTGTAGTTCGTACAGCAGCATTGGCTTGATTTCCTTTACAAAAAAAAATGTAAACTGACATCTCTATTACTTATATAGTTAGTACAGTAGAAAAAAGTAAAAGCATCGAAATGATAGCAAGGTAAGTTGTCTCCAATTAAATAAATATTTATTTGTGTGCTATCTAGGACATGAGAGGCCTCCCAGTTATGGCTTAAATGATTAAATAACTTTCGCTGCATAATTTAAAAGTAACGAAGGAAAAGCAGACAGTGCATTGTCAGGTTTTGTTTGAAGTCTTACCTAGCTGTCAGGTTTGATACTCTTCTGAGTCAGGTGTGTCAAATCATGTTAAATCACAACACTGCATAGGCGCGTTCCTTTCTGTTACTAGGTACTTTCTTCAGAGTTACATTATTCCCACTTCTGGAATATATTATGTGATTATTGCTTTTGCCATTAATACTGTACAGTGATGGATGTTGTATCAAAATAAGTTATTGAAACCAATTGACATTTTATATTACCAGGCATGTCTGTTATATGAAATATGATGGATAACAAGCAATATTTTGATCTGTCATTTTCTTGAGTTTTCTATGTACTTCACAATTTTAAGTTTAGCAACGTTCTACCTTATCCTTTTGTTGGATAAATCATGACTTATATAAGTAATTTCTTAGTGTTGATCAAATTTTGTTTCTGAATTTGGGGTTCCCATCCTTATGTGACCTGAAAACTTATGCTGTGAGGCACTCATTCTCACATTCTGTATCCAAATAGGCCAAGTTTAATCCTTCCAGAGGGGTCCACATTGCTGTTCCTCTGCTGGTCAATTTCCCATTGAAATTGTTCCCTAATGGCATGTAAAGCTCTGCTTTGTTGTCATCTCATATGCTTTCTCACCATGCACTCTGAGAGCCATGATCCCAGCAACCATCTCTTTCCTGACATTGTTTTTGCTTTGCAGTTTGTCTTACATCATTAGACAGTCGTTCCTTGAGAGTAGTAACCATGTCTACTGCTGGATTCCTAAAACCTCAAACAGTTCCTAGTGCAGAATGAGTGTTCCATAAAGAGTCGTCGAGGAATAAATAAATATGTGTGAATGGACATTTCCTTTTCTTGTTTATATAAGCTATGTTTCTTAACTAGATAGTAAGAAACTTGTGGCAACAATGCTGTCATACATTCTTTGCATGCCTCCTCCTGTCCTTGAAAGAATGGCTTGCCATTCTCATATTCTTAATTAATAGTTAATTTTTTCATAAAAATTCTTTACAAAACCTATATTTCCATTTCTGACTACAGTGATCCATTTTAAAGTGTTTATACCTTCAAAGGAACAAAGATAAGAGAAAGGGTGATACTTGGGAATGAGATATGTATGAGTGTCTTCCTATCAACCCCTGAAAGTCACTAGATAATTTTTTTAAGAAAGTGGAATGAAGTACCAGCTAAGCAAATGAAGCATTAAATTGTCAGAGGGTGTCCATTACCGAAGGAACAGGCTGGCCATATGGATGAATTGACTGCATTAGTTTGGACGTTTTATGATGAGCATGTATCAATTCATCATCTCCCAAGGTGAATGGCATTTGTTGGGAAAATCTCTGACACAATCATATTTATCACCTTGGTAGAAATTTGATGATGCTGTATAATCTTGACATACGACAGGGAGTAAAGGAAAGAAGATTCAGAGGAATGGAATTTAATAGCCTGATAAGGAACAAATTATAAGAGTCACTCATGCTAACAAAATTAAACTTGAATAATAATGTACTGAAACTTTGCCTAAACTATTCCTTAGTAAAAATATTTTGTGAAATATGAAAAATTATTGTTTGTTACAGGTGATTTTATAAGAAGGAATGGATTAAATTACATAAGGAATGCATTTGGACTATCTGGTTTGTTTTTAAGAATGTTTTCCTCTGGTTTTTAATTAGTTTTGTTCCACATATAGGCATGTAGAAAAGCAAACTGGAGATTTATTTTCTTTGAAATATTTTTATTGGTTTTTGGAGAGAGAGAACAGAAGGACACTGGGAGAAAGAATCATCTATGGGCTACCACTTCCACACCCCTATGGTGGGATTCATACTGCAATCCAGGCATATGCTCTGACTAGGAATCAAACACCCAAACAACTGAGCCATGCCAGCCAGGGCTGGGGATGTTTTGCTGTTTTTGTTCTTGTTGCTGTTTTTTTTAACCATAAATCTAAACAAGGTAGAGCCAGGAGAGATAGTTATCAGCTAACATGTCAAATATGCTGTGAGGTTCTTTACAGACAGTGGTTTTGTCAAGAGAGAATAATTTCTTCATGAAATGTATGAGGAAGTCCTCTGGAGTGTGAATCAGAGCACCTGGTTCTTTCAGAAATTGGTTTTCTGATGTGTAATACAAAAGCTTAGTACATATCCATAAAGTTAGCATTCTCCATTATGCTCGATCATTTTAAGTTTCATGTATTCTTTTCTCAAGTAGTCATTGTCCCAATATACTTCAAGTTGTTTAGGTAACTAGAGGCCTGGTGCTCGAAATTTGTGTACTTGAGAGGGGTTGTCCCTCAGCCCGGTCTGTATCCTCTCATAGTCTGGGCCCCCTCACTCTTTACTGCCCGCCTGCAGTGGAGGTGGGAGAGGCTCCTGCCACTGAAACTACTCACCAGCCCTGAGCCAGGCTTCTGGCTGATCTGTGCTCCTGCTGGGGAAGCACATTGACCACCAGGGGGCAGCTCCTGCATTGAACATCTGCTCCTTCGTGGTCAGTGGGTGTCATTGTGACCTGTGGTTCCACCCTTTGGTAGATTTGCATATCAGGGTTTTATTATATAGGCTTTGTTGTTTATGAAACTTATATGAACTTCATTGCTTCACTTATTTTATTATTTCCTTTATAGGAATTAGTGAATTTAAAAAGCACAGGTACTTACTGAAAAACAGCTACTTATACGTGAACCCCTGCAGTTCAGCCCAGTGTTGTTCAGGAAAAGCCATTTCTCTACTAAACATTAGTGTTGGTGATGGAGGATGACAAGTCCGCCATTAAAATAATAGGCAAAATAAATCATGGGCAGGTTGTGAAGATTATGTTTAAAACAAAGTTCATTACATTCAGAGGTTTTAGTTGAAACCAGAGGACATTTCAGTGTGAACACTTCCTCAGGGACAGCGGGGACCACGTGATCCCCTAAGCCCCGAGGTGTGAAATTCGGGCCTATGTTTATGGGTTGCTTGTCTTTTTCATGTATGTAATGACCTTTAAATCACTCAATGGATAGGAAGAACCTACAATGTAAACATGCTAGACCACTTTGGAACATTAATAAATTAAGAAAGTATCATTCTTTATGACAAAGAACAAACAGAAAGCTTTCCTCCATTTTCATTCTTCAATTACATTAGAAAAGACCTTTCAGAATTATATAAATGATAGTATCTGTGCATTAGTATTTTCAGAAAAAGGGAATTAACATCCAGAAAAAAATTTATGATATATAAGATTTAATTATATTAGTAAGTGGATGTGCTTTGTGATTTTAAAACCATAACTAACAACAAATGGTGCTTTCTTTTCTCCATCGGTACTGTCCTTCTGGCAATTAGACAATTAAAGCACAGCAAGTATTTTAGGCTCAGAGAATAGAAGTCAATGCACTGTTATATTTGCATTTAACAGCATTTATTTGAATACTTTGAAGAGGTAGCTAAACTTATACCTCTTATTTGAACTTGCTCATCCCTTTCAGATATTGTGAATATTGTTAATGGCTGCTAATTATTTACTGGACAGTTTCTTAACAAAATTGATTAAAAATTATTCCTTGGCTTTAATACTTAAAATACAAATACTGATGAAATTTTGGTTTTACTTTACAATTTTCAAATAAAATTTGACTTGATATTGCATTTTTCTCTCATCAGAAACACATTACAAAGAAATAGTAAATCTCTCTTGGTGTATAATATGATTCAATCCACGACTTGGATTAAAAGTGTCTTTCAGATTCACAGTGATGTGATCTTATTTAGAAAATGTGCAATGATACTAAGTGTGGTTAGGGAATGAGAAGGGCAGCAGGAGTGCAGGAGGGGGTGTGTGACTGAGATAAATTTCACAGGTACTCTCGGCAGTGTTACTGACTTATTAAATGTGTGAGGGAAATGAGAAGATCCCCAACTGAATACAAAATGTGTGAAGCCCTTATATTTTTTAAGCTATGAATGTCATGTTAATTTGGGATACTAATTTTCTAATATCAATTTAATTGTTCTATGAAACACACCATTTAATAAATAGTAAATTATCTTATTTAATTTGCACCCTAAACTCAAATTTCCAATTGTCTTTAAGATATCCAAATTAAGCCATTTATAAAATGGAAATTATAATTTATGGAATTCTGATATGCATGCATTATTTGTCCATTATAAATTCAGAATCATATGGAAATTAACAATTCAGTAAAAATAAAAATAAGCAGAATTTCCAAACTGGTAGGTAGACAGCAGATAGACCACTAAATGTATAATAAATCAGCATCATTTTCCCCAGATGTCTATAGAGATAGACAAGTAAAATGGTTATGTGAAAATAAGTATACTTTGAAAATTAATTATTCAGGCCGAAACTGGTTTGGCTCAGTGGTAGAGCGTCAGTCTGCGGACTGAAGGGTCCCGGGATCGATTCCGGTCAGGGGCATGTAAGTTGGTTGCGGGCACATCCCTGGTGGGGGGTGTGCAGGAGGCAGCTGGTCGGTGTTTCTCTCTCATCAACGTTTCTAGCTCTCTATCTCTCTCCCTTCCTCTCTGTAAAAAGTCAATAAAATATATTTAAAAAAAGAAAATTAATTATTCAGGTGAGTGATTAATGTTTTCATCTAATATAAACTTAAGGATTTAACATTTAGATGGAAGGCAGTTTTTCATTACTATTTTTCATTGGCATATTAATGACTCAGAGAAAAAATAATCTCTAGGAAGTCCTGTGTGATTTATAAAATGTTATTTTTGCTAGACCAGGTAAATCAGCCAATACAGCTTGTAGTATTTAAAAGTGATCTGAAATTTACATTTAGAATGTTTTGTTTCTTAGCAAATATTTCATTCCTGGATTTTTTTTTTTGTTTGTTAACTATAATAAATTTATATGGGAACCGTATAAATTTGACTTAAATGAGGAAATACATCATATCCAAATTTAAGGACAGTGTTTGGAAGAGGGACTATCCAGTGCAAGGCACAGCTGTATGCCTGAGTGTTCACACTCCATCAGTCATTGTGGCTTGAGGGGAGGAAAGTAAGGAGGGGAGGAAAGATGCAGGAGGAAGTCAGGATAGAGGAAAATCCCAAGGACAGATCAGATAAGGCCTCAGAAGTCAGGGCAATAAACTTGGATTTTATTGCAAAATTCCTTCTAAAATGTAAAGTCACTGGAGGGCATTGAGCAAAGGGGTAGTGTTATATTACATTCATTTAAAAAGAATTGTTCTGGTTTCTGAATTAAGAATACAATATAAGAAGACAAGTGAGGGAACCAGGGGACTTGGAGGCTAGTGTAATAGTCTACACAAGGGTTGAAGGTATTATGAACCTAGATTACGTTGCTGGATGTGGAAAATTTGGGGATCTATTTTGAAGACTGAAGTCATGGAAGCTTTGATAGAATGGATATAGGGATGACATAAAGATAAGTATCAAGGATAACTGTAATTCAATGTGAGTTATTGAGGTAAGGAATAGAGAAGCTCATTTGCTGGAGAAGATCAGGGCTTAGATTTTGAAAATGTTGAGATGTAAATTCATATAAGTAACCCAAACGTGCTGCCTAGTAGCTATTTAAATATTTCTGTCTGAATTTAGGGGAAATATTCAGGTTAGAAACTAAAAAATAAAATTAAAAATGTAGGTGGTATTTAAAGCCATAGTCCTGGATAAAATCACCTAGGAGGTAAATATAAATGGAGACAGAAAATGCCCAAAAATGAATTCCTGGGGCATCAAAATTCAGAAACTGGTGAAAACTGGGATTTGACAAAGATTCTGCCCTTGATCCAACTTTACTCAGGCTCCGAATCTATCTTTGGCCTGTCAAGCCCAGTCTTAGCAAGAGTAATTTTTGGATCCTTTTTTTTATGAATCCATGTGTTATTGAGAAACCTTAATGTCGCCTTTTAGTAACTTTCCATCCACTGACCCCATTTTCTCTGCTCTTTGGCTGGAAACCTCCACCTACCTTTGCTGGGTTTAGAGTTGAGCATAGTCTTTCTCCTTTATTTCAGTACCTCTATGGCTATCTTCTTGAGTATAAAGTCTTTCTTACCAGGTGTCAGAATGATTTTATTTTTCTGTATCATATCCAGCAAAATAAAATATAGTATGGGACAATCCACAAAGTTGAAGAAAAATTCAAGATATTGACGTTCTGGACAGTGATGCCCTGAAATCTAAATAGAGAAAGCACTTCAGAAAATAAGGCAGGATTGATTGTCTGGTGCTATGGGAGCAAGGTCATGGCTGAGACCTATTGGGATGTGAAGTCATTGATGACCTTAAACAGGGCCTGACCTGAGAGCACGGGGATAAAATGTTATTTGGAATTCGTTCCAGAGACAATGACAGAAGGTGAATTGGAGAGAGAAGATAAAGATCCGCCCTTCCTTCATAGTTTCATCTAAAATTTCAGCAGACATAGCCTTAAAGGGGAAGAAGAATGTGGGATCCAGGAAATATCCTGCTTGTTTTAAGATAGAGTATTACAAACTGTTGTACTTCTGTATCTTTGGGAGTGACTCAGTAAGAACTAAATAAAATAATTATGGCACAAATATGGAAGATGGTGTTAAGAGCAAAATGTGTAAGGAGGAGAGAGGCTATAACATCTCATGAACAAAAGAGAGAGAGGTAGTTGTTCAGCTTAGAGAAGAGCATGAAAGGCTCTTTTATTTTAATAGAAAGCAAGGTAGAGACATGCATATACATATGTATATATAGGGAGTTGTAGGTGGGGTGTTGGGACAATGTGTGCAATTTTTATTTGGAACGCTTAGTATTTTTCTAGAAAATAAAGAGAAAGGTCATCAGGGTTGCTGAAGGAGGAATGCAGGAGGCCAAAAGGGGTCAAGATCTATAAATGTATCGTTGCATCTGCTAGCAGAAGGGGTGAGGCCAAAATGGCATCAGCAGTGCAAGTAGGCAGAGCGGGCTATCCATGCCTCTTGTAAAGGTCAGTGAGTGTTTGGTGGGACCAGGTGCAGGTGGGGGCCAAGTATAGGCAGTCACTGGAAACTGGGTGAGGCAGTTCACTGGAAGCCCAAGGCCATTAATTGTGAAACTTACAAGAATAACAGGAACAATCACCAGGAAATGAAAGAGCCCCTAGCAGGGCATCATGAAGTGCAGAAATGAGCCTAACTGTCATCAGGTGAGCAGATGAAGAGTAAATTCGGTGTTTGACAAGGTAAACTATATTGATTTTCTTTGATTAGGGAAATTTAGTTGGATTTCAGGTAGCTATAATGGTCTATCTCAGGGAGATGAATTTAAAGTAAGAACAGTTACCATAATAGTGTATTTCTCCAATCAAACTTAGTTGTTCAGATCCAGATGAAGAGTAGCAGGGATATTGGATAAAACGAGAACTAGGGTTTTGCCAGTAAAACATGATGGAGGGACAAAGAACAAGGAAGCTGAGGACTCAGACACATTCTAGATTTAACAGCTTAAATATGGAGATATCTTCACATCTGTCAAATAATCTGAGAACTTTTATCAGATCTTAAAAATCGAGAGGAATAATTATACCAATTATTCACAAAGTGGAAAAAAATGAAGGGCAGTAAGAGTAAACCTTTTAAAGTATCAATAATAAACGCCCCTTCAAATTAAGAAAATGATAGTTGCCTAAGTCCTCTGAATCCAAGACTTTTAATTACATAGGATCAAACTTCAGAATCTAAACTCAGATTCTGAAGGTGTTTGCTTGTAACATAAGAATCCTGTTACATCTTGAGATTGGTATCCCGTGGCATGTGGGACTGGATGTTTAGAAGCAGCAGATTGTGCTCTGGGCGGCTCATTAATTATTCATCATGACAAAAGATGCCCTGCCTTCAGAAGGCTGTGCCTCCTCTTTGATCTTTTCACCTCTGCCAGGGTTAACCAGCAGTTTTTATTCTCTTGTCTTAGGGGGGAAAAGCTGTGTGCAGACTCTCTTCTCACTTATTTATGTCAAAGGGAAAGGAGAATTGCTGCAGAGCTTTGAGGAATTACCTCAACTCTGAGGTTTTGGCAGTAACAAGTAACACATTTCTCTAGGAGATTAAACAGTGCGGATTTTATGCTTCTTAACCTGAATGTGTCTGAACACATTAAACCTGATCATTTTTGGCCTCTAGAGATATATGATTCTTTCATAATGGTAAAAGAAAGAAAGTGTAGAGAGAAATGAAAAATGAGTATATACCTACTAATAATTATTAAGTTAAATGTAAATAAGTAATATTAGGAAATAAATATTTGCCATTGACATGAACTGACCACTAGGGGGCAGACGCTCAATGCAGGAGCTGCCCCCAGCTCACAGGCCTGATTGCCTGTTTAGGGCCTGCCAGCCAACCTCTCAGTCCCTCCCTACAAACCCATAGCCAGCAGGCTCTGATCACCCAATGGGGAACCTGGAACCAGTGGTTGGGTGACAGTGGATGCCAGCGTCCTGAGCACTCCTCCGGTCACCCCACATGCAGAGGACAACTGGCAACAGTGGTGGCAGAGCCAGCTGCCAGCTGCTGGGGCGGGAGGGATCAGCTCTGATTGCAGGCCAGGCCTAGGAACCCTACCCATGTATGAATTTCCTGTTTCGGGCCTCTAGTCAATTAATAATAACAACTGAAGATTTCTTACTGTGCTTTCCAAATACTGTTATATTTGAAGAATGAATTATTTGCAAATTGAAACATAAACGTATTTTACATTTTTAAGTATATTAGGTGGGTTAGCAAGAATATATGTGAAAGGCCCGCTGTCAGGTATATAATTTAGAATATTAATATATAATTTAGAATTCTATACATGATTATGTAGTTATTAACTGTCATGCATCTTTAAAGGGATAAATTTAAAGATTAGGTGGTGAATTAACAATGTTTTGAGTACTCTTGCTATGAAAGTATGATTATATGATTACAAAATCATAAGAGTGTAATTTGCTAACTGGACTTTTAGATATCACTTAATATAGTTCTGTATTTTCTGATTGGTCAGAAGAACCTAAAATCTCTCTGTGAGATCTGTAGTTACTTGCAAGCATCTACTGTTTAGGTATTAAGTCTTAATTCATAGATGAAGCAAAGCCATTTCAATTTAAAGACTAATGCCAATCAATATGTTAGAGTCCTAGAACATCAGACTGAGGAATGTGATTTTCTTACCAAAGCATTATAAACCACAATAGCAAAATAAAAACAAATGAAAATAAAATTACTGAGGTTGTTCTGGGAAAAAAAGAATAATAATTCCATTAATGTTTGATACAAGTGAACCTGGTAGTCTTTGATGGAATAGATGGCAGGAATAGGGGATACTAGTTTCAAATGTGAATTATATTTAGTTGTTCTATTATTTAGACCACATGTGTCAAACACAAGGCCCGTGGGCCAAATCCATCCCGCCAGGCCTTGCAATGTGGCCCGCACCGCGCTGTCATCACTGCACTCCGCTGCGTTTCCATCACAATGACAGTTTATGACTGTTCAGTAAACCATTCGGCCTGCGATTTAGGCTGGATTTTAGATTTTGGCCCCTTCTCTGATTGAGTTCGACACCCCTAATTTAGACATTGTATTACACTAGAGGCCTGGTGCATGACATTCATGGACTGTGGGGCAAGGAGAGAGAATTCCCTCAGCCCGGCCTGCACCCTCTCACAGTCTGGACCACTTGAAGGATGTCCAACTGCTGACTTAGGCCCGCTCCCCACAGTTGGACATCCCCTGAGGGGTCTATAGTGCTGCCGTGACTTCTGGCTCAGCAACATTCCCCTGTGGGAGCACACTGACCACCAGGGGGCAGCTCCTGTGTTGAGCCTCTGCCCCCAGTAGTCAGTGCATGTCACAGCAATCAGTCATTCCACCATTCTGTTGATTTGGATATTAGCCTTTTATTATATAGGATATTATATGCATTTAAATATTATATCCATGTTTTCATTTTACTAATGAAAACAACTATTATTAATGAAAACTACTATGCGCCTGACATTGTTCTACACAATGACGATATGGTGTAAAAAAAAGACCAGTCCCTCCTCTCATTGAGCTCACATTTTTGGGGTAGGAGATAAAGGGAATTCCTCAACAAAAAGTTGTAAAATAATGTCAGATAAGGGTGACTGACACAAATGTGAAGCATGGTGATAGAGGAAATGAGATGACTCCTCAATGGTTTCATCATGAAGCTGTTCATAAGAAGTAACATTTGAGCAAAGATGTGAATGAGCCATGGGATACCATCTCCTCAAGGGATGCTCAGACTGAGGGCTTCATGCAGGCCCTTCCTTCACATGCCAGGCAGCTGGTACAAGACTGGAGCTCTCATACCATCCCTCATATTTAAATGCTGCTAGATATTGCCAACTAGTCTCTTGAAACGTTTCAGCAACTTAAATGATTGCCAAAAATTTGTGAACAGTTTAATTTCTTACACATTTAATATTACTGGATCTTATGGAACTTGTTAAAGGTCTCTCCCATCAGTGGAAAGTTAATGTTCCATAATATAATTGCATTTATTAAATAACGAGTGATTTTTATATGGATTTATTAAATTGATTGAAGTGACATTGGTTAACACGAACATGTAGGTTTCAGTTGTGGGTTTCTATGTTGCAAGATGTTTATATGCTTTAGCTGCACTTTAACAATTTGAATGGAGACTCAAAATTAAATAAGTAAGATTATTATAGGACTCTCTTTCACGGCCCGCGTAGAAAGAGTTCCAATTCAGGGTTCAGGTTCTGGAAAAGGGCCGCACACAAATGAAAAGAGACTTGAAGAAATTCAATTTGGCGATTTGGGGGGGCCAGGCGGTAGTCCAACTCTAGTGGGAGAACTACTCTTGCTCTGGCCCTGCCATCCCCTTTTACTGAGGCTTTGGGGAAGACATCTTAAGCAACATAAACAGAAATTTACATGTAGCCCTTAGGCAGGAAATAACAGAAACTTTCACGGACAAGGTAGATTGTGCTTCAGCTAACAAAATCTCAACTAAAGGTTAGAGCAATTAAGGTTGTGGACCAGCCTTCCTGGCTTCCTGTCAACATCTCTTTTTCAGTGAAACTGATTTGGTTTCCAGCAGATTATGCCACAGGTTTTGCTTTAATTCACTTGGGCACATTCAAAAGAAACAATTTTTTTTTCTAGAGTTCCCAATGTTTTCCTTAGAATTTTGGTATTTTAAACTAGATATTTACAATTGAAATTTGTTTCTACTTTTACCTATTCCCTATATTTGCTTTATCTGATTTTCCATATACTTCATACTATTAATTTATACTATTTGTCTTATTTTGTATATGTATATTTTATTCTTTTAAATTCATTATTTTGTGTTATTTTAATTTTTCTAATATGTTCTATATGAATATTATTTTCTCCTCTTCATGTAGCAATTTTACAATAGTTATTTGTTATTATTATTATTATCACAGTCATATGTATCTCATTAACTATTGGAAATGTATGAACCATATCAACTGAGAGATGCTTAGTCTTCAGACTCCTTAACTAGTCTTAACTCTCACAATAATTCAAGTTTTTGCATGATATGTGATTGAACTTTTAAATTATTCTTTGATTAAAGAAAGCATAGCCATACATTTTAATGTTGAAATATATTCAATTTCTATTGCTTGTATAATATTGTATGTGATATATAATGATTACAATATTAATTTTGACATTTAATAAGAATAAAATATTAAATGTAATTTTATAATAAATTTTATTGTATACATCAACCAAACATAAAAAGCAAAATAAAAGATGGGTAAGTACAAAAATTTACTTCATGCACTAATATTACAAAGTATATTTTTACTATGACAAACTAAGACATGAATGCTAGGTAATTAATTTTTCAATTACGAAGGAGTACATGTTGTACAGTGGAAGTCCTGGGCAGATACCTGAAACCACTGGACACTCATTCCCTTGCTGAGGGTATAGTTTAGTCTCCTACCACGATTGTAGCAATAAAGTTAATGATCTCATTACACTTGCGCCAACGTTTTTACAATGCTATTAAATGGATATACTTATTCAAGGTGCATGAAAGGTAGCAGGTCTTAATAGATTAAAAAAATGATGTTTTCTGTCATTTAGATTTTTAATTTTATAATGAATAGGAAGCATGATTAACAATAATGGAAATAGATTAAAAAGAGCAATTGAATGGAAACATTTTTGAGCCTCTCATTTTCATTTGAGTGTAATAAAGTATTATTGAAATATAATTGTAAACTGAAATGTATAATTAAAATATCTAAAAGGATACATTATATATTAAATTTGAAAAGGATAATGTCAAGTTTGTGGTGCTACCTTTCCATAACAGCAATTGTGCAAGAATTAAATCCCCAAGCCTGGCCAGCATGGCTCAGTGGTTGAGCATAGATGTATGAATCAGGTCATGGTTGAATACCTGGTGATGGCATATGCCTGGGTTATGGGCTCAATCCAGGAGAAAGCCAATCAGTGATTCTCATCATTAATCTCTCTCTCTCTCTCTCTCTCTCTCTCTCTCTCTCTCCTATCTGAAATAAATAAAAAATATATATATATTTTAAAATATAAATTACCAAACAGTGGCCTGTCATCTCAAATCTATTATACCTCAAATCGGTATTTATTCCTCTACTAAAGAGCTTATACTTAGCAAGGTGTTGTTATAGGTTGAACTGTGTTTGCAGAAAGAATATATTCACAGCTAACCTCCAGTAGCTGTGAATGTGGCCTTGTCGAAATAGTCTTTTTGCAGATATAATCAAATTAAGATGAAATCATTAGAGTCAGTCCTAACCCAACAAGATTGGTGTTTTTATAAGAAGAGAAGATAGAGGCATACAAGGAAAAGGCAGCCTGTGTGACAATTGAGGCAGAAATTACAACGATGCCTTTGCAAGCAAAGTAACTCCAAGAGTTGTTAGCAAACCACCAGGTGGTAAGAGGGAGGGAATGATTCCCTCCTAAAGATTTCAAAGAAACATGGCCTTGCTGACACCTTGATTTCAGACTCCTAACTTTTTAAAAAATATATATTTTATTGATTTTACACAGAGAAGAATTGAGAGGGATAGAGAGTTAGAAACGTCAATGAGAGAGAGTCATCGACCAGCCACCTCCTGCACATCTGCACAACCCCACCGGGGATGTGCCTGCAATCAAGGCAGGTGCCCCTGACCTCATGAACCCGGGATCTTCCAATCTGCAGGCCAACGCTCTAGCCACTGAGCCAAACCTGTCTCGGCCAGACTCCTAACTTTTAGAACAAAACCTTTTTGTTGTTCTTAGCCACCCAGATTGTGATGTTTGTCATGGCACCCCTAGGAAGCTATAAAGGCATAGGGCATTTGGAATATATCCACTGGAAATTACAGAGGCACTTGTTTGGCAAAGGTAAATACCTTGGCTTTGAATGAATTCCACTCATGCTCAAAGTTACAGAATCTCTAGGATTTTTGATAGCTTACATGCCAGGGGAAGGACTCAGGATTTTCAGGAGATAATTTAATTCTAGTTTTCTTTTATTTTAGAAAGAATAGCTTCTACTGCACAACCACCAAAAAAAATTTAAAGTCATAAATAATTCAGTTCAGATCAACCAGGTTGAACTCGCAAGCTTATTCAAAACTGTTGTGCACCCTCTTGATCTGCTTCACTGTGATTACCACACTTGTCTTTTACCTTGACGTTCCCGCAAATGTCAACCAAGCAGAGATCCTGTACTCTCAGGTGACACATATCTGAGGTTGGAGACAATATGTCAGGATTTTTGCATAAATTATGTCGGAATTGAAACTTGCATGAGCTAATTCTTTTATATCATGAATATAATTTGGATGAGGTTTAACTTTCATAGGTTTTAAAGTCTTGTACAAGAATGTGCTTTCTACTCAAAAACTTTTGGACCTAGAAGGAGAGGTCAAAGGTGTACTAACAAATCTATTTTATAGGGTAACTCTCACCTGTTCAGTTTTGTGCTATTTAATTTTAGAATACATATTAATAGTATAAGATGAATCTCATTTTTTAAAAGCTCAAAATTAGCAGGCCAGATAAAGTGAATAAATATGTGTAAAGTATGCTAAGAGTCTCGATATAATATGTTAACAGGATCTGCAAAAGCTCACTTGAAATCTTGGATCTGTAACGAATGGTGTGCAAGAGTCAGTTCACTCTGTCTCAGGAGAGGTGATTCTTAAATTCTTAGGAATTGTGCAAAGTGGATGTTAAATACAGCCATTGTTAAAATTAATCATAATTTAATAATCTGTGAGTATTTATTAGTTGATGCAAACATTTTTTTCTAATTACTTTAGTGCATTTTGTTATCATGTTTTCCAGTTTGTTTGTTTTTATCTATTAACATCTATGGCAGAAATCTATAATAATAAAAGCAGAATATGCTAATTAAATTGGACAGCCCAATGACCTTTTGGACATCATTCCAAAATCTTTCCTGATGAAGCCGCGATGGCGGGGGCTAAAGCAGAGGGGTTAGGGGCGATCAGGCAAGCAGGTGAGTGGTTAGGGACGATGAGGTAGGCAGGCAGGGTGGTTAAGGGCAATCAGGCAGGCAGGCTGCTGTTTCTTAACTTGGCATCCTCACCCCCTCCCCCGTGCATGGATTTCATGCACTAGGCCTCTAGTATTATATAATGAGGTGCTACTATATAGCTCTTTCCAACTATATACTCTGTTCAGTGATGTCAGGTTGGTAACTTGAAATCAACCATACTGGGAGTTTCAGATCAGAAATTGGCAAATGTTACTAATTAATTTTGTCCCTCACACCCCCCTCCCCCCCCCCACCGCTGAATTAGTACTTCAGTGATATTTTACAATGATTTATGATAAAAACTACTGTTCTTTAAGGCTGAAATCATCTTTCATCTGAAAATGCAAATTGAGCCAGAAACTTAATGAAGCTCCTTAATTTCTAATGACTAAAATAAAGGCAAATTCAGGTTTCCTTTCCCTACCATCTCCATGGACTGCAAGCTTTCATGAGAGAATAGAAAAATTCAGGTAATAAATTATATGTTACTATATATATATATATATATATATATATGTGTGTGTGTGTGTGTATATATATATAATATTTTTATTGACTATACATTTAAGGATTTCTAAAAAGTGATTTGTTTTATTTTTAACTTTTGCTTATGTTAGTTCTATAATTTATCTTATATTCAAAATGTCACATATGTGGGGCAATGTATTAATTTTAAATACCTAATGTTCATGGATTAATGAAAACTACAGTAGCAATACCAAATATTTTACCTTCTTTAAAAATGGTCATATATAGATCTATAGAAGTAAGCTGGTTTTCCAAGATTGGTAAATCCAACTTTGTTAGTCAGGGCAGGATTAATTTTTATTTGAATATGATGAAAAACATTTATAGTTTTGAGACGGAGACATTACATCATATAATTCATGTTTTGAAGAATTATTTGATCAGCTGAGTAATGCAGGGGAAGAATGGAGGCAAGATGCCAAGTTAAAAAACAATTGCAGTAGTTCAAGTCCAAGATTATAGTAATACTAAGAAAGAAGGAGAAGTAGGGTGAAAAACGGTTTTAAATCAGAGTTCGAAAAATATGCTAAAATAAATTGATATTGAAAGGATTAGCTAGCTAGTTTAGTTAGGCAGGTTTAGAAAGTTTTAGGAATAAAAGTTTTAGTCTATATAAGAGAAATACATAATGGAGACTTGAAGATGCCAGAGTATTTATCTTACCTCTACAGATAATAAAGAAATGGCATAGACAAATAGAAATATATCTGGCCTGAGCAATTAAAGACAGCCATAAACCAAAAGGCATCTCAGGCCTGAGCCATTAAAGTGACCATAAGTTAAGCCAGAAGTAGCCCTGACCTGAGTAGCTGGGAGGGCCATAAGATAAGGCTATCTCTGCCAGCACAGCTGGGAGAGCTGTAAGATCAATCAACAGTGACTCCAACCACCAAGATAAGGGGGCAGTAAGATGGGGACACCACATGGGCGTTGAGCTTTGAAAACTAACTGTGTAGCACAATGACCAGTAAGAAGGTGCAAGGTTCAGACAAAGAACTACCGCCTAATTAATGCCTCAAGACAAAGAGAGCAATGGTCACCCTTCTCAGCGGCCCCTCTGTCCGTCCAGGAGGGTCAGAGTCTCAGGCTTAGGATTTAGAATTAGGTTTTAGAGGTAGTGTCTGCTTGCAATAAAGTTTCTGTACTTTTCACCTATCACCTTTTGTCCGTGGCTTCATTCTTCAAAACCATTGAGACAAGAACCTGGGAATTCTTGGAAATCCCGGTTCAATTTTTGCATTTCAATATGGATAGGGAAAAAAAAAAGAAAAAAAAAAGAAAGAATGAATGAATGAATGAGTGAATGAATGAATAAATAGATAAATTTATATCTTTGTTATGAGCAGGTGAATAATGGAGGGTGTTCTTATTGAGCAAAAAACTTTGAATGAACAGACTTTAAAAAGTAGATCTTCATGTGACCTTTAGCCATGGCAATTTTTAGCTGTTACGTGCTTATTTAAATATACATCTAATACCTGTAGTATGGTAAGAACACGTCACAAACTTGGAAGGACACTTTGATTTGGAAATAAAAATATAATGCAGGTTATTTTATACAGTTATTATTCACTTATTATATAACTTGAAAGAGGCCATTATAATTTCTGAGAAATGTCATAGAAATTATAATCGTGAAATATCTGCAACCTTTTTTTCTATAATTAAAGAGGAAATTGCTAAGAATTTTTGGAACGGTTTACTTTCAAGGATAATTTTACTGTTTTATTGACAGGCAGTTTTGTTGCTATTAAAATTTTTGAGGGAAGGTAGGGGTGGGGGGCTGAGGGGAGAAATAAACCATGGAATTTATATCCATATATACATAGCCCATGGACACAGACAGTAGTGAGATGAAGGCCTGGGAGGGGCAGGGAAGAGGGGATCAATGGGGGAAAATTTTGAAAATGAACTGTATGTTAATAAACGCTGACTTTGTAATAAAAAAAGATACATGAAAACACTAAGATTTTAAAAAGCAGAGGTTGTCAGAAAAATTGGTACTGTTCATATCACTGAACAAAAGGGATGTGGTAGTGACCTAATATGTCACTGATTTCTCTTCATGCTGACATTGCCAATACTTTTTATTTTGCAGAAGTAGTTTATATTCCATATTACCTATTACTTGTTAAAATAAGTGTGTTCGTATAACTGATATAAAACAAGTTCTCATTTTGTTTTCCATCCTGGAATTTTCCTTCATTAATGAGGTTAACATAGTATTGAGTTCCAAGTTAAGTATAATCAGTTTCCAAATTGTCTCATTTAAGAATAATACATTTCATTTTCAAAGTTATTTTCTGTTTGTTTGTTTTTTTTTTAATTTTTATTTCAAAGTAGACACTGGAGTTGGTCAGACACACTCTATAGGATTTTACATTAGGAGTCTGTAGACGTATAAGAATCTACTATGTTTTGAAATATACTTCTTATCCAAGTAAAATTGATATGACATCCCCACTCTTATAGCTCAGCCTCTCTGAAACATACAAAGTAAAGACTTTGAACCCATCCAAGATTGCATGCACCTTTTATCAAGGGAGTTAATGGAGTGAGGTATGAAAGGACAAAAGCCTTCTGTGCTTTCTGTAAACAGGCATATTCATATCACATTCAAAACAGGGAGCTTCAGGTTTCCTTCACTTGTATGTAAAGGGGATACACAGTTCTGCTCAAAGATCACTGAAAATTCTTGTTCGTTCTATAAATGCCGTTTGTTTCTATCACAGATTATATTGGATTTTATTACAAAATAGCAACATTGAAATGTTAATCCCATGACAGCTGAACAAAAATGATTAAAACAATGGGTGTATTCAAGTCATTATACAATACATATGGTCGCCTGGAAACATTTGTTTGTTTGTTTTTTTCTCTTTCTCTTTCATGGTTCTCTTTAAGTTCTGCTTTTCATTTTATGCTTTTTGTTTCTTTTGGGGGATATGAAAACATTTGAGGTGAATGTGAATTCTTATTATGCAAGTAACACAATAGTACTTTGTAGTCCATTGAGGTTTACTAAAAAAATGATCTTCATCAGACATTTCTAGGTACAATAGAGACCCGGGAAATACATGCATGGGTAAGGTCCCTAGGCCTGCCCAAGGATCAGGGCCAATTGGAGCCTTCTGGCTGCTGGCCGGGGTCTCCCTTACGTGGCTGCCTACTGCTGGCTGCCAGCCAGGGCCTTCCTTTGTTCCATGCCTCCCCTGGTGGTCAGCACACATCATAGCGAGCGAGTGAACTCTCAACCATCAGGTCAAACTCCGTAGAGAACAATTTGCATATCAGGCTTTAATATATATATTTATTAGAGGCCCATTCCACAAAAATTCATGCAATAGGCTTTCCTTCCCCTGGCTGCTGCACCAGTTTTCCTTCAGCACCTAGGACCTAGGCCTTTGCTCTGGCCGCAGTGGAGAAGCCAGGCCAAATTTCTTCAGTTTTCAATCTTCAGTCATCTTCAATCTTCAGTCTTTACTCTGCACCTGTTTATATAAATTAACTTGCCATCTTCGTTGGGTTAATTTGCATATTCACTCCTGATGGGCTGGAGGGTGTTGCAGAGATACGGTCAACTTGCATATTTCTCTTTTATTAGTGTAGATATATATATATATATATATATATATATATATATATATATATATATATAGAGAGAGAGAGAGAGAGAGAGAGAGAGAGAGAGAGATTATTTCAGGTGCTGTTTCTCAGTAGCAAAAGACCTCAAATTATTACAACATATAATTTACATAAAAATAAATGTCCTGAAAAAAAGTATAGAAATATATATATACTCTTTGGAAGTTATAAAAGTGAATTAGTGAGCAAGTTGGGTATTCAGAGTGAAAAAAATGTGGAAGTGATTTAATTAATTGTAGACCTACCATCTAGAGTAGGGGTGTCGAACTCAGAGAAGGGGCCAAAATCTAAAATCCAGCCTAAATCGCAGGCCGAATGGTTTACTGAACAGTCATAAACTGTCATTGTGATGGAAACGCAGCGGAGTGCAGTGATGACAGCGCGGTGCGGGCCACATTGCAAGGCCTGGCGGGACGGATTTGGCCCACGGGCCTTGTGTTTGTCACATGTGATCTAGAGAGAGCAGCTTTGATGTGTCTGTGTGAAGAACTGACCTGAGTCTCTTGAACTTCAAGGACACAACAGATATGTCAGACTCAAATTTACATATTCCAGAGGCTTAGAGGTAAGGTCTGGTAATTGTTCCAGAGGTTGCTTGAGTGGATGTGTCTGCATGACCAGCATTTCTCATAACAGAGGATGGAGGGAAGGACCCTTAAAGAAAAGACACCACGCTTTATTTGAGGAAAGCTCAGAGACATCAGTTAAAACAATCTCAAATAATACACTGAGATGCTAAAAGGCTTAAAACTTACTTTTAAGTAAACAACAGATTAGTCTATGGGAGGTAACCACAGGTAAGGTATCCAGGTGATGTTAGAGTGGAGGGGCACTCTGAAGAATTGATATAGTGCCACCTGAGTGGAAAGGCAAGCTTCAGAGAGCATTCATGCCCACATGGTAGCAATGCTTAACCCCCAGGGGAGTGCCAGTGTAGAGCTTTTTAAGCTTGGGGTTCAAGTTCACTCTTAACCCTCAGTCATTTGTTTAAGAATTTTAGTGTTTTGTAGGGCTCATGCCTATTCATGTTTCCAAACAAAGTGCAATATTCTCAAGAGAGAGTCTAAGACAGTTCTTTGTGTTTCCTCTACATTTTTTGTATTCTGATACATCTAAAGAAACTTCACCAAGTATTTGTGGCGTGTGTATGAAATATTTTTCTTGTTTCAGCAAATTTACATTTTTTGCATTAAAATTATTTTTCTAATTCATTTGTGTTTTTACAGAGATTGTAGTGTTTCTGGTTAATATGCCTTCTTTAAAAACTGTATTTCATTATTTTAGATATTACTTCTAAATATTTTTTTAAATTGTCAACTCATTTTGAGAATACAATATATTCATATGACTACTAAAATACATATGGAATTGTATAAAGGAAAAAAATGTCTGTGATATCTTGGGAACTAGAAATATTTTGCAACAGGAGTCACTTAAAAAAACAAAAATTACATTTTTATTTTTCACATTCTCACAGAAATATCATTAGACTATCTAGACTTTAGGTAATATATTATTTTTTCTGCTTATGGCAGATGATGTATAGGCAAACAGTATAGAACACATTTCTTAATTGTCTTTTTCTTCCCTTAATTTTTCTTGTGTCAAGAGGAATAGTTGATAATATTCAGAATAGTTTATTTAATTCATAGTTACATAAATCATTATCTAAACATTCCTCAAGTGAAATTTGTTTTTTTCATTAGTACATTTCTGTTTATAAGTCTCAAAATATAATACTCTGCTAAGCAACTGAAGTAAGTGGGACTTATGAGAAATATAGGTTATTCCCATTCCACCCAAGTCATTTTTTTAACCTGGACAATTAAAAGCAAGGAAACATATTTGCTGAAATTTTACATGAAAAAAATGTTAAAATCTGTAGAGTAGCATTGGCAACTTTGAAAAATCATTTCATCTTTAGGAACAAAGAGGATGGCAGATTGTGGTGTGGTTTTTTTCATATCATTCAGTCCCATTCAGGTGGATATAGTTTTATAAATATGATAAATATTTAGTATAAATCAGCTTAATTATACGACTACTAAAAGCCTGGTGCAGGACTTCATGCTCTGATGGGGTCTGGCTGCACTATCCCTATGGGGGCCCATCCACTGGGCTGGCAGGAGGGGCATGGGAGGTGGGCCAGCCCCGCTCCCAATCATGGTGAGACAGGCTGATCATGGGTGGGGCTGCCTGGAGGGAGGGCCTGCAGGAGGTTGACTGGCTGCCCTGTGATCATAGCAACAGGTCTTTGGTCATTCTGATTGTTCCGGCAATCCAGTCGCTTGATAAACTAGAACAAACTGTGTCCCTGAAGTATTTTTTTTCTATGAACACTAATGTTTTTACCCTATGGAAGTAGCAAAAGAGAAATAAAATGTATGGCAATAATGTTTTAAGTGTATGTGTGTGATTTTAAACTCCTTAGTTTATAGTTAATGTTTGTTTAACTTGTATTGGTAAATCAGGTTATATTTATTTTCTAAGAACCAGTGATGGAATAAGTAAAGCTTTATTTTACACAAATATATTTGTATCACTTATTGTGGCGATTTTAGAATATATTTTAAATCAAATCTAAGATGGAATCAATTCTTTTAATATTTTTGGTCCAATGTTATGGAAATTCAGTGGATTAATAAAGCTGCAAGATTTCCTTGAAAGTCTTACATTCACAATATGTCACTTATTTGACACCTGTCATCTGACACTCCTTAGGTGTTAGCACACACATAATTGGTATGCTACTTTTTTATTTTCATGATAGATTTAGGAGTTAACAAGTCACTCAGTCTCATTATATATTTGACACCCTAGGCCTTGGACTTAATTAGTTATTAATTGCAAAGCTACCGTGAACCTTCTCCACAAGATGATTCCTAAGTGTATGACCTAGTGAAATTTTAGTATTAGCATGTTAGCCTAAATAGAAAGTCTGTGAGAAGCAAATCATAGGAAAAATCATTTGAAATTAAGTTATTATCTTTAGTAGCTAGACTTCTGTTTTAAGTGAAAAGGTTGCATCTGTAGATATGCATAGATGTTATCTAACATAAAACTTGTCCATTAAATCTGCTTTTGAGGGCAGACGCATTATTTCAGCATAGTGAAGGAATCCAGGTGAATGATGTTCAGCCTCACAGAACATGAATTAAAGTTGGCCTATCCAATGCCAATGTCAAACAGCACATTAAAAAGAAAGCACATCCCAACTAACTTAAAAATGATTAGACTGACCTAGCTGGTTTGACCTAGCTGTAGAGTTGTGGCCTGAGGACTGAAGGGACCTGGGCTTGATTCCAATGAAGGACACATGGCTGGTTTGCAAGCTCAATCCCCAGTAGGGGGCATGCAAGAGGCAGCTGATCAATGATTCTCATAATTGATGTTTCTCTCTCTCTCTCCCTTCCTCTCTGCAATCAATAAAAAACATATTTTAAGAAATGATTAGTCTAATCATTGAGTTAAATTATATCTGCCCAATTTTGGAAACAGGAGTGCTCTTTAACCCTTTGATAGAAAGGGTTTCTCTTAGCTGATTAGATTCTCAGCCACTTCCAGTCAGTCAAACACAATCTATGATGTGATTAGACTTCAGAGTCCTTCTTACTCTCAAGGCTCCTGATTTTCTGTGATTCATCCTCACAACCCAAATACTATTGGGAAATGTTCACTTTTCTGCACCCTTATTTGTTATATGCAGTTGGGTAACAGCCTCAGATTTTCTGAGTGTTTGTTTTTCGAACAAAAGGTTCGAAATGCCAATTTCCAAGAGCACCTAATTCTAGGATCAAGCCTTCCTGAGATCTATATTTTGAATGATGCCTTGCTGTTTGAAAGAGAAAATGTTTCTATTGCCTCTATTGAGATCAATACTTTTCCGTTTTTTAAAGAGCTTCTCAATTTGGTAGCATAGAAAGTGGTGAAATTGTTCACTGTTTCCTTAAAATGCATCATTCCCTGAAAAAAAAACTAACCCATTTCTACACATGGCACCATTATCAAGTTTTAAGGATAGTTCTTAAATTTGGAGTAACGCTTCTCTGTTTTACCTAAAGTAAGGAGTCAGGTTTTTTGTTTTGTTTTGTTTTGATGTATAACATACTTTGTCACTATCCAAACACCCTTGACTTTACCTGTACAAATTTATATAATTGTTTTCATTAACCAGATAATAGAGTTCATTTACATATCCAAAATTAATATTGGGGGTCATCATGCATTTCTTTACCCTTTCTGTTTATTTGGCTTATCCATGATGATTAAATTAACCTGATCTCCATTGTGCTTTGTAGACATAAGCAATGTTACATTGTTTGTCTTAATTAAATTTCTCTTATCAAAATGAACCTAATTTCTTACTGTCTGTCATATCAGCATAGATAAATTAGAGGTTTATTGTCATTTTCACATTACTGTATTTATATTATTTTAAGCTATATATTGACTGCTAAACTGAAGATTACTTCACAAGTGATATTTTTGGAAGTTTTGTAGATATTTTAGAAATAATTAAGAATAAAGTATTCCAGGCTAGGTAAATTATTAGAGTAAATATAATTAATATTTCAGCTTATAAGAGGGTCATTTATTATTTTTGTATTGCATATTTTTGATAGAGTCAAGCATGAGCAGTGCTGTCTAATAGAACGTCCTGCAAACATGAAAAGATTCTTCTGCACTCTTCAGTATGCTAGCCAATAGTCACATAAGACCTTGACCATGTGAAATGTGGTTAGTGTAATAAGGCTCTAAATTTTTAAGTATATTTAATTAACTAACTTAATTACAAATACAAATTCAAATAGCCCAGAGTGCCTGTGGCTACCATATTTTAAAAAATAATAAAAAAATGTTTAAGTCCAAAAGAAAGAGCTGTGATCTGTGTTTTAAATCTGTACTCTTGCTTGAACTTGCCACTTATTTATTGGCTGGCTCTATAGGAGATAGTCACATCACCTCCCTGAACATCAGTGCCTTGATTCAATCAATAAGAGCTTCTTCTTGAGCATCTACCAAATTCTGTGAAGAGTGTTTGGTACTATGGGTTCAATGATCATTAAGTCAGAATTGCTTCCTCTTCCCATTCTCTATGGAAAAATTATGTTAATAATTACACTATTAATTGTTCAGTAAAGTTGTGTCAGGGGCTCTTGAAAAAAGTATAAAGTGCAATAAAAACATGTAAGACCTGACCGAGTGTAATGGGTCTGGAAAAGCTTCCTGGAGAAAATCTTTTAATTTAGACGAGAATGAAGATTAAGGCATTTCTAAGTGACATCAAGTGTGCTTAATTTGCTGAACACTCTGCTAGTAGCTAGAGATTCAAAGGTATTTTAACATCCTGAAAAAAAGTATGGGGTAAAAAATAAATGATCTAGGGAATTGAACAATTATCAATTCCAAAAAGTGCTTTATTAAGTAATTTTATGACAAAAGGGATTTTTCTTGTGTTTGGAAAAAAAATAGGTTTCACAAAGAAAAAATTCTTTAAAAAATAATTTTTTTTTTTTATTACAAAGAGGAAGAAAGAAGAGAGAGCTAGAAACATCAATAATGAAAGAGAATCATTATTTGGCTACTTCCTGCTCACCCCTCTTTCCCCACCCTCCACCCAGGGATCAAGCCTGAAATCCAGGCATATGCTCTGACTGGGAATCTAAAACCATGACCTCCTAGCTCATAGTTCAACACTCAACCACTGAGACACACTGGGCAGTTGACAAAAAGAAATTTCTTTGTGCTAAGATTAGAACCTTGGGTGTATGGAAGGTAAAATTTATTGGCACTTTAGTTATATTGGAATCTTGTGTATTAAAATCATGGAGAATACGTTAGCTAAGAATTATTTCTTTTAACTTTTGTCACCATAGGAAATGCTTCCTTTTATTTTTTCTTATTTTTTTCCTCTTCATTTACTACTTCCTTTTTTCCCTTCTGCTCCGTTCCCCTCCTCCCCCCCGCAACCCCTTTTCTCCTTCCTCTCCCCTTTCCCTTACCTTTCCCTCCTACTTTTTTATTCTTTTGGTGGAGATTCTTAGCAATAAAGCTTTCACCATGAACTTCTAAAAATATGATTTTAGAAACCCCTTTATATTTATATTTCAGGTTCTGCCACTATAAAGTCCTATAAGACTACAGTTTTACTTTAATTTGATATTGGTTTATTTTATCCCATATTTTTAAACTACTGGATCAGTATAGTCTACTTTGGATCTTTCTCTAATTATATTATTTTAAAATTTTACTTTCATTATATAATTATTTCTTAAATAACATGAGTTGACATATGGTTAAACAAATGGAAGGGGCTTCTTGTCAGATAGTGCTCCAGTTAGGTTTGTCAGGAAAATCTGATGGCGCTGCATTATTTTGCACAGCATCATCAACCTCCCCAAAATTCAAAATTTTCCTTTAACAACGTGGACTAACAACTTTAGCGTCTTGGTAGGGAAGAGAAAAGGACTGGGACCAACATGAATAGTAATATGCTCTAATCAACGAGTTATAGTGATGAAAAATAGCACAACTCTCCTGAGATAATTTGAGGCAGAAGCACAGAAAAACAAATATATTTCTCAATTGGAAAATAAGTAATTTTAAGGTGGGCAATGGACTTGAGAGTGTGAATAAGATTGGATAATAGATCTTATGTTGAATGACATTATGTATACTCCATGATATTGTCTGGCTAATATGATGGCCAGATACAAAGAATATGAGAGGGAAGCATTATGATAGAGTGTGTTGGTGATTATCCTATTTAACTGAGAAGAATAGGGCTAACAAATCTTTTGGAGCATGACATTTTGAAGATTATTTTGCTCTATCCACTGAGCCAAACCTGTTCCAGCCTAATTTTTGAAAATTAAAATATTTTAAAATATTATTATTATTATTATACTCATATTGTAGATTCATTTACCATATCTATTGAATCCATCAGATTGAGAACTCCTTAAAGAATGCATTCCTATGAACTTTAATACTTTCAACACAACCACTGTATCAAGAACTAACTACCACTGAATTAATGTGTGTTGAATTGATAAATGGTGCACATACAGCAGAATGATAATGAATGGAATGTGAATGTGTGTTTGCAGGAAAAAAAACCTTTTATTAAAAATGGTGAAAATATGAGCTTATTCAATATTGGACCTCCATTCAAAAGAAAATCATCAAAAAGTATAAAGAGAAATGAGTTGGGAAAGAAAGTTAAGCACAGGGTTATAGGACAGTCCTGATTTTTAACAATTTGTTAAAAATTTTTAAAAAGTCCCAAATTTTTAAAAAGTCCCAAGCTAGGGAACAACAGGAGAATGGGAGGGAATATATGGTTTTCTGCAGCCATGTAACTATTTAGCCAGGATAGGAGTTTTATATTATTTTTGTTAATTTTATAATGTTAAACTTTAATAATAACAAATAATTGTTGAGAACTGATTATGGAGAACTGCTTATCAAAGTTCGCGTTGTTGATCAGTTGTTAGAATCGGACCACCATTGTTTGGACTTAATGAACAATGGCACTTTTTTGGGATTGGCAACAACAAAAACATTTTGTAACTGTCTCTCAGAAGATACACATCGTACTGAGTGCTAGTAAGCTAGTTAAACAAGTGATGTCATTAGAAATCAGCTATTTAGATAATTTAGGTAAGTAATTTATTTGTTTCATAAATACATAAATTTTCTTGAATTTAGCAGACAGTACTCTATAAAATATACTTATATTTTATAGAGGCGGCAAAATGTCTAGCTCCAGCCTTGAAAGTGACACTTATGACTACATAACTTTTTAAATTTATTATATTTGTAAATTGTACTTACGTTGAAATTAAAATATATATATATATATTCCAATCCTATTTTTGCGTTCTATGAAAATTTTTGTTGCTCCATATAGACCAAATTTTTAATCAAGAACCCCTCCCCCCCCCAGGTTAATGGTGTCCCGCTTTACCAATGTTAAAATCTGGTCACCTTACTTATAGGATGATATAAGGGATGTCAAAAACAAAAATAAAAATGTTCCCATATCTGTATTAGAAAATATGAGGAATAAAGTATTGGATAAGTACCCCATATCATCCGTTAAAATATGTTTGAAAGTGGAATTACTTGAAACAGCAATGAGAGCCGCTCTCACCTCTCAGAAAGCCTGTCTGGAACACTGACCGTGAGGAAAGCTGTTCTGGTGTGCAGCAGCAGGAGCTCTCAATCCGTGCGGTGGGAATGGAAACTGGACAGCCACTCCTGTCCCGTGAGCCGGCAATCATGATCCTCGGTATTTACACTAAATAGGTGACAATTGATGTCTGCACAAACACCTGTGCACAGATGTTTATAGCAGCCTTGCTGGAAATTGCCCAAACTTGGAAGCAACCAAGACATATTTTAGTAGGTGAATAAAAGGTGGTACATCCAGACAATGGAATACTATTCAGTGCCAAAAAGAAATGAACTAGGAAGTCATAGGAGGACTAAGTGAAAGAAGCTATTCTGAAAAGGCAGCCCACATTGTATAATTCAATCTGTACGAGATCCTGAAAAAGGCAAAACTATGGAGACAATAGTAAAGATAATTTTAAGGCCATTGCAAACATATAAGCATAAGCCTCTTTCCTAATTTATTATGTTCTTATTTGCTAGTAGAAATATCACATTTTGATATGCCTGGAAAATATTTACATTCACTCTCCTTTACTTGAAATAAAAGCAACAGCATACTACAAAGAAGCCGCTACAAAATGTTTAACCTGCAGGAGCTTGAATGTGAGCTACTTGCCAAGAAAAAAAAAAGTTTCTAAATTTAGCTTCAGGTAGACAAAGCACAAAACCAAACCATTGCTGGCTGGCCCATATACACGATGATAAACAATGCCATGTGCCAGCATTTCTAGTGTCATAGCCACCTATCCCAGGAATGGATTCTCAATTGCTTGGGAACACTTCATTGCATTCTACCTATTCAGAGTTAACATATGCTCTAACAGATAAGAGAAGAGACAGTTGTAATCTTGCAGTTGATATTCAATCACCAGAGCACTCAGTGAGGAAAAAAATTGAGAATAAATATAAAAATGCAGGTAAGTAAAAGAAGACTTCCAGAATTTTCCAAAATTGTTTCTATCTACTCAAATGACTATGAATTCTCACTCATTTTTCAAAAAAAAATAAATATAATCTATTTCTTTTCTGTATTTTTAATTAGCATAAGACAGCCGCCAGTGTTTCCTCTTTATCTGAGAGCTTTAACCCTGAAAATTATTTTATCTCTCTGCTGTGACCCCCAAAGTTCAAGTGGTCCTTGTAAGGTTTGAGTGAGCCCATTATTACTGGAAGCGCTACTAATTAAAATACTTCAAATAGCTACAGTTTCTGGAGTATGGAAGTCAGTGAGACAGTACTTCCAACAAATTAATTTAGCAGAAAATCACTCTTCCACTAGGATTACAAGTATTTGAAACATTTCTTTAAGTAATAAAATAATCTTTTGGGTATATAAAAGGTGATTAGAAAAATAGTCTTGATAATGATAAATGATAGGTACTGTAACCAATACCTTGCCCTAGGATAATGCAAAACGTATCTTGCATTGAGAATTTATTAGTGTCTTTCTGTCTTCAACATCTAATCATTTGGCCATTAGTATTAATTGGGTACTCTTCATCTCTTATTCAAAGATGCTGTGCTTTGAACATGCCAATTAACTTTTTAGATTCATTATTTCAAGGTCACAGGTACAACTAGTAACTTGCAAATTTGTCATAATATGTTTGTATAGACCACAAAATTCAATAGACCCCAATATGAATAACTTAGTAGAAACACCTCTACTTCAAAAAGAGTAATTACTATGGATACTGCTTTGTTACATAGATTAATAAAATTATTGTGTTATTTTATAAAAGTTGATTGAGTTAGAATACAGGACTAGGTATACATAGTTCTACAAACTAAACAAATAAAGAAAATCCCCCCCAAAATACTGAAAAACTGATAAGGTAGTATGAAATACACCATTTGTGTGTGTGCATACCTGCATGCTCTGCTAATATAAGGAAATCATATTATTTTAAAACACAACTTTTCCTTAAGTCCACATGTCATTACTGTTTCCTGTAACTTTTCATCACAGACAGATTCATTGAACTAGAAATATGAAAATAATGTGTCTGCATCCTCACTCTGTATTTATCTCATTATACCTCCACCCTTCCACTGAATCATCTGTCAACAAGCTCGCTATGACCTTCAGGTTGGAATAGACAATCTTATTTCCCTTTCTGTGGCATTTTAGAACTTGGCCAATCTTTTCTCTTGTAACTGTGATTTCTCAGTATTCTTTCTAGCATTCTGTCCTAGTTTCCTTGTAAATTTTCTAGACAAGTATAAGATATCTGTCTTTGTTCTTACTCGCTTTGAGTTCAACTTTTCTCGCCTGGACTTTTCATGCCACTCATAATCCCTGGGAGGCATTTTGCACTCACATAGCTCCAAAATTATTTCTATTCTGTGGGCTTTCAAGTTTATATTTCCAGCCTCAAAGTTTCTCAGTGTGGAACTACTAACTAGCTTGGAGTGACAGAAGTAAGCAGATAAAGTGTTGAATAAGATATTGATGATAGAGGACAATTAAGTATTTTAATAATTTAATGAAGAGAGGGAAGGGAATATTAAAAACACAATAGGCTATGGATTATAGATGGAACAAAATTCTTACAAAAGGAAAGACAAAATAGGATCATACAACAAAGGTGAAGAATCTGGCTTTGGGGTCAAAGGAATATCATTTTCTCAAAGACAGAAGGGATTTAGATAAATATGGCTTATCAATCAAGGAGTAGACATGGATTTGTCATCTTCAACATTAGGCATTTTGTTATGACATAACTATTTTCTCATTTTAACTATACCACATTTTTCTTCTCAATAATGAATGAATATTATGCATGTAATCCTTCTTTTGTTTTTGTCGTTAAGGTTATATAAAAGGGAGAAAACTCTAAATCCCAAAGATAGTTATAAACAATGTAAGCCAGAATTAAATTACTACCTTTTGTAAAGAAAGTGTAGTTTTTAGTTTATATTTTGAAGTAGCATTTTATTCTCCAAATCAATTTTATGTGCTATAATCTTATCCAGAATAACTTTCTATGAAGATAAAATAGCCAAGGTACAGATCAACATTAAGTTTTAATAAGTATCATATTTATTAAATACATAGATATTTATAAAATATATGGCTCCAATTGTTTTGGCATTTATAGTAAAAGCAATGCTTCACCCTAATGATTAACTGTTGGTAGTCCTATAAAAGAAACTGAAAATATGCACACATTTCTGAATTGTAATAGAACTTTGAATTCTAATTCAATTGGCTATACCATATGGACCCAGCTGAGTTATGTATATGTTTTTTTAATAATATTATATGATCATGATGGTCAATATTTCACTTAAAAAACACAGCAATAAATGTGTTTTTATTCCTATGTGGATTAGGATGATTGAAACTAGTGGATTTTATTCATAGTACATATTAGAAAACACTGATCAGGGTATTCTGATATTTGCTTGTAAAATGATGGAAATTTTGCATGATTGATATGTGAGAGGTGAAGGAAAGATACTGATTTAAAAGCAATAATATACCTATTTATTGTCTCTTTCCAGCTAAGTAAGTCAAATGTTTTTAGAAAAGAAAATCAAAATGTTTCAATTAAAAATATTGAAATGTAGAATGAAATAATTATCCTATTAATTTAACCTAGTTGTCACCTCAGCAGATAGATTAATATGGTGTTCCCCTATAGACTTTGTGGAAATTCACATAAACCTATCCTCTAAAGCTACTATTTTCCCAGGAAGCTATATGGGAATGGCCACCATCGTATTAAAGAATAACATAAATTTAAGTCTTGTCTAAATAGCAACAGAAATGTTGAGTCAAAAACATGTAGCTTAAAAATGAACACACTCTTCCAATAAAATGAGTGAATGCGTTACGCTGATTTGAATATTGTAACTTATGTATTTTTAAAATTGTCCTCTGGCAGAAGTGATGTCTACATATTATGACATAGACTAATCCTTTGCTCCAATTGTACTGACCAATATACCCTTAGGAAGGCTGTGGTTTAAAACTACATGGTGAAGATTACCAAGATGATCTCTAGATTTCATGGACTGTTAGGAAGATGATGGTGTGAAATCTATCCCTTACCACTCACCAATCATATCTGAGCAAATTGCTTAAATAAACCTCAGTAGCCCTAACCAGTTTGGCTGGGAAGATAAACCACCAGCCCGCAGACTGAATGGCCCTAGGTATGGTACTGGTTAAGAGCTAGTGCCAATTTTAAATAAATGTTTATAAGTGAAGTTCAGTGTTTTATGTTCTCCTTTGTCATCTTATTTCCTATTATGTAGCTTACTTTTACTTTTCAGACCAACTATTTCTAGATACTTATTCGCAATCAGAGGCAACAGAGTAAATTTATTGCCAAATTGAATGCTAGTTCTTTAGAATCCATCTTTTCTGTGCTTTAGACTCATATTCCTTTCTAACTATTTCGAATCTATTTCATTTTCTCATAGCATTGGCCAAATGGAAAAGCAATTTGGTATAGGCTTTTGTGTATAATGTGTTTACACGGATGCAAAGTCTACTGAGACCCAGACTAATATTTTTTTTCTTTCCTAATAGCAGTCCCTAAAACAGGTACAGAACTGAAGCCAAAGTTCCTATTTTTTTTCTTCATTACTTTGGATTAGTTAAGTGGCAATAGCCATGTTTGAGTAAAATAATAGCACTTAATCTGATTTAGATGTTTGCCACTATTCCTTCCCAGTATGAGTTTGTGTGAATTTGTTGCTTTATTTTCCCAAGGCCTATCCTCATATGCTTGTTAAAAATTTATTATCGATACAGATCCTTTCAGCTCTACTGCATATTGGTTCTTCTAAATGAACATTTTAAAAGGTTATTTGTTGCATAATCAACACAGAATGAGCAGGTATGATATTTCTCTGTATTAGCACACACTTGCTACTATCAATCTCTCTAAACTTAGAGGCTTTATTCTGAATATTTTTTAAGTATGCTTATGGGATCACTGTTTTTGCATAAAATCTTGCTCTTAAAAACAATAATATATTTTGGGGAGCCTCAGTTTTAAACAATTTTAATTAAAATTGCAAATATTGTAAAACCATTCAGAAACATTTCAGCTCAGAAATTTACAATTAAACTTTATGAATCATGTAGTGGCACTTTTACATTGTTGACTACAATCAGGACAGTGAGAAGATTAAGGAGCTGATGGGACCTAGTGTTGAGTGATGACTCTCATTACCCTTGCAGTTGGGCTGTGTATTAGTTAGACAACTTTACTTCCTAATGGTTGTTTTCTCATCTAAGAAATAAGAAAGTGAACCCTTGACTTCCAAACAAATAGGGATTTGTAAAGATTAAAATGAAAATTAAGATGTTATGTTTATTAAAACATTTTACCATGTATAGCTGCACTATAAATATATAGAAGTCCACTGGAAAAATAAATATTATTACAGTGTTGGTTGGTTTTGCTCTTCTTTTGAGGACTTAAGGTTCATTCAGTAGGTTTGTTTATCGCAGTTGGCTCCCTTCTGTCACTATTAACTCACATGTGACTAAATTTATTTTTAAAAAACATTTTACTTCCCACTCTATATCAGGCACCACTAATTCGGATTTGAGTTATTTAGATTTTTCCATGGAATTCCTGTCATTGGCTAGATAGAATTTTGGTTGGACAGCAGTTCTTTGCTTCTGGGTTGTAATGTCTGAGAGCTTTTGAGGTTTTAGAAAGATATAGTTGTTTTTGAAATAATATTCAAAAAATCCTGGTGAGTCTTGCTTATTTTTAAAAGTGCTTTATTTAAATATATATTTTTTCAGTACTGATTCCCAGTGCTATAGTATCAAGTTACTGAGGAGATGAAAGCAATGAAGCTAGCAAGATAAACTAGCCTTAGGAAATAAGACTAACTTGTAAGCAAAGTGATTGTTATATACTTTTGATACATAAATGTAAATTGATGCAAGGTATTTAACATTAAAATATTCTTCATGGATAAATACTCATTTTCATATTTAATAGTTTGTAATATCTTATAATTGTTAAAACAGCATATTGGCTACTAAGAATGTGCACGAAAAACATAGAAATAATGGCATGGCTATAATTGTAAAGTTGTTTCATCAAACACACACTTCCTTTGTAATTATTCTTTCCGAGCTCATTTCTACAGGTATTGTACTGTGCAATATATCATGTGAAAGGTCTAGTCATTACCTTGATGCATGAGACTCATTTTACTGGTTAGAAAGGCATGGCTGTTAGAGCAGTTTTAATCAAACACATAATTTAGGCAAGTATGTAACAACATTGTTTTACACATTAATGTCCTATGATGCTGCTTCTATATATATTTAGTTAATAAAACAAATAAAAAAGGCAAATAAGGCAGGGTGCTTGATTAGAAAAATGAAATAAACTTGGAAATAGAAACCCAAGTTTGTATTTTTATATCACTAAAATGAATATTCGAGTTTATAGTATAAAAATAGGTAGAGTGTGAATCAATGATTCTTAATTTAGTCCAAACTCTACCATAATGTATATAGGTGAGCTTCTCTGTGCCCCCAATATAAATTTCACTATGAGAGATTAGATAATCAGTCCTCAAAAGCCATTCAGTTTTACAAATTGCATATGTATATATGCATAGATATATATGCCCATATATAACTTATGTATAAAAACATAAATATGTTTTATATATAAAATTATAAAAATATTGACAATTCCTAAGGCTTAGTAATTCCTAATATTTGCTAGTATAGATTGGATATTTCGTACAAATATGAGTGATTAAAAATTGATTTTATGCTTATTGTTCTTAGAAAGTACTACAGTTGCTCTTCCTATTCTTCCTCACATCTTGGCATTTACCTACCAGAAAAACTTTGAAACAACATGTCAAGTACATATTATCACTATATAACACCTAGCATAATGTAGTCAAATGTAGTATCATATTTAATTATACAATCATTATCATTTAATGGTCATTTACAAAATCTCAGGCTGGGTGAAGTATAGGATGTACCTAGGGTACCTGTCTAATTATTGACTCATTAAAAATCAGAACAATGGCAGGTCCCTAAGTCCCAACATAATATCTTACGAGGGAAACATATTTACTACTTTCTTTACTTATTTTATACTGGCACTGAAAATCCAGTGGCGATGATGCCATAATTGGAAAGCTCATGGATTATATTAAGCACTGAATGTAAATGATGAATTGCCATGCTGCCTCTGGGTCTTCACATGGCTGGCTCACATTAATTCCATGAAGGTAGTGCCATTTACGGCTGGCATTGCTCTACCATCTTTCATTGTTGATGTCTTGGTTCTGATCGTAGATGCACACTATGGTTTATACTCTGATACCATGCATATTATAGCTTCTATAGGCATTGTGGTTGCCTAAAAATGCCTGCTTCTGGAGCACACTGGAATGACTACAAACAGAATGAGTCCCTTTGTTATCTGCTCAGTCCGTCACTAAATGTTGTGCTGCTCAAAAAAGTGAAGTGTCTCTCCTGGAATTCCACTGAATAACTGATTCTGGAATAAAGTGCTTAGGTGCAAAAGCTTACTTTATTACCTAATAGTTGTATGACTATGGCAATGTTATTTAAACTTCTGAAGGCTCCCTGTTCCCACATGTAAAGTGCATATAATATATGTCAGCTTACTAGCATTACTATAACACATTATCATAAATTGGGTGGCATAAACGCATATACTCATGGTTCTAGAAGTCAGATGTTTGAAATCTAGGTGTCAGCAAGATTGGTTACTTCCAGAAGCTCTGAGAGAGAATGTGTTCCATGTCCCTCCTTGTAGTCTTAGCATTGAACCTTTGCTCATTGCTCTCACATTTTCCTATAAGCAGTGAGAAACAAGGCTGCACCTCCATCCCCTTCCTGAGAAATCTCTCAGCTATATACCCGGGCTCACCACTTACATCCAACAGCAGAACACCCAGCTAAGTTTTCTGGCACTGTACAACAAGGATCCATTCTCTGCAGTTTACAAAAGCATGCTCCACAGTTGATTTTGTGACTCACCAGAAGCAGCTTTTCAAAATGCATGCTCCCTAAGATGATAGGTTCTTGCTCTTCCTTTCCTTTATGTCTGTCCCACCATCCCTTCCCAATGTCACTTTCTCTATCATGTACCTCCAAATTCCTCCAGCCTCTATTTATTAGTCAAAACCCAAAGCCACTGCTTCTTCAGTTTTAGGTAATTTAGGGGTTTAGAACAAAGGTTCCCTACTGCCTAGATAGATGCCTTAAGACAACAGAAATTTATTTCCTCACAATTCTCGAGGTCAGAAACTGAAAATCAAGTGTCAGCAGCATCCTCCCGGAGGGTCTGAGGGAGAAACTGTTGCAGGCCTCCTCTTGGCTTCTGGCGATTGGCAGAACCTGGGCATTGCTTGTCTCATGGAGCCATTGCTGTAATCTCAATCTCCCTCTTCACGAGTCTGTTTCTGTGTCTCTGTTTCTGGACATCCTCTCCCGCGCCCCCCCTCCCCTCATGTGTCTCTGTGTGTCTTCGAACCTCTTGTCTCTTATAAGGACTCTTTCATTGGATGCATGGCCTTCCCTAACCTGAGGTGATCTCAACTTGAGATCCTTACTTTAGATAGACCTGAAAATAATCTTTATTCCAAATAAGTCATATTGGGAAGGGTAAGACTTAGGCATATCTTTTTTTAATTGATTTTAGAGAGAGAAAGAGGAAGGGAGGCACACAGAACTATATATATATTTGTTGTTCCACTTATGTCTATCATTCATTGGTTGATTTTTATATGTGCCCTGACTGGGAATCAAACCCACAACCTTAACCTTAGCATATTGGGACAACACTATAACCAACTGAGCTACCCAGCCAGGGCTCAGACATATCTTTAGGGATTCTACTCACTATCACATTTGTGTGATAGTTTGTAAACTGGCATGTAATACACCTCAATATCTATACGTGATATACAGTCTCATATATCCCTCCCTGTAGTCTTGGCATTGATCCATTCATATATAGCTCTTTGTTGTACTCTAAACTTTATCTAGCAATCTTCAGTAATTAAAAAAAAAATTATAATTAAGAAGAAAAAAAAAGGAACTTACTTTGCCAGGCAAGGAGATACACCAGTGAAAAGGTTCAGAGTGGTTCACTAAGAAGCAAATTAGAGGTGACTAATAGCTGGAAAGGGTGAAAAGGTATATTATGTTCTTCTTAGTTATGCTAATGAGATCGAAAAGGTGTTCTCTAATTAGGAAGGAATAAGTTCAGGAGTCTGCATACAAATGATTAAAGCACCAGTCCTTGTTCATTGGTCAGGCCAGTGAGGTTCCAGCACAGCAGAATCAATCAAAGATCATTTTATTTTAATAGCTTTTGTTGGTTATAATGGCTGTGATAAAACACAGAAGTTGGTGTTAACATTTTCTCTTCAAGAACCGGTGTAGGTCGAAAATTTTGCTTCACACCTGTAAATTGAAATTCTAGTTATGTGTCCCCGAGGCATTCCGCTTACAATTGTATTGAGGTAATGAGTAACCCATTTCAAACCTGAGTTCAGAAAAAGCAAGCCTGGGAAATACAAGGCAGCCATTAGTCTGGGGGGTATGAGGGCTCCTTGCACTGCCAGGTATAGTTAAGTCCTGATAGGCCATCTGCTCCTGGCTGCATTTGCTCCCTGGCAGTTCCCCTTCCCACTGTCCTCTGTGGCCTCTGGATCCCTTTTTCTGGAAGGTTTATTTGTGTCCATTATAATCTCTGTCCACATGTGAAGTTGGCAATAAAACAGATGTCCTTTTTAGAAGCTGAAGGGCTTTAAAATGACAGTTATATGGATGTAGGTTCGTTGGCCTAAGGACTGTTTTGAGGGGCTGCAGGCTTGGCTGGCAATATTTTTATGTTCATGTATTTTTGTTTTTATTTCCTACAATAAAATTCTCAAAAAAAATCCCACAAAAACTCAAATACTTCTTACATATTATCTCTCTGTCATATTCATTTGAAAAAAAAATATATATATATATATTTTTATATATATAACTTTTAAGTTTGAGGTGTTACCCTAACTTGCATAGATAGATGATAGATAGATAGATAGATTGATAGATAGATAATAGATATATGATAGATAATAGATATATGATAGATAAAAATTAGTTTGGAATATATATATATATATATATATATATATATATATATATAGCAGTGACAAAAAATAAAATAAATAAAAAGACCTTCCTATTTACTCACAGAATTCCTAGTGCTGTTCCTGCTTCCCATTGTTCCTTAGTCCCTCATGAGACTACGCAATGAAAGTCAAATGTACCATGAGGTACAATGGGACTGCCCCTCAGGAGACGAACTCCAAAATTATGAATCCTAAAACTTCCGCAGGTTGTGACAAACCTCCTCCTCCCCTCTGGTGTTCAGAGAAAGAGCTTATCTTTTATTCTGTGTAAACAGATCTTCTCTTGGGGCAGGTGGCAAAATTCTATAACCTGGAATGTAAACTTCCTCTCCTGGAGAGATCAGAAAGGTTTTATCATCCTTTGAAAAGGAACCCGTGTCTGTGCTGAAAGGAGAGAAAAAGGCTCCGCACATATACCACCTTAAGAATGCGGAGATCTGATGGGACTGTGGGGAAAGAGAAGAGACATTCGCTGTCATTATAGCATGCAAATGTGTGTGGCTTAGGTGTCTAGACCAAGCAGAAACACGAAGACATCCAGAGAGGATTGTCTTACAAAAACACCAATCACATTAACGGATGAAAATCTTAAGCATGAAGATTTATATGATTTGGATTCCATTCATAACCCCATATCTCCTAATTTAGTGATAGGTAACTAGGAGTAATTTTAAAGGGGCTGGTGTGAAGCAGCAATCCAAAGGAGGCTGGTTTTTATTGTTTGGCTAAGAATTCATCACAGCAGGTGCTGGAAAAGACCTGAGTCAAGTCTGGCCTCCAGCTAAGACTCCACCCTGAGAGGCAGGGCTTAGAAGTGCTTGACTGAGAGATGCAGCAGCAGGTAACATCTCCACTCAGCAATGGGCCATGGTACTGGACCTCTAAGAGTAAGTGATGCTGCTTCCAGAGATGGCCCCCTTACTGTAACTGTATTCCACCCCATCTCTGCCACAAGTGCTCATCTCTGAGCTGTGACTCTCTTACCAGACTTTCCTAAGAGTGGCTGATGTAGCTAGTACACAATCTATGTTAATGATCTCTGTGTTGGTCTGCTAGAACTTGCATAACATGGTACCTCAGCCTGGGTGACTGACACAGTGCGAGTGCGCTTCCTAGCAGTCTAGTGCTAGAAGTCCAGTTCAGGTGTCAGCAGAGTTGGTTTGGCTGAGGCCTCTCTCCGTGGCTTGTAGATGGTAGATGGCCATCTGCTTTGTGTATCTTCCTGTGGCCATCCCTGTTTGAATCTGTTTCTTCATTTCCTTTGGTAAAGATACCAGTCATATTGAATTAGGGACTATACTAATGATCTCATTTAAATTAATAACCTCTTTAAGGATTTGATCTTCAAATACAGCCACATCCTTTGGTACTAATGATTAATGCTCCAACATGTACATATATAACACTAATTTTAGCTCATATCAATTTTTAAAATATATTTATTGATTTTTTTACAGAGGAAGAGAGAGGGATAGTAAGCTAGAAACATCGATGAGAGAGAAACATTGACCAGCTGCCTCCTGCACACCCCCCACTGGGGATGTGACCCCAACCAATGAACATGCCCTTGACGAGAATTGAACCTGGGACCCTTCAGTCTGCAGACTGACGCTCTATCCACTGAGCCAAACCGGTTTCAGCTCAATTTCTTATAAGTTATTTTTATTTATTGTTTTAAATCCACACCTGAGGATATTTTTTTACATTGTTTTTTCTAGAGAAAGGATAAGGGTGCATTTTTTGGCTGCCCCTTGCTGAATCCTCAGGTCCTACTATATAACAGATTTTCAAACCGTTTGCTGCAAGAACTTTAAAGACACGAAGAACCTGACTATTTAGTCAGAGGCACTGACCTCTTTTCTCTTAGATGGTCAAATTAAAAAAATTACAACAACCAATACAACAATAGCTATTGTTGTGAATGAATCAAAATTACACTTTATTTTATTTTATTTTTTGGTCACAACAGTGAAAAATATATTTTTGGTGTGCCTGGGAATTTTAGTAATTAGTTTATGTGGGGCAGGAGATGAAAGGTTTGAAAATCACTGGTATATATAATAATATAATATATAATTAGTACAATACTATACATAATAAAAATATTTTTTTCAAATTTTAGTCACCATAATATTATTTTAATTTATAAAGGAACTTGCTGTTTGATGAAAACTGGTTCTGTTTTTAATTTTAAAAATTAAAAATTAAATAAATATTGTGGTCAATATGACAGTCAAATAACACAAACAATAACAGAAAACCTAAGAAAGAGTGTATTCCTTAGGTTTTCTGTTATTGTTTGTGTTATTTGATTGTCATATTGACCAAAATATTTATGGGTATAGGTTTGAGTCCTTACTAGTATATGATTTTCTATTTCCATCTCTGAACTGTACAGGGGCATATTATAAACAAGTTTATCAGAAATGAATAGACATTTTATATTGATTATTTAGGAGACATACTTTTTTCACTTGCAATGCATTTTATGTAATATATTTACCCTTTTAATATATAGTTATAAATATTTAATCTGTGGTCATAAAAATTAAACACCATGAAAGAAAAAGTCTATATTATTAATCATAAGAGGAGTAAGAGATACAAAAGTTTGTTTGTTTTTTCATAATAGCCTCAGAAAAGTTTAAATAAAACTTGATAAATCAACATTTTGATAAGGTTTTTAATATATATCTGCACTCAAATAGCTGATGCTCAATATATAATAGTTGAATAAGTGAATTACTAACATATGATAAATGACTTAGGGTAATTTTATTTTGCATTTGGATCGAAACTTTTCCTGCTACTTGGAATGACTTTCCCTGATTCCTCCTACTTTTCCTTCGGGACTCATTTTGAATGTCACCTCATATGGGGCACATTCCTGTTCATAGCTATCTGCCTTCTACAACACTCTGCAGTTAGCTGTACCATAGAGAAGGACATAGCACCCTTTTCCTAGAGCTACCATAGGGCTCCCAGATCTCTCAATGGAGTTGCAACCCTCTATAACTAAGTCGGTTACAGAATTTAGCATTGCCCCAAGTAAACAAGGTCTAATCCAACTCTGAATCTTTGGTACGTAAACTTTTTGTTTCCACATTAATATTTGAGTCATGATTTTTAGGTCAGGATATTAGGCTACTATTTTTAAGTTCCCAGACTCTTCAGGCATAACTTATATTTATGATGGTAGATTAAAAAGTGCTATGCGGGAGTGATTTATATACAGCTCGTGTGCAGCTTTTCATGCAAGTAAGATTTGCCCTTCTGTTCTTGGCCACAATTCTGTCCTTCCCACTGTTAATATAGCAACTGTCAAACCAGCTGCTGTCCTAAACCTAGAGGACACAGTTTCGTTATTTTTAAACGAGATTATATATATATATATATATATATATATATATATATATATATATATATATGGCTATATATAAAGAAGTAAAATGCCTATAATAAAATATTTTTAAAATTATTTCCATATATATATATAATTAAACGAGATTATATATATATATATATATATATATATATATATGGCTATATATAAAGAAGTAAAATGCCTATAATAAAATATTTTTAAAATTATTGGTATAGACAGTTACAGACTAATTTTAATTAATTTCTTTAAAATGTATATAACAGAAGCTTCAGATTTTGGTATGCTTTCACAGACAAAAGTTTGAAGTAAGTTGAAATATTATTATAGATCGGCTTTTATACTTATAATACTTTCTATTTAAATAAAAAGGGTTAGGTAGCACAGACTTTAATTTGCCTAATGTTATTATCGCAAATTCAAAATTGTTAAGCACGTTTTATCTGCTAAGAAGTGTTTATTTAAGGATAATGGGCTATAAATGTAATTGAAGAGATTGTTTTTAGCCTGGTCGGCATGGCTGGTTCATAGGCAGTTGAGTGTCAGCATATGAACCAGGAAGACCTATGAACCAAGAGATCACTGTTCAATTCCTGGCCAGGGCGTATGCCCAGGTTGTGATACTGGGCAGCCGATCAGTGATTCGCTTTCATCATTGATGTTTCTCTCTCTCCCTCTCCCTTCCTTTCTGAAATCAAATATATATCTCCTATAATAAAAGGCTAATATGCAAATCGACTGAAAGGCGAATGACTGGTCTCTATGATGTGCACTGACTACCAAGGGGCAGACACTCAATGCAGGAGCTGCCCCCGTGATGGTCATGCACTCCCACAGAGGGAGCACTGCTCAGCCAGAAGCCAGGCTCACAGCTGGCAAGCACAGTGGCAATGGTGGAAGCCTTTTCTGCCTCAGCGGCAGCACTAAGAATGTCCCTCTGTAGGCTTACATCAGTCATACATCCCCTAAGGCCTCCTGGACTGCGAGAGGGCACAGGTCAGGCTGAGGGACATTTCCCTGAGTGCACGAATGTCATGCACTAGACCTCTAATATATATATATATATATATATATATTAATATTTGTTTTTAGATTTTTATTTTTGAGCCCTGATAATAGGTATTAATAATATGTTCTGAATTTACTTGTAAGCAGGTCTAGAGTCTTGATAAATGTATCCTTTTGCAATGTTACCCATTTCCTTTGATAATAATGATTTTCCATAAAATTTTAGAAGCTTGTAGGCAAGCCTGCTTACAGGTATCTGCTGAAAAGGATCAAATCGTTTATGTCTCCAAGGATGCTAGAATATATATGTGCCTATGTCAACACAATGCTTGGGTCTATGTTTTTATACGGTCTCTAATAGTCATATTTTATCTCAAAAGTGATTTTAAGTGCATTATTTATCACATGTTATAAATCATAGTATTAAGTAGTCTCTTTTTTCATTTGTTTTTATTTGTTTGTTTTTCAGTCTTTATTGTTGAAAGTATTACATATGTCCCCTTTCCCCCGCCCCTCCCCCATTGACCTCCTGTATCCCACTTCCAATGCCTGCCCCAGGCCTTCACCATCCTAGTGCCCATGTCCATGGGTTTTGTATAAATACATACAAGTTCTTGGGTTTCTTGTTTACATATACTTTATTTATTAAAAAAAAATACAACTTAAGTCAGTGTTCTACATTTATGCAAACCAAAGAGTGTGTTTATTTTCCTGCCTAGATTGATATTTCAAGTAAAACTTTTACTTTAATAAAAATATTATTTATTTAAGTACAATGATGAAGACTACTATGTATTCAAACTAAAATTAGAGTTTCAGCATGACTGTAAATGATCTCAACTTCCAAAGGGTTTTGTGTGTGCATAGAATATATGTATGTATGAAACTTGGTAATATATAAATGATTTTGTAACTCATAAGTCCTACTTCTGCTTGTTTTTATCCATTAAGGCCTTTTTCTTCTTTGGAAAGTAAAATGAAGTGAAGAGAAGGTGGTGGTATTGTTAAGGTCAGATTGATCTGTAATAAATTAGCTTTAATGTGCCCAATAGTAAGTCCAGCCCAGAAGCTCGTCACTTCTCACTTTATGTATTCAGGTAAATGACTCTGGGAGACTGATAGCCATCCACGAGAACATCACTTTTGAAAGCCCAAATGTAGCATAAAGGAAATGGACATTAGTTGGAGCTTACAGTAATCTCAGAGGATCTTTATAGGTATCAGCTTAGACATAAATTAACAAAGAACCTTGTTTGTCCTCAGCTGTCAAGAATTATAAAAAAAGATGTTTAAAATGCTTTGAAAACCTTTAATGGATGGCCATTTGTTTGAACTCCAGTTGGGGTGCTTTGCTTGTATTATTTCCTTTTCTTGAATGCATTTGCAAAAAATAAATATAAACCCTCCAGCTATAGATTTTCATATTACTCAGAACTTCTTTTGTAATACCTAATATTGATTGAGTTGCATTTATGAGTTATCAGAAGAGCTATATTTAAGTTAACATTTATATCCCTTCCCAAAAGCATTTTACATTTGGGTGGTGATATTCTGTTCAAGATTGAAGCTGCTCTAATTTTAAGAACTTTTAAAATTGACTATATTTTGTAAATAACAAGGCTACTGTACCTAACATATTAAATTTTGATAAGATGCTTCAAATTGGGGTCTATACTGACATACCTGGCCCAGCTGTGGTGATGGCTCAATGGTTGAACTTGGACCTATGAACCAGGAGGTCACAGTTTGATTTCTGGTCAGGGCATATGCCCAGGTTGTGGGCTCAATCCCCAGGGAAGTATGTGCAAGAGGCAGCCAATCAATGATTCTCTCTCATCATTGACATTTCTCTCTCTCTCTCTCTCTCTCTCTCTCTCTCTCTCTCTCTCTCTCTCTCTGCCTTCCTCTCTGCAATCAATAAAACTATATTAAAAATATATATCTGGAATAAAAATTAACAAATGCAAACATTAAATTATCCCTTTTTTCCTTGTTTTATGATTTGCAAGATTGATTAATGTTCTTATCAAATTTTAAAATGAAATGGTGTTTTAATCTCAGGAAATTATCTTATATAATAAAAGCCTAATATGCAAATCGACTGAACATGGGAACAACCAACAGAACAACCAGTCACTATGACTTGCACTGACCACCATAGGGCAGAAGCTCAACACAAGAGCTGTCCCCAGCACACAAGCCCCAGGTCAGGCAAGGAGGGTGCCAGCGGGGGTCCCCCTTACTGCCCTGCTGGTTGTCCCACAGACTGGCCCTGATCACACGCCAGGCCTGGGGACCTTATCCATGCAAGAATTTCATGCACTGGATCTCTAGAATTTATATATTGGCATTTAGTTATTTGTTATTCTCAAATCAATTGTTATATGATATCTAACTAAACGCTCCCTAAAATAGCATGCTTTTATTTTACTAAAATACTTTATTACAAATTAATAGAATTTAATTTTCTGAGTTTTTTATCTATATATTCATAGGTGAAAAAAAATAGTACTTTTCTGCTATACATATTTTGATACTATAAAGTACAAAATAAAACTCACAGGGAAGCAGAATACCAATTTTTAAAAAATGTATTTTATTAAATTTCTTTTTTTTTAACAGAGAGGAAGGGAGAGAGATAGTTAGAAACATCAATGAGAGAGAAACATCCATCAACTGCCTCCTGCACACCCCCAACTGGGATGTGCCCACTACCAAGGTACATGCCCTTGACCAGAATCGAACCTGGGAATGTTTTGGAATCAATTATCAGTATTATAAGCTATTGGTTTAGTTCATGTCATATAATATAGAAGCCAGTGGTTCTTTCAGCAAAGCACTTACTTTTTTTGTTTGTTTGATTTTTCATCAGGGCTGTTTAACTAGGGGCAAAGAATTATGTTGGTCTCAATTATCGACCCCCCCTAGTTGTCCCCAGTTTTTATCATCAGTCAAAGCTTAAAGATGTAGCATCTCAGAGACATGATCAGTATAGATCTCCAAGACCATGCACTGTAGTGTGGGGCAAAAGCAGGTTTAGAGTTGTGAATACATGAAACACAGAGTTTATTCTTGTGTTACTATTTGATAATCAATATAGTTTTTTCAATACCAACAACTGTAATACCAACAACTGTAAACCTACTTGTGCCCCACCCTGTATGTAGAATGTATAGAGCAGCATGTGATAAATCTTTGAAAGTCGCTGCTCCAATATCTGTGTCAGGACTTTCTATTCCCTTTGCTGGAAGATTATTTATTCCGTCATTTCATTGGCTAGAAATTGCACAGAACAGTAACTTCTCTTAAAGTCACTCATTTGGGGATGGTAACACTACATATAACAAAAGAAGCGTTATTATCAGAATTTGTAGTTCACTTCTAAGAACGGGGTCAAGAAAATGCAAATTAAAGTTCAAGATTATGTTGCCTTCACCAGTCCAAGGAATCTATGAAATTCCATTAGGTGGTGTTAGCTAGATTACTTAGTTTCAGGATTTCCCCCCCCCCCAATTACTTAGTAATGTTTAATATAAGTCTATAGGGATGTGTATTCAATAATCATACTGAAGGCAGCATAAACTCTACCTCAAATAGGAACAATCAATTCTACAATTGTCTTCCTTGAAACACTGCCTATCCAGTTTCATGAACCTCTGTGATAACATAGTTTTGTGGTTTTAGGGACAGCTATCTAGTTCTGCTGTTCTTTGAACTATAGCATGAAATAGCCTGGTTACTTCCATGAGTCCTATAAATTGTTGTATTTTTAAAGAGATTTTGAGACAAATTGGAATCCCAGAAATACCCTTTAGTGGTTTAAGTCTGTGAACTCAAATGGTGTTTGTTTTTCTGCTTTTATTTATTTTAAAAATATATAGTTTATTGATTTTTTTTTTTACAGAGAAGAAGAGAGAGGGATAGAGAGTTAGAAACATCCGTGAGAGAGAATCACCAATCAGCTGCCTCTTGCACCCCCCCCCCCACTGGAGATGTGCCCTCAACCAACGTACATGCCCTTGACCAGAATCGAACCCAGGACCTTTCAGTCCACAGGCTGATGCTCTATCCACTGAGCCAAACCGGTTTCGGCTGTTTTTTCAGCTTTTAGAAGTTCACTTATCTAAAGAGTTCTATCTTTCCTTTTAGAGAAGGAGAAGCCAAAATAAATCCAGTTATAACTGGAATGATCCTGAGGCAGGAATCATTCCACTGAGATAACAGACCCCCATGCAGTTTGTAGGTTGCAGCCAATGGGTTATTGTGTAACAAAGGCAATGCCAGTCCTTATCGAGACAGTGGTCTGTTTCCAGTTAAAGCCACTGCAACAAACCAAAAAATAGCTTAGGTTTAAAAGACAGCTGAGGGACCTTTCCCATGTTTATTAACTGTGAGGACTGTTCTAACATTCTCCAAATTCATCTTGAGTGATACTTTTTTGCTAAGTCGTTTGGATTATTCTAAGGGTATATCAGATTCTGTGTAGTACATTGGATTGGTGTTGGCATATTTCTAATGATATTTCTTTCACTTTTCATAACATCTAGTCCCTTGGAAGTAGTTATTAAATCTCTCCAATTATCATGATATTCCTTTGAGAGCAGGGACTCATTCATTTTCAAATCCCCAGTAATGCCAGCACATTTTCTTGCAATTAATATAATTTGAATTAAACCCAAGATCGATTCAGTCTCAGCTCTTGGAAGCAATATTTTTTCTATTTTTTTTTTAAATATAGCACTAATACTAAATTCTGATGTCTCTACATTTACAAGATAAAAGAAGTCTTCTGGATAAAGATAGTAGTTTGTATACATACCAGCCTCACTACCTTCTAAGAAACCCATTAAAATGTTTTATTAGTGTTTTAAACCAACTGGCAAGAAATTCAGAGAGGATACATCATAAAATAAAACGTTAAAGAATAAATGTAGATGCACCAGCACTAAGAAAACATATCCAGTGGATCCTGAGAAATTAAAGTATTGAAATCAATGACAGAGGAGAAAGCCAAGAAGCCTCACAATGCAATACTCATAGTGCAACCCTGTAGGGTCTTCTAAACACTCAGTGACTAGTGTGGTTGCCTCTGGAAAGAAGTGACAGTAGGTTTACAACAAGAGACTAAGTTGCAAGTTTATATAATAGATTCCCTGATTCTCTCCTTGAATTCACATTGATATAGGAAAGTCTCTACCTGGTCTACACAGAAGACTGAAAGTATATTCTTTGGGGAAGTTTCTTTGTTTTCTGAGACTTAGGAAAAACACGTATATTTAAGAGTGGATGTCCAACATAAAAATGAAAGGATATATTAAATGATTACACACTGAAAGTAAAGTTCCCCAAGTCCCTTCCCTATCCAAAACCAAGAATGGTAATAAAAGTAATATAGTCTTCATGGGAAGAATTTTCCTATTAAGATGTTGACCAATCATCAGACAGAAGAAAATAAAACAAAACAAACAAACGAAAAAAGGAACAATTGACCAGGATAACACCCAGCATCTGAATAACAAGAGGTTTAGTACAAGAAAACAGTGAAATGTTTAGGAATAAAATATTACATAAAAAGAAATAAACAAAATGTCTCAAAACAACATGAGATTTTAAATGGAAAAAAGTTACTGAATGACCAACCCAAAGGTTGAAATGCTCTTTTTATTAACAAGCAATATTTAGTTATAGGATTTAAAAAGATTCCCTGAATATAGTCATGCACCACTTATCAATAAGTATATGTTCTGAGAAATGCATCACTAGGCAATTTTTTCATCATACTTAGATGGTATAACCTATTGAACACCAGGTTGGCATAGCTTATTACTCCTAAGTAACAAGCCTTTATTGCATGTTACTGTACAAAACAACACCAGATTAAGTCAAGCACGAGAGTAAAATGATACAATAAGAGACTTGGGTAAGCAAGATATATGAGGCTGCTGCTGGAGTAACATACTGTTTTACAGCAAGCTCCTCTTTTTATTTTTTTAACAAGTAGAGTACACCCTCAAACAATGATAAAATGTATAGTATAAGAACTATATAAACTAGTAACATAGTTGTTTATTATTATTATTATTATCAGATATTATGTATTGAACATAATTGTGCATGCTATACTTTTATATAACTAGCTGCGCATTAGATTTGTACAAAAGTTTCACCACAAACACATGACTGATGCATTGTACTATGTCATTGTGATGGCTATGATGTCACTAAGCAATATGAAATTTTCAGCTCCATTATAATCTTGAAACATTATCTTACATGCAATCAGTCACTAACACAACATTCATATGTGGTGCATCACTGTACAGTACTTTTGATACTTTTGTGATATTGGAAGTTAAAACTTTTTAGACAAAGGACATGGTTTGTAATTGACTATTGGGTATTTGGACATATGCATAATAGTTTTGCATGTTCTGAGGGAAGAGAGTCAATCAGTACACAATTCTGATTTAATTTTGATGAGCAAATATAAGAATGACATTTTTCCCCAAGGGAAAGATAGAATACAGTGCAGTAGTAATCAACTACATCAATTTTTATTCTCTTATGCTAAGATCAATTATTTTTGTCCTATTTAAATGAACATTGCCATAATATCTTCTTTATTATCATAGAGGGGGGAAAGGGCAACTCAGTATCATACCTTCCATCATATCTTATATAATACCTCCTTGAATCTCATTTATATGCTTTATGAGTATATTTTCTGAACTAAAAGCTGATTACCTAATATTTTCCAAGTTGTTCAAGGCAGTAAGCCAAGATTTTTCAAACTTAAGAGCATATTGACTTTGACAATTAAGAGAATTTGAGACTTTTGTATTAATTACACTGTTTACATTAAAATAATTTTTGTCATTTGTGCATTCTTATTATGCATATCTTCAAAATTACAGGGCAATTACATGAATTGCTAAAACAGTAAGGATGCCTAACTTAATTTAACAAGATGTGACTACACCATTATATATAAATAATAAACATATATATGATTTACACATTTTAAAAGTTATTAGGCTTTTCTTTTTATTATATTTTTATTAAATCTATTGGAATGACATTGGTTAGTAAAGTAGTATAGGTTTCAAGTGTAGAATTCTGGGATATATGATCAGTATATTGCATTGTGTGCCCACCACCCAAAGTCAAATCATCTTCTGTCACCATATATTTTAGCCCCTTAACTACCCCCACTTCCTTCCCTCTGGTAACCACCATTCTGTCTGACTTATTTCACTTAGCATAATATTCTCAAGGTCTACTACACACACTGTCTCAAATGGCTTAATTTACTGAATGTGTATATTTCATGTGTATGCTTGACAATAATTTATTATATTATGAGATATATAGTAATTTATATTTCATTTTATTGAAGTTATATCATATTATTACTTAATAAGTACAGAATATTGTGACAAGTAAATATTGAGAAATTGTATTTGATAAAACTGCATACAAATATGGTATATTAAAAAGGTATATTGAGTTCATTCTATTATTTCAGAGAAACATAATAAAAGAGCCTTTGAGAATAAATAATTTAGAAGGGACAAAAAAATTTGGCTATGTTAAGCTTTCTGAGGAAATAATTTGTATGATCCATGCTAAAAAGTCCCCAGTGAGGATTAATCAAATTATTTTAATGTAGTGTGAGGAGGAATGATTTTGCCACCAAGTCTATTAACTCAAAAGTCTCATTATTCCTAAACTCTTCTATGAGATTATCCTTCTATTTCTTTTTTATACATCAGTATGTCTTCACTGCATTGTATTTTGCATTAGTGGTAAAATTAGCATTTCTAAAGATTTAGTGGGGTTTCACAATTTACCAAACATATCAAACACATTCTGTCACTGGAGCCTCGTAATAACTCTTACAAGGTGTATTATTATTTCATATATATTTTATGGAAATAAATTAGGATCAGAGGCTTAATGTTGTGCAGATGATAAATGGAAAACATATTCTTTAAGCACAAATCTTTAAACATTGATTTCAGTAAACTTTTTTTTTATTTCAGTTGCCACTTTTTGTATTACAAGGCAAAGGAGTCATTTAATCATGTCAATGGGTGACTCAGACTTGGATCATGACTGGCAGTTCACAGTAACTTGAAACCTTGAGATACAGAAAGCTTGGAAATATGTGTTGTTTTGCTAGCTATAAATAGCAAAGGTGCTAGTTTCATATTTACTGACTATGTGTGTTCCCTTTGTCTAATACACAGAATAATTAAACATTAATTATACCCCAAAATGATTTATCCTAGAGTTTGATCTCTTTCCATCCATTTTATTTTGCCACAACTTAGCATTTTATGTTTTTCTCAAGACTGCAGTGAGTTTCTGCAATCTTTCAAGGCTTATTTTGTATGGGATCTGGACAAGACTCTCTGTTACTCAGACTCTTTATGGTATTCACTTCTAAATTTGCTAAGCGTTGTTGTTTTTTTAAGTTTCAATATGATATAAAATAGGCAGGAATATCTATAAAACAATAGTTGGATTTATTAGATAAAAGCAAGGAACATCCATTCAATTGTATTTGACTAAGTTTAGAAATTACTTCCAGTAAAAGTTGCTCACCAGGCAATAAACGTAGGCATATATGAATCATTACACTTTGTGACCCATAAAGAGAAGCTTTATACTCTAAGTAGGAATTCAATACTAGGAAAATTGGATCAAACATTGTATAGTTCTCCAAAAATATAACTTTCAAAAAATGTTTGCTGGTGATTTTATTCTTAGGAAAGATTAGTGTCTCAAATGAGGCGATGTTCTTCAGTAGCATTCCACAGCAAAATTCACACAGGAAACATTGTTTTGAGTGTAAATACTTATAAAATAACCCTCCCTTTGCCTTTCAAAATAATATGAGTGGTTATGTTAGGTGATTTAAATCCTAATTCATAACTTCCTCATTTATATCCAGCTGAACCAAAACTTTATTTTTCTCCAACTCTATAAACTGTGATCTTACTTATCAAAACTACTTTTGCTATATATGTCTACTGTAGTTGAGTTATGTTACTGCTTCTTCAGTGAATGGTAGCGTTCCGAGATATTCATCATTAACAAAACCAAAAAACACTGCATAAATATTTTCAAAGAAGTGATTTTTGGGCAGGCTATAATAATATATGTGATCTATATTTATCAGAGGAAAATATGAATTTTGAAAATGTGTAAAAAGTCCTTCAGCTGATTTCCTTCCAGTACATTAATGCATTTTGTCTTGAATATCTATAGCTTCTGAGGAGCAACTAGAGATTCTGTGTCTAAACCCAGTACTTTCACCTGTGCAGCGTACAACAGTTCCTCCATGGGATGATAATATTCAGGACCTACACTAAATATATGTTTTTTGCACAAGTTATGGGGGGAAAGAACACATGTCATTATTCATAAAATACAGGTTGCTAAACTTTATAAGATATATTCTCAAAACTATTTTTCTTCATTAGTGAATTAAGTAATATTTATAAATTAATCATTACCAAATTTTCAGCAAATTTTAGCAGATTAGCAATGCAGCATGGCATGAATTTCCAGGTGTAACATATCACCTGTGGTATTATGATGCCCACTAAGTTTAATGTAGTACATGTCAGCTCTTAGTGTTAGGAATTTAGAGTATCATTTACCACCCCCACTCCCCGCCTGGGTCCATTACGGTTTGAAGAGCTATGACACAAGTGCCAGTAATCAAATCTTATATAATAAAAGGATAGTACACAAATAGATCAAATGGCTGAACAACCGCTCGCTATGTCATGCACTGACCACCAGGGGGCAGACAGTCAATGTTGGAGCTGCCCCCTGGTGGTCAGTGCACTCCCACAGGGGAGCTCCACTCAGCAAGAAGCCTTGAGCCAGGTTCATGGCTGGCGAGGGCAGGGGTGGTGGCGGGAGCCTCTCCCATCTCCATGGCAGCACTAAGGATGTCTGACAGCCTAGGCCCACTCCAGAGCAGGCCTAAGTCATCAGAAGGAATCCCCCTAGGGCTCCCGAACTGTGAGAGGGCACAGGCTGGGCTGAGGAACCACCACCCCCCCCCCCCCCCCCCCCCCCCCCCAGTGCATGAATTTTGTGCACCGGGCCTCTAGTGAGAAATGAAATAGGACTTCATTATTACAGAAAACTGAGAGCATTACATTAGAAATTTGGCACAGGAAGCACAGTGTTGAAAGATATAGCCTATATGGCAATTAAGGGGCACAGGAGGGAAAGTGGGGTGTAACATATCTCTTTTATGCAGTTGTAAAACATTCGGCTCAACTAATTTAATCAGAGTAAATGCTCATGACAACTGTTTGTGGTTTCCCTGCTTTCTCTCACACTGAATGCAAGTGATGAAGCATTGGCTCTGGCTGCACTGGAAGCCATTCTCCTCCATCAGGAAAGCTAATATTAGACTAAAGCTTGCATAGTTTGCACCAGTTTACAAAGAAAAACTGAGTCATTGGTGACTTTGTTGATATACGGATCTACCAAACCTTTTTAAAGCTCTGTACCTCTACTGGACATTCTGTTCCGAACAAATGCATACTCTTTGTCTACATAACTGAATCCAGTGCATGTGCTAGAGACCTGGGAGCCTGGCCAAATTGAGACTAACCAAAGATCTTAGATGCATATATGCATCACCCATGGAAACAGACAATAGTGAAGTGAAGGCCAGGGTGGGGAGGGTGCCAGATAGAGGAGGCAAAGAGAAAGGAAATGGGGGACATCTATAATACCCTCAGCAATAAAAATAAAATTAAAATAATAAAAAAGGTTCTAGTTAAAGCCGTACAATAAAGTGCAATTTCAAGTGTGTATATAATGGTTATTAATGAGCATGCATTTGTTTTCCACAAATATAAAGCAATTTGTTTTAACATGTTTTTATAGAAATTAAAGGCTAAAGAAGTTACATTTCATCTTTTTCATGTAGTGGCAATATCAATGCTTGCTGATTATAACTGATTTCTGATGACAATTCATAGAAAAAACAAAAAGGCTGATTTAAATGTATATTTGTAGGGGGGAAATATGTGATAATCTGCTCCATTTACAGAATTGTTTTCATAGATATAGTGCATTGTATGAAAAGAGTATTTGGTTCAGATTCAGGAGGAACCCACAATATTTAACTCGATCTTTATTTGTTGAATCTATATGTCATGATGTAAATATTGCAAGTATTGCCCTACCGGCTTTGGCTCAGTGGGTAGAGCATTGGCCTGTAGACTAAAGGGTCCTGGTTTGATTCTGGTCCAAGTCATACATCTGGGTTGCAGGCTCAGCTACCAGTATGGGGTGTTCAGGAGGAAGCCTGTTCTCTCTTATCATTGATGCTTCTATCTCTCTCCCTTTTCCCCTTTCTCTCTGAAATCAATTAAAATATTTTCAAAATGATGCAAATATTGATGAACTTCACATATGTGTGTGTGGGGGGAATGGACATACCCGAGAACAATGGTCAGCAAACTCATTAGTCAACCAAGCCAAATATCAATAGTACAACAATTAAAATTTCTTTTGAGAGCCAAATTTTTAAACGTAAAACTTCTTCAAAATAGACTCACCCAGGCCATGGTATTTTATGAAAGAGCCACACTCAAGGAGCCAAAGAGCCGCATGTGGCTCACGAGCTGCCTTTTGCTGACCACAGCCCTAGAATAACATAAATACCATGGTATAATCTCCACTCTTAGAGAGGAATAGATTCCTGTGTTTGCCTAATATCAACTTAAAATATAAAACCATTAGACAAACAGAAATAGGACAACAAAGAGACCTCTGAGGTTACACTACATATGGAAAAAAAAACTATAGCCCCAAATGTGATGAGGCCCCTTGGGCATCCTTTGCTGTCACAGAATCTGCCTTGGGATCAAACTTAGCAATGTGTTTCATTTCAAGCAACGCAAATCCAATTCCAAAACTAAAAGCAACTAATATATGCGTTATTAAATATTTGAGGGAATGCAGAATGAAGGAATATAATATACACAAGATAGCAAACTTAATCAAATATTTCCAACAGATAATGCTTCTCTTCTTGGCTCCAACTCCTGTTCTTGGCTCTGTGTTAATCTTTTTTACCAACACTTCACCGCCAGCACTTCCCGCTGCCCGTCTCTGATGCTGAAGGGAAAGTTCTGGACAGAATTAGATCAATTAGATCACTTGGTGCCTGAAGCAAAGGCAGTTCAGAAAGAAGGAGAAGCAGTTGGAAGGACAAACTGTTTTACTGTGAGAAGATTAAAAACAAAAGAAAAAATATATACAAACAAGCAAACAAAAAAACTTAATTTTCTCCTTTAATTATTTTCTAAAAGTAGTTTATCCAGAAATGTTTTCTAGATAAATGCACTGAGTATTATTTCCACTATTTCAACTAAAATAATCACTGAATACAAGTTAAATAAAATCAAGTGTTAATACCCCTCGTACCCTTTTCCACCCCACTAATCAATACAGTAGCTTAACTAATTTTTTGTGGGTTTTTTGTTTGTTTGTTTTTTGTTTTCTACTTGGCCATGAAAAACTGAAGTTAACTGGCAGGAAGATGATGTCAAAGCATTTTTTTGGAAGGTAGTGATGAGGAAGTGGTTAAAAATAATAGTGACAGAGAGTTGTATTTTTGTAGCTCAATTAATTTCAAAATCAAAGTTATGTTGTATTTCTTTAAGAAGATAGCTCTCAACACAGAGATTTAATTAATCTGGCCAGTTAACTTTGTCTATGCAACTACAGAGCTTCTTTCCTTTTTCTTATGCTGTGTCATTTATTAGTCCCTATTTATCATAGCTTATTTAAATATATCATTTATCTCACTGGAGTATAAGCTTTTTGGAAATGACATAGATATCTGATTCATCTTATGTTATCTTGGAGCCAGGCATATAGAAGTCATTTATTAATAGCATTGAATGTATGTCAGTGACAAAACTACCTTCTAAATAATACAAACCAAATGTACCATTGAAAAATAGAAATAACACAGTTTTACTGGGTCAATATAGCATTTATCTGTTATACCCTATTCTTTAGATATTTGAAGAGATTCAATCCTGAGCCTCACCATTTTTTTTAAGTTATCACCCATTAATAAGAAAAAAACAAGATTTGCATCCTCCAAATTTTGTAAGCTTATGCTCAGAAAATTTTTCATGGATGTATCTATTACCAGAAGAAGACATAAACATCTTACCTAATAAAAGAGAAACATGCAAACTAGCCATCACTCTGCTATGCCCACAGCCAATCAGAGTGAGTATGCAAATTAACCCAACAAATTTAGATGTTCATTTGCATATGCAGGTACAGAGTAGAGTGAAACCTGCTATGTTTGGATGGGGGTGGAGGGAGCTACTGGAATGGTTCTCCAGACAGAAGCAAGGACTTGCCAGTTCCCAGGCAGCCGGAGAGTGGGGACTTGCCAGCTCCTGTGTGGCTGGGAGTGAAGGCCAGGGCAAGGAAGGCCTATTCTTTCATGAATATTGTGCAAGGAGCCTCTAGTATTAATAAATTAAAAAGGGAAATGCTCAGTTATTGTGATGTAAATGTAAATATTTGAGTTTTAAAATTGAGTAAACTCAGCCATATGAAAGAAAGGGAGCCATGTCTACCATTAATCCATAGTTTAGTTTGACATGTGACTTAATATGTTTGTATGTAAAGAACAAATATATGTGTTTTTCTATTATTGATTTTTCTTCTTGCTGGTCATTTATGGTGATATAAGTATGGACAAAAGTTTGAAATACTTGAGTGTTGTTATTAACCTAATTTATTTTATTTTCAACACTGCCTTTGTGCCAGGCACAGCTTGTTCAAATTTCACTCTACTGGTATTTTCATATTCATGATAGAGCCATCTTACCACAGACCAAATTCATAAAAGTATTATATAGATATGGCATGCTTATAAGGTAACATTAATGCATTATTATTTTATAAAGTTCTCTGACACCATTTATTCATTAATTGGTCCATCCATCCATCCATTCATTTGCTCTTTAATCAATCTGAGTAGTGACTATGCCACTAGCCCTCTTCTAGGTAGCTAAATGTCTAAGTTACATTTCTTCCCACCTCCTGGTCATGTTATATCTGTCCTATTGCTTGATCCGCCCAATCTTTAACATTTATTCTCACCTGTAGCTTTCTTCTACTAATGTAAGCCTCCTGATTTCCTGTTGTAAATTGTCACATAGAAAGTCTCCCCTGTGGAATCCCAACCGCCAACTGCTCATCACAAATCTCTCATGAACTAGGTAAGTGATTTCCCAGAAGATACACAAAATTAGATTGTGTATCAGATCTCCTTGTATTAATATAATTCACCTAAAAATCTTTCTGCTTACTGTTTTAACCCCTTGGGCTACCCCATTTATTAATGCTTAGACTTTTTTTCCTACCTGTCTTATTGAGGATACATGAGCCTCTCTCTTTCATTTTTTTTCCTCTCCCAAGCTCTCTAACATATAATGGATTGTGTCCTGAAAACAAAATAAAACAAAGTAGAATATTTCATTTATTCTGTAACATGCAGTAGCAATATATTTTAGGCATAAAGCCATACAATCATAGCTTTTAAACCTGGACTATATTAAATCTCCTCCTTAGTATCAGGTTCAACACATGCTTTACTGCAAACCATGGGCACTGTTATAGCTCATTGGGGTAGGGTAAGGAGAAATGTCTCTAAAGCCACAGGATATGGCACTGTTTATGAACATCATCAAATAAAAACAATGCGATGGTTGACATAATATGAGGAATTTACTAAGGATTCTCTATTTTCCTTTGTCTAGTTCAGTGTTATCTAATAATAGATGATTAGGTTTTGTTTGAGCTGCTCCCTCAAGCCAGGAAGAGGATCTTCTCTACAAATGAATCTGCCTAATTAGATTTTGGACTTCTCAGTCTCCAAAACTCTGAACAATGTCTGTGGATTATCCCACCAAGTTTTTGGTATTCTGTTTTAGCAACCCAAGCTAAGCAAGACAGCAATCAAGTGTTTCAACTTCTCAATAACACCTACCTTGCCCCAGCCTGTTTGTCTCAGTAAATAGAGCATTGGCCTGCAGACTGAAGGGCCCCAGGTTCAATTCTGGTCAAGGGCACATGCCCAGGTTGCTGGCTTTGGTTCCCAGTGAGGGGCATGTAAGAGGCGGCCAATCAATGATTCTCTCTCATCATTGATGTTTCTATCTCTCTCTCCTGCTCTCTTTCTCTCTGAAATCTATTAAACACACATGCATGCATGCAAGCACACTACCTACCTTATGAGTTGGGTGGAGCAAAAGAAATCCCAATGTTTTACATTTTGAAGATAATTTTAACCAATAAAGACTAGTAGCTATGAGAAAGGCTTTTTAAAAGAGCAGAGATGTCATCTTCATGACTTTTATTAGACATCACACTAATATTTTTTATAGTCTGCCTACATAATAGGCCCAGCTTGCATGTAATTTTAATGGTAGTTTTTATTCCCTAAATTCAGTGTTTCTCAAGTTAACTACCAGCAATTTAAGATAAAAATATTTAATAAAAATTTAAATACATCTGGGAAGACATATGCTGATAAACACTATCTTCATTTCTCCATTAACTCTGCATATTGATAAATTTAAGAAACTTATAATGCTATTTTATTTTTCATTTACAAACTCAGTTAAGTGTCATATTTTAATTATTTTACTTCAGTTATCTAGTTTTCTTCACATGACTAAAAGTTTTTAATTTAAAATATATATCTCATGTAGAGTTTCATTTATTTGTCTACAATAATTACATAAAGTTATTGTTCTTCAAATATCTCCTAGGTTAAAATATGAACATATAAAAGTTTTGTTCTAAATAGTGCATTTATTCCCCACATTAAGTAGCTTGTTTGGATTTTTGTAAACCATCATGAATAAAACTAGAATTCAGTGAATCCAATTTATATGAATTACCATCAATTTATTGATTGTTACCAAGGCAGAAACAAATCACATGTTTAGTTAAGTTCTAAACGGACTTTCTCTATAATTTCTCTTTTTTACAATTTCAGCTGATATCAATTCTGTAACAACAGGCCCCCGATTAGAAAAAAAATATTATGAGTGTTTATTTTTATTAATCTTTGTCATGGCTCATCCATGTGTATTGTGTTGCTGAATTATCCAGATTCATGATACTCCAGATTGTCATGAAATAGACCTGAGGACACTGACCTTTGTCAGTTTTTTTCAAGGCGGGGTATGCATGCCCTTCTGCTTTTAGTATTAAGAAAATCTATCCATTGCAGGGTATATAGATATCTTGAGGAAATGATGTACTATCACATAAAATAATTTAACTCTGTTTATATTTATCAAAGCATTTCAACATAACAGAAATAACTATGTTGTTAACAATATTGATTATATGTTCAAAGATCATATTTAGTGAAATGTGCATTAAAATACCAAAGAAAAATTATTCTACATTTTTACATGTTTAGAATATTTGTCAATATGCATTTTTAAAAAGGAAATTTTATCAGAATAAAGCCTGCTGTTACAACTCTACTTGGTCCTTTACCCATCCCATCTATAATATTTTATCTTCTTTATCTCATAATACACATAATATGAGTTTTGTGTATGCTCTGTACCTGAAGGAGAAATTGATCAACTTTTACCTGTTAATAATAAATGTAAATTTATTAATTGAATACTGGCTTATACATCCCATTGGTAAAGAGTCTTTTCCTTGATCAATCTTAGGCTTTTTACTTGAATTAATATGATTGCAGCTGTCTCTTTCTCTCTTTTTCTGCCTCACACTCTCTCTTTCTTCCTCTCTCTGCAAAATACAAAAAGAGAGTAATATGGTTATATATTGACAATAATTTCTCTTCAATAAATGCAGGAGATTTTTATATTAATTGGAATCTCTCCATTTTGCAATTATGGTGATATTTATTGTACAAACTATGTTATCTGATATTTGAAGTCTTTGGTTTAGCCTATCTAATAAAGATTGAATATACTAATTGACCCTCACACCATCAAAAAGATGGTGGCATCGACAGCCAGTAAGGAGGGAATATTCTAATTGACTGTCACACCCTCAAAGATGGTGGCACCCACAGCCAATAAGAAGGGAATATGCTAATTGACTGCTACACCCTCAAATACTGTGGCGCTCACAGCCACAAGATGGTGGTGCTCAGTCCATTCAGCCCCGCTGGGCTGGCAGTCATGTGGCACGGCTGGGCCCGCCCCCAGGTGACACCACCCACTCCACGTGCCTGCCTCCAGAGTCCCCCATCCTCCTTAGCCCCCTAACCACCCAGGGCTGACCTGAGGCACAGGCAAGTCTCAGATGATGGCTGCCCAGGTGATATGATAACTGAGGCTCAGGCAAGCCACAAATATCAGCTTCCCAGCCACCCAGGGATGACCAAGTGACTGAACAGCATGCTGCGACGAGTGACCAGGCCAGTGGGGCGACCATGAAGGTTGATCATGCAAGCAGTTGGGGGTGACCAGGCCAGCAGGGGGGCTAGTAGGGGTACCAGCCTTTCAGGGGTTCAGTTGGGGTGAGCAGGCCAGCAGGGGGGGGGGCAGTTGGGGCAGTTAAGCTTGCAGAGGGGGCAGTGAGAGATGACTAGGTCAGTGGGGGGGGGGGGTAGTTGGAGGTAACCAGGCCAGTGGGAGGGATTTACGGGCAACCAGGAATGCAGGCAGGTGAGCAATTAGGAGCCAACAGTCCAGGATTGTGCCAAGGGGTCCAGGTTGGAGAGGGCACAGGCTGGGCTAAGGGGACCCACCCATGCATGAATTTCATTTGATAAGAAAATACTGTGAATAGACAACTTAGAAATCTAAACAATCTATTGCTATTTCAGTTTAAAAGTTGTCAACTGTCCACCTAGATAGAAAAACAGGTATAAGTAAATGCCGAAATTGGATATAATTGACAATAGCTGTAAGAATAAATAATGCATTCATCTCTTATGGGAACATCAACCTAGACAGCTTTGTAATTCTGATGTTTTTTCTCTGTTTCTGCCATTCTCACTCTTTGCTTATCACAAATAATTACATTATCAGTTTGTCTTCTTTAAAAGTACAGAAGAAACACAAATAATATCTATATCTATATGTCTACCTGTCTAGCTACACATAAATACACATCTATAAAGGGCCTATTCAACTAAAGTCTTTCAATTGTTCAGGAATAAGTACAAAACAACTTCACTGAAGCTGTTTTTCTTAATTATTTTAGTTTTTACTAATATTTTTGTCTACTAGAAGCATTTTTCCCCCCTCAGATCATCAACTGACACATACACAGTTTTGGTTTTAGTTATCTGTACATATAGGTCATGTTGTAAGAAATTTATTTGGTACTTGAGTTATGAGATTCCATATCTTAATTAAAATAGCACTCAAGTTGTTAGGACTACAGGATATCTTTGGGGTCTATCGTGGTTCAACACTAATTTTCAATATGACCTGAACCAATAACCCAAATGATACATATATATACATAGATACACACATGTATCTGTGTTTATATAATGGAAATAGTCTCCTGGAATCACTATGAAAATGTTTAAAAGTGCAAGTGCTTAACACATTTGAAGATAAATATTTTTGAGTAGTCATTATTACTTTTATTATTTTTCTTTTCTAAATGTTAAATTTTTTTAATAGTAGATATCAATAAGTATTTTCATATATTTTTATTGTTTTCAGAGAGGAAAGGAGAGGGAGAGCTAGACACATTAATAATGAGAGAGAATTACTGATTGGCCACCTCCTGCATGCCCCGCACTAGGGATTGAGCCCACAACCCGGGAATGTGCCCTGATAAGAATCCAACCATGACCTCCTGGTTTATAGGTTGATGCTCAACCACTGAGCAACACTGGCTTAGCAATAACTATTTTTATGTTATCAATATATGTGTTTATTTGCTTGATATAGATAGTTCTTCATATTGATAAGCACCATCTGTCTATAGCAACTAAAAAAGTGATAACTTTAACATTTGGGTGAATTTCACAAGAAGGTTTACTTGCTTATTTTTAAAGAAACCATTCTGATGGTCACAGGTGATGATGTGAAGGCAGTCAGTGGGGAGAGAGCAAAGCAAGGGTTTGGGAAATTGGGAAGGAACCGAGTGCAGAAGGGACCGAGTGAAGATATTTGGAGTTATGTAGTAGGAGACATGTTTATAAGAATAAGGATTCAGACAGATGGTCAGTGATAAAATGGCCAAATATTTTTAAAGAGTAACAAATCTCATATTTAATTTTGACTTTCTTTCTGACATGTAGCCTTCATCCATTTCCCCAGATAGGTAAAGTTTACTACCTATCGTATGTGAAGATATTTTGTTTGTTTGTTTGTTTGTTTGTTTGTTTTGGAATTCTAAATAAATGGGGTTGATATGGAAAAAATCTATGTCAGCTATAAGACTGAGATGGAAATGAGATTAGAACAGCAGTTACTGTGATTTAGAAACTTGAGTGACCATAAAAATTGATCAGTCTGAGGATCAGTAAACATATTGTGGGAACCACTTGAAGTACTCCAGAAATGAGGTGGAAGATTTGTAAAAAGTCTATTTAAACTCCAAGGACTATGTATATTCAGTTAACATTCCAGTTGTATAAACATTCAAAAAGAAACGATAAATGTATTTTTAAATGACAACTCTGTTGACTTTGAATTCCAGTAAACAGTATAATAACACTCATGTTCATCTAAATGTTAAGTGTGATAGCATTTTGAAACGTATAGCATTACATAATTAAAGTTTTTAAACATATAAAGTTTCACTGGTTGTTATTAGGGGATTTCATATGAATGTAGTGTTTCTCTTCTTCCCCCAAATTTACATAAGCAACGCAAACAAATTGCCTTGATTTTATTAAGATTGAAACAAATGCATTGTTGATAATGGCTTTTGTTTTTGTCTGATCAAACTTAGGGTTTGAGCAGGAAAGGTTTTTATTTGACCATGCTGAAAAAAGTCTGTTTGACATTCTAGTTGCTTTTACATTGTAGTTAGTAAACTTAATAATAAAAGCATGATCAATGGTTTGCTTATTTAATGGGCATTTTCAATAGGCCAGGAGTGGGACTTGTGGACTAACCATCAATGTAACTGGTGGGATAATTCATTCCAGAGATTATTTCTGTACCTTTATATAAAAACTAGAGGCCTGGTGAATGAAATTTGTGCACGGGGTGGGGGTGTCCCTCAGTCTGACCTGCACCCTCTCCAATCCCTTGAGAGATTGGGCCTAAACCAGCAGTTGGACATCCCTCTCACAATCTAGGGCCACTGGCTCCTAACTGCTCACCTGCCTGCCTACCAGATTGCCCCTACTCACTCTGCCTGCTGGCCTGATCACTCTCAACTGCCCTCCCCTGCTGGACTGATCACCCCTAACTGCCTCTACCTCTGCCCCACTACCATGGCTTTGTCCAGAAGGACACCCAAAAGATCTCCCAGTCTAATTTGCATATTACCCTTTTATTAGTGTAGATATTCACCAATTTCTATTGTTTAGTCATAGAGAATCATAGCACTTACAGCATTGTTTGTTGCTTGATTCAGACCATCCTAAGGGATCTAACGAGGTGCTAAAAATGCCAAGATTGTGGAAGACTGGGCACCGGATGACTCCTTAGATCAGATTTGGAACCTGGCTCCTCTTTCTTAGGATAGTATTTTACATTTACCCGGAAAAGCCAGTGAACATTTACAGGGAAAATTCACTTTATTTTAAACAAATATTGTTTATTTTAAAATACACCAAAATAAAATTTAAAAAATAGTATATTTTTAGCTCTAGCAAGTTGGACTTGGTGGATAAGAACCTTGGCATGCAGACTGAAGGGTCTTGGGTTTGATTCCGATCAAGGGCATTCAGTTGCCAGCTCCTAGTCCTGATCCAGGGCATGTGAGAGGCAACAACTGATGTGTCTCTCCCACATCGATGTTTCTCTCTGTCTCTCTCTTCCACCCTTTCTAAAAAATCAATTGGGAAAATATCCTCAGGTGAGGATTAAAACAAATAAATAATAAAATAAAATAATATATTTTTAAATTAAAAGGCTGGGTGGGTACCAATATTTAATATGTGAAGTTTATTAAAATAAAAACAAACAAAAATAACTTAACCAATGTTTATTATCCTTTAATTTCTTTCTTAGGACTTCAGAGTACCAAGACTGTTCCTAGGTGACAAATTCAGTTCACTAAAGGCAAAGTACATTCTGATTTCTAGTGTTGCCAGAGCACATTTAATTAAGAGCATTATTACTATATAATGAAAAAATCCCCCTCTTGGCAGTAAATTGCCCACAGAAAAAGAAGATAGTTCCCATTTCTACTTCAAAATGCAAATGTGTTTAGTAATGAAAGTCATTATGATGCCTAATGAAGCAGGCATCCAAAATCGTTTACATTAATGAAATAAATCACACTCAAAATGCATGTCTGGCTATAAATCATTGTTCTCTTTACAGGTTTCTATGGTCATGAAAGACAGCATGATACGTGGATTGAATAGGGCAATTAGACTGAGAAGTCTATGGTGTGAGTCCCAGCTCTGCTGGAACTCAGATGGCCTCCATCATTTCAGTTAGATTTTTAGTGTCTCTGCCTCCCCCTTTGTCAACTCTGATATTATTAACTGTGATGATAAAGATCAAAAGAAAACATGCAAATGAAAACTGTTTAAACATTTCCTAGCCATTACGTAGATGATTTCTATTAGTTTTATGTAGGATTCTGATATATATGGGAAGATGACAACTTTTTTATATACCCTTTGGAAAGCATCAGTAAACATCTGTTTATTTTTACCTATTACAAAAATAATATTTTCCCCAATGTAATTCATCTGACAGTCTAGCCTTGGGAGCTGACTTTCATCAGTGATACAGAATATAGAGTAACACTACTCAGCTCTTCCACTACTTCCATGATCAAGCTTCTGTTTGTTGTTCATATCTAGCTTTGATGTTGACATCCAAGCACCTTCTGGAAACTTTGCTTAGTGTCAGGTCCAAGAGCAGGCAGCATGTTCTGCTGATATTTCTCTCTAATTTATTTATACTTTCTGAAATGGTCTGCTATCTTCTAGATGAGTGCATAAGCAGTAGATGTAGTAGATAACAACTTTTCAAAACTACTGACTCCAAAGTTTATTTTTGTATCACTGAAGGCAGTGATGTTCGTGATGATGGTAGTGGAGCTTATATACTGAAAAAATTACTTCTGGCCTTATTTTGTCAAACCCATTTCTATTTTTTCCTCACCTACTGTATAGGAGATTTCTGTAATTTGATCCATTTTTTTCTTTGATAATCTGATAGCAACTCTTCTGAACTCCTGAATCCAGAAATAGGATATATAATACTTTCTGATAAGATTCACTTCTTAGGACAGCATTATCTAGGAACTGAATGCGAATGATATCACTTCTCTGGGGGAATTAGCATATTTTTCTCTCCTTTGGTAATGATTGGGCATGGGATAAATGTGTCAGAATTGGTAACTTTTCTATTTGTATTTGAATATATATTTCTTCCTAAATTTGTTTCGTCTTCTTTCAAGCAATCTATTTACAATCTAAATACACACAGTTGTAACTATATGTTATATATGCTTCTCAGAAATATCTGCAATTTAAATATATGCCACTAAAATAGGATGGTCTTAAATCAGTACATTTCTTTTTCTACACACATACTGTAGAAAAATTGGATAACTTAGATAGGCAAAATTGATAAATCAAATATAAACAAAATAATTATGAAGTTTTAGAGTGTATTTTTCTGAAACTTTCATTTTGCACATATTTATATACTTTCTCACAATATAATAAGTAGTATCCACATTTTAAAACTTGTCTGTGGTTAGTAATATAAGCTAACTATGCAGTTAAAATATTAATGTATTGAATGAAAATGTCAATTCTAAAGATGGAATAAATTTCACTGTTTGAAAAGATCTTAATATGGTTTACCAATCCCACAATGTGGTACATTAAGGAACTATATGATTCTTCTACTCTTATAAGATCATGCATTTGTTCTTATGAATCATAGCTGGTAAGTAAAAAAAAAATTAGACAATACTGGTAAGTCCTCATAATGGTTAAATTAAGGTTCTTTGACAGATATAGGGGGTATATTCATTCTTTGTAATTTTGTGGCAAATGTTTGTGGCTGTGCATTGATAATGTATTCCTGAAAGAAATTCCATACTTCACCAAAGTTTCAAAAAATTTAAAAACAAATTATGCAGTTGTTTTTTTTATTTTGTTTTGTTTTTTTAGAAAGAGCATCCAATTGATGTAATAAGTAGATAAGCACTGTTTTATAAGAATAAGTTAGGGCCTGTTTGATGCTCAACTTTGGGCATATCACAAAATAATTTGGATCATGTAGTTTGCAGGTCTAATCTTGAGCTTCCACATTAGATTGTCTTATAATAATCCCTATATGCCTTGATCTAGTCTTTGTCTTTTAATTTTAAACCACAGTGTATTGTTACTATTATAGTTCTCATACTAAACTACCTCAACAGTTTTTAAATGTCTATGCATAACCCATTCTACTTGCATTTAGGATAATTCCCAGATGTCAGAGGGGGGAAAGGGTGTACATTATTCTGCTGCACATCACATAATTATTTCACAAAGAACTCCACCTCCAATGCTTCTATTAATCTCAAAAAGAGAAGCAGATGGCAAACTGATTCTTTTTGTGGCATAGTAACTATTAATGGAACCCAGAACTCGATTTTATTTCCCAGCTCTTGGTGAAGAAGTCAGGTGGTCAGATTTATACCAGTGTCTCCTATTTTCTATTTTTCCTCTTATTGGTATTCTTTACAGGGCTCATAAACGCAGCAAGTCAGCAGGCTAATCCTGTCAGAATTCAACTTTTTCCTTTCTCTGTAATTCTGTTGAAGGCAGAAAGCGACTTCTATATTATAAGGTGGTTTCTCCCTCCCTTTTCTTTCCTTTCAGTAATTTCTTTACAACCTCAGTATCACTATGTTTCCTTATGGTAGGCAACATATAAGAAGAAAAAAGGGTCAGAAATATGAAAGAGGAAGGAGGGTAAACAGCCACTAACACAAACTACTGAGTAACAAAAGGCTGGCAGACAAGAATGGATTCAATTTTATTGCTGGCAGATGCTAGGTATAAAATAATTCAGCTTTTTGAAAACTTAAAGGGAGAGCTAGAAAAGAGTCCGCTGAAATTCCAAGTAAAATCATGGCTCAAAATAATCCCATACATCTCACAGGGCTTTAAACAAAAAGTATTTTATTGACTTGATTTTTTAAATATTTAATAATCGGAAAGTCAATAGTGACATCAAAAGCAAAATGGAATGTGATGGTGACATAAAATATACTGTTTTATTCAGAGAATTAATTGCGTTTTTTTCCCAAGTGAAATGTGGGTTGAGTTAATTTCCTCTGCAATTAATGCTATCTGGGGCATTAAATCTGGGAGTAAGGAAAGATGCTATTTGTCAAAATAGTCTAGAACTTTCTATTCATATAATGATTATGCATAAATGGCTTCTAAATTGAAGATACTATTTAAAGCAATTTACACACATTGAATAACTAGAGAAAATAAAGATCCTTGCCCTCATGGACAACGAGTCACTTAAATACCATTGTGGAATTCTATAAAGGAAATATTTCCAAATGATATTTGATATGAGCATCAAAAAGCCATTGCTAAAATTCTAATCTTCATATTCCTGCTACAAATATGATTTTGCAATGTATATACATTGGTGAGATATATGTGTGTATATATAGTCAGCCTTGGATACTTGCATTTTAGAAAGTATGATTGTATTTTATTAAATCAACTAATTTTGAAGGGGCAAATAGCATATGATTTTGAACCATTATAATATTTGACTCAACTCTCTTATCCTCAAATGCATACCAACAAGTTTATAGCTATGTGATAACGTACCAATTCTTATTTTATTTCTGCTTGGCCAACTCATCATTTGAGGAAATCGCATGCTTATTAATTCCCTTTTAACTCCCTGGCCTGGCAGGGCCTCCATTTTGGTTCCTTTGCCCCTATCTATCTTTGCTCAAACCTTCCCATTATTCCCATTATTCCATTTATCTTTGCTTCCATTTGTCTATCTGTCTAATGAACCTAAAGACCTGTCCTTATTTGTTTCCTTCTATTTTGTTTCTGTTTTTCTTCATTCAAACAAATCAGTATATAATCTCAGTAGGCTTTAATATAATGAACATGTTCTAATAATATTTCTCTGTAGTTTTACTCCCACTAAGATTTTACATCTACTTGGACATAATCTACCACTATATAAGCAAGTGAAAGGGATTGAAGCCAACAGCGTTACTCAGTGATGCTCAACTCTTTGCCTAAATTCCGTTGTCTTAAGTTTAAATGAAAACCTGTTTTACATGTATGTTAGCAAAGGCTTCTTTTGGGACCACGGGTAGTAGCCCACAGAACCTACTACTCTGCTCTGTGAAAAATCAATCCTCCTCTGTCTAGATTACCTCACCATTGCCTACAAATGTAAAACCTAAATCAAGTTAAGTGGATAACTACAATAATGACTAGATTTAAATTCTAAACATCAATCCACTAAATGTCTTGACTACATGCCTAAACACTTGTCTGCCTGCATTTTCAAATTTCTACAATTGTGAATGTTTATCAATAGTTGTATATACAAAAAGAAACTATTTACCAGTGTTTTGCAGATAAAAAAATGAATTCAAATCTTTCTCCAACATTCTTTAGTAAATAAGTTTGCATTATTTAATAATCAATTATACATTGGACACACTCTGTAAAAGTTGCTTGAATATTGAATTTAAATGAGCAACTGAACTATCTTATGATATTAAATTTAAATGAAAAAGAAAATTAGCCCATATCTCTTTTCCTTCCATATGTTTTCTACTTAGTTTATTTACTACAATATTTGGCAATCCTATTCTGAGTGTGCAGTTTCAATAAAATGAATGGAGCTATCATTTATGTGTAAATACAATAATGGTAAATTCTTTTTTTTTAAACTATTCTAACTTTAAACATTTTTAAAGATACTATTACTAAGCATTTCAGTCAAGTAACAAATTTGATTATTGTATTATAACACCTGTGATAATTTTTCTATAATTTATTTAATAGAAAAATAAAAATCCTAGCAAATCAAATATCTAGAAGCATATTTTATATACATTTCACCCATTGTTGAAATTATGAATGTAAACTGAACTAACTAGTTATATTTATTTCAACTAAATTAGTGGAGAGCTTATAAAATATAAATGTACAAAAATATATGCAACATGAACCTGTATATATAAAAAATGAGAAACCCTGGCTCCTAAGGAGTTCATGGTCTAGAAGTAGGAGATGCACACACTCATTTATTTGTTCATTTAATTAAACTTTTAATGAATTGATAAGTCCTGGCTCATCAGTTCTTTAAAGATAAGATAGACTAGATCTATAGTGAGACATGGATTCTAAAATAGTGATATCCAACTGAAAAGTCAAAGTTTCAAAACATTAAAGAATATCTGAGAATGGGCAAACAGTCTTTCTTGTCTGGTGCAATAGGAACAGAATGGGAGACTAAGAGAGAAAGACACTTGACAAATGCTTTGAATGCCAGGCTAAGAGATTATATTGGCATCATATTGAACTGGGAGAGGGATAAATTGAGATGATGTGTAAGAATCATATTCACTGAGAAAAATGCAGTGTAACATTTTTAAAATATATATTTGTATTGATTTCAGAGAGGAAGGGAGAGGGAGAAATAGAAACATCAGTGATGAGAGAATCATTGAATGGCTGCCTCCTGCACATCCCACACTGGGGATTGAGCCCACAACCGAGGCATGTTTCCAGACCAGGAATTGAAACCAAAGGATTAAGTACTATAAACAGAATTAAAATGTGAATAACACACACACACACACACACACACAGAAAGAAATTGTAATTTCATTTTGATAGAAATTCAGCTATAATATGATTTACATCATTCACTAAAGGAGATCACCATTATTTTAGTCTGGAAGTGTCTGGCCCAGGGCAGAGGGGAGATTGGAATTTATTGAGTGCCTGCTGTTTGCCAGGCTCTTTTCTAACCACTCTCCCTGCATTGTCATCCCTAAAATGGAAGGTCCAGGGTATCTCCTGCTCACTGCTGAATTAGGGCTCAATGAACAGTGCCTAGAATAAGGGACAGCCCATCTATATTTGGTAAGCAGGTGAATTACTGTGTCCTGGTGATTTCATGCAACTAGTACCAGATTACTGAAGAGAAAACTGAAGCCGAACACTAAGGGTTATAGAACTAGCAAATCCCAGAGTAATGCTTTGATTCCAAACATCCCTGCTTTCGAGTATAAAATGCTGTCTCTTCATGGTTTTATATGCATGAAAGAACTATAAATGAACAGTCACTTAATGGTTTCAGTCTATTCCAGTGCTATATAATTCCATGAATAAATATATTTCTAGTTGAAGCTTTACATACTAAATAAGACTTAAGTAAACATCAAGTCCTTTTTCGTTCTCATCAATGTAGTGCTGCACTAAGGTGGTTCAGCAGACAGAACAAGTTCCTACACCAAAATAAGTGAAGCAGGATCCATGATTTCAGGAACTTGACAGGAACCTCTCTAAGGTTCCAGAGTGAGGACACCTGTCTCTCTTCTTACCTCTCCAGCTTAAAGAAAGCTATAGTGATTACTTCAGCAAAGGGGCAGGAGGCTGTCCTGGGAGCAGCTGGGGGCAGCAGGTCCTAGATCTCTCAAAGCTTTGATAGTTGCCCCTGCCTGTAACAGTGATGCCACATCCTAACCACTTTGCCTTCACCATGATAACAGCCTGCAGATTTTGCCTGTCACAGTGGCAGTCTTTGGGCATGAGCTTCAGTTTCAGTTATTGGAAGGTAAAGCATAAAAGAGAGCCAAGAGCCCCACAGACCGAATGCTTAACCCAAGTCCATTATGTCCATTGGGAAAGCTTATGCTGAGTTATTGAAATCCAAAAGAGGTAGCCTAATCCTGATTCCATTGCAGACTACATTGTACTGGGATGTTTGAAAGCTTTGTATGTGACAGTAAAAATACTAGTACTTCAAGTAATGTGAATAGTAATATTAATGGCAATGCTACACATGTGATAAATAATAATAATCAAAATCATAAATAAGTTGTAAATAAGCAATCATAGCATTAAATATTGATACAATATGAAATATACCCAAAGTAGATATTAGATGACTTTATAAATGAGGGAATTCCATCTGAGACTTGTTTTATGTCTTATTCAAGTAAAAGAACAGTAAATAGAGATGGAGAACTCATGTCTGGCTTCCTCTCTTTCTGTTACCAATATGTAAAGTCTGCACACTCCATTCTGTAGTGAGTAACATTTCAAAGAATCATTAAGATATAAAACTCCCCAACTTTAAGGATTTTGACTTTTCCAGCTGGTTGCACTATACATGAATAGAACCCTTTAAAAAGAGCTCATACTGGGCAATCATTTCCGAACAATTTTCAACTATCAAGCAATGTCAGGGGCTCCTGTAGTGAGTACCATGTTTCATGTTCAACCTTCCTGTGATACACCAATTCTCAGGTTAAAATTTCCTGCACAAAATATTTCCAATAAATTTTTGAACTATTATTTTTGGGTTACTAAACCTAGAATCTATTTCCTGGGTATTTCATTCACATATTTTGAGGTGGCAGGTGACATACATATATAGGACACTTTTATAGTCAGGTAATGGACTGTCTCAATGATAGGAACTGTTATTTTTAAATTGGACCACACTGAACCAATCACTGAAATAAATTTGAGAATAGTCCAGGGAGAAATAGACTTGTTGATTTGGAAATTATTTAAGAAATTATGTAAATAAATATAAAGATGAAAATGATAAATGATTTAAAAAAAAGTGGGAAATTGTCTTCTATCAACTTTGGACAATTAAGATTAATGTTGATCCAATGTAAATTTTTAAAATGGCATCATATATATGAATCTAAGACAAACTGCAGTATTCACTAAAGGCAGTCTTGATCTCAGAACATCATGACATTTAGTTCATTCTCCTTTTTTAATATAATTAGTAGAGTGAACAACCTTGAAATTGCTGTGGTTATATGCAATATATCTAGATTTTTAAATATTTTATTCTGAAAAATGAAAAACTGTAAAGCTATGATAATACAATTAGGTTATTTTAATTGGTTGAGCAAGCATACCCAAAGAGAACCAGTTAATAAAATTGCAGTCATCAGTCTAAGGTTAATTACAATATCTTTGCTAGATTAATATTTATTAATGCTAAATAATACATTTACCATTTCATTAGCGACTGTCATGGAGATAGAAGTACAAGTGCAAGCAATTGCAGCTGACCGAAATCTCCTTTGGAATTTGGTGCCTTGGATTTTGAAGTTTTGTTGCAGAAAATTTCTCCAGGTTGAGATGTACACTATTTAACAAGGCTTATGAGAACTTTCCACATCAATTTTTAAAAGGACCCAGTTGACAGTTAAAGGTCAGGGAAAGGACTTGTTTAACATCATTTCCTATGGAAAAAAAAAAAAGTACTACAGATACGGAGCTGTAATTGACTGCAAGCTCAGGGAAAGCAAAGCCATGATATAAATGCCCCAATTAAAAAAGAGCTAAATAAAGTCATTTGGGATCCATTAATGAAAGAATGATTATCACGGACCTTTTTATACAGTCCTCATCACATCAGTGCTAGAGTGGGCTGGTCAGGTCAACATCTGTTTTATTTTGAATTTGCAAATTTCAAAATCAAAATTGGTAAGAACACTGGTGAGTATGAAATCTATGTTACAGAAATGAGTAGTTTTGGGAAGAATCATATGTTAAAAGTTCCATAACTTATTTAAGTGTCTCAAGCTTAGTGAGGAAAAGATGAAGAGAATTTTAAGTTTGGGTGATACATACACACTTATATTATCTGTTCAGAGATAGAGTAGCTCATTAGCTTGTGAACTAGTTGTCAATACAAGTATTTACAAAGATCAGTTTGGTTCATGACACATATCCACATGCATATCATATTTCATGCCTGAGTGAAAAATAATCCTTGGAATTGCATGTTGTTCTTCATGTTTTTTTTTTTGTTTGTTTTTAGCTAGTTGAGATAGAATAGACAAATAAAAGTATAATATATTTAAAGTGTATAACATAATGATTGGATATATGAACAGTACATTGTAAAATATTCTCACCATCAAGTTAATTAACATGCCAGTCATCTCATGTATTTATTTATTTATTTGGTAATACAAACACAACTTCTACTCTCTTAGCCAATTTCAATTATATAATACAGTATTATCAATTATACTAAACATGTTACATATTAGACTCTAAGGCCTTATTCAATATAACCAAAACTTTATATGCTTTCATCAATCTCTCCCTGTTTCTCCCAGACCCACTGGCAACCACCAATCTCATAGAGAACATGGAGTATTTATCATTCTCTGTCTGATTACTTCACTTTGTATAACATCCACCAGGTTCATTATACTCTCACAAATGACTGTTTTCTTCTTTTTAAACTGATACTATCCCACTTAATTTCTTAAGGAAACACAGTGCTTTCTCTTTTTCAAAGTGGCTATCCCAGATTACATTCCTACCAACTGTGCACAATGGTTTCTTTCTTGCCACACTCTCACCAGCATTTATCTTGTGCATTTTTAATGGTAATCATTCTAACAGGTCTGAGGTGAGATCTCATTGTGGGTTTGATTTTCATTTCCCTGATGACTAGCGGTGCTGCACATCTTTGCGTGTACCTTTTGCCATTTGGATGACGTTTTTAGAAAAATATCTATTCAGGTTATTTGCCCATTTTTTTAAAATTGGGTCACTTGGGGATTTTTAAATTTGTTTTTTGCAAATATTTTCTCTCATACCATAGGTTTCCTTTACTTATTGTGGGTGGTTTTCTTTGCTGTGTATTTATATATATTTTTTGTTGCCTTTGTATTTTATGTCAAAAAAAATTGCCAAGACAAATGTCAAGGACATTACCACCTATGTGCTTATGTTTTCTTTTAAAAGTTTTATTCTTTCAGGTATTAGGCTCAAGGTTTTAGTATATTTTGTGTTACTTGTTGTATATAGTATGAGATAGGTGATGCAGTTTCATTCTTTTACATGAAGATATTGGTGGTGTTGTTTTTCATCATTATTTATAGACTGTACTATACTTTTATTTGTCTTGGTACTTCTGTTGAAAATTTATTGACAATATATGGATTTGTTTGTTTCTGGGCTCTCAGTGGTTCTGTTCCATTGATTTATGTGTCTGTTTCCATGCTGATGCCATATCATTTTGTCTACTAGAGCTTTATAATATACTATAAAAATAGGATGTGTGATACTTCCAGGTTTTTCCTTATTTTTTTAAAGATTGCTTTGGTTAGTCAGGGTCTTTTGTGGTTACATATAAATTTTAGGATTGGGCTTCACTATTTCTGTAAAGAAATGTAATTTGAACTCTGATTTGGTTCTGCTAAGAGATATCACAGGAAAAAAAAATCAGTGTTTGATGTAATTATACATAAAGATGCTGACTTTGTGACCACTTCTGTCTATAATATTAGTCTCCATAATGTTGCTTAGGATATTTATGAAATCTATTCAGTAAATATCCCCAGCTACTGCTCATCTGCAGTAGCCTCAGGAGGTGAATGAGAACTATTAATGACAGCAAGCCAACAGCAAACACCTGCTCTTAGAAAAATTTGTGATTGTGTGTGTGTTTTTAAATTAGTTTCATAAGAAAAATGCGTTTTTGTTAGTCATTTTTATTGTTGTTTGGTCATTATATCACATCTTAATATGTCCAGTACAATCTTATCAGAAGCCCAAAGGCATTCCTTATATTTTAGTTTGGCTATTTCTAAAGCATACCTGTTTATTAAGTAACTATTCAAATCCTACAAAGTGCTATTATGCCTGATAATTCTTTATATTGAAAAATCATCAATTTATTTTCATGGACAGTCAGGGGCATACCATGATTTCTGATTATTTATAAATTAAAAATGAATTATTTAGTTATACATCCTATAGTAAGAATTATCCTCATAGATTAATAGAATTTTTATATATCTATAAAACACATGACAAGCTGCATAAACATTAAACATCCTACTCAAAATATTTCACTTATATTGTAAATATAAGGAAACCAAGTAATTGAAAAAACCGCAACAGATTATGAGTAATGGTTTTCTTGGAAAATATTAAGTATATTGCTTTAGTATTCAAAGTCATTATGATAAGTAAATGAAATATGATGCAGCCTTCAGCAAAATGAGATGTAAAAACTCTTGGAGATATTCACTGCTAGCATCTATTGCAGTTTATAATATTTTAAAAAAGTTTACAAGACTGAGATACGTAATAGAATTATTGTCTATAGAATATTTGACTTTGTTTCTCAAAACATCCATAGTAGGCATTCAGTAAATATCTCTCTCTCTATAAAAGCCTAAGTAACTATTTCACCATTCGACTGGTAGCTATGACCCTTACTGACCATCAGGGGGCAAATGCTCAATGCACAGACATGGAGACATGGAGCAGACTGATTAATCTGAGAGGGAGGAGGAAAGAGGGAGGGTGGGAAGAGATTAATCATAGATCTTATATGCCTACTAGAGAGGGTAAGGTCTGGCCTGTGGGGTTCAGGCTGAAACTAGCAGTCTGACATCCCCTGAGGGTCCTGGATTGTGAGATGGTTCAGGCCAGGGCACAGGACCCCACAGATACACAAATTCGTGCACCGGGCCTCTGGTTTGTTAATAAATGAATGAATAGGTAAACAAGTAACTCCAAATAAATGAAGATCCTTTGAAGGACATTTTCTGGTTACGAAATTCACTAAAGTACAGTTTGAGAAACAGTATTTGTAGAAAACTGTATGAAGCATACTACCCTTGGGGCTGAAGAAAGTAGGTTTGATAACTTAAAGGCTGAGAGAAAAAAATATACTTTGTAAGTGTGCTAATTCTTAGTATACATATATAATGTTAAAATATAACTGAAAATTATGTTTAAAAGACATTATGTAAGTATAAAAATACCCAAGTCAACTCATTTTAATATATTTCCTTCTTGTAAGTGGTAAAAATAAGAGACTTAACAGATATCTTTGAATACACTAACATACATGTATAAATACTTGCACAAGCTCATATATTTGGAGAATATAAGTAATAAATAATTATGGCATAAGTTTATATTTTAAAGAATCCCAACACATAAGTATGAAAAGTCTTTTTCTATGTATATTTACATCTGTATCTCCTGTTCTCCTGCTTTTTAATGTAAATGAAGAAATGATGCTTAATAATATAATGAAACTGACCATCTGTTTTTCTTCATTTTTTTCCTGAGGATCCTCCCAAGACTTGTGAATTTTTTCATTCAAATCACTGAACTATATTTTCACTTTTCAAAATAAAATAAAGCCAGATTATAGGTGGGTTTTTTTTGTAGCTACATTTATTTACCTCATTTTTCACATTTCATGTTCTCTGGACCCAATTTTTTTTTAGGATTATGTGGTCTAACAATTTCTTTCTCATGAATCAATAGCTTCCTCTGTCCATTCTTCTCACTGCAAGTTAGCTCAGTTATTTTTCTTTTAGGAAAAACAAAACCAAAGGCACCCCAACTCAAAGCTTTATAAGCATAGCTAACATTTATTTGAGCAGTTACCACGTGCCAACCATTTAACCTGAACCAACTCAACTTCACAGCAACCCTGCAGGACAGGTATAACATTACACAACCGTGTCAGCTAGGATATCCACACAGGCTCATGAGCATGTTCTGTTTGTTGAGTCACTTACCTCTGTTATCTTCAAGAAAGAAAGGCATATGGGATTCCTCTTCAGGCTATGTTATTTTCATACTGTACTACCAACTTAGTGGCTTAAACCAGAAACGTGTATTATGCCACAGTTTCTGTGGATCAGGAGTTGGGGCACAGCTTGGTGGTTTCCTCTGCTCAGGAATCACAGAGCTGCCATGGAAGTGTCACAGGACTTGGATGATACCTCAAAAGCTACAACCTTGTCCAAGCTCAGGCAGTTACTGGCAGATTTTCCTTCCTTTCAGTTGTAAGACTGAAGCCACTGCTTTTTTGCTGTCTGCTACCCCGAGGCCCCATTCATCCATTATTTCCCTTGCATGTGGTCTTCCATAAAGCCCCTCACAATGTAGCAACTTTCTCTTTCCACACCAAGAGACTTTCTCTCTTCCATCTAAGCGTCTTCTATACAGTGACATAGTTACTGAAATGACATCACATCCAATCTATTAGTTAGAAAAAGCACCGACACTTGGGACAGAGGATTCTATGAAAGGACAACTCATTGGGGTCATCTTTGAATTCTGCCTACACTCAGACCTCTCTATTTTCCAAAGTTTTGTGCTTTCTTGTTCTCTTCCTAGTCCAGCCTTTCAAAGGAGGAGTCTCTATTTGTAGTCCAGAACTTTATCAACATCTCTGTGACTTCCATCCTATTTAAATCAGACCCCTACTCTCAGTTTGGTAGAATGATATTTTTGCTTTTAGTCTCCTTATTCTTCCTCTAGCATTAATTTCTGTGATTTTATTTAAGCACACTATATAATGGATTATCAAGGTTAATTTTATTCTAAATTGAATGTCACTTCATTAAGCCTGGAATATTTTAACTACTCAGGTTTATTTGAAAAACCTTATTTTTAAATTTTCATGTTTCTTATTCCAGTTTATCTGCCCTCCATAGGTCCTCCTCAATTTACTTTACTATCATCATGATATGCCATTTAGATATCAGTAGACTCATTTCCTTCCCAAGATTCTGTAGCTGCTCACACTTTTTTGAAACACCCACATGCAAAAATCCCTAAAATTCAAGCCCTAAATCCAGATTTCTTAAAAAGTCCATGACAGATCTGATACAGACTCCAAAATAGCATCTCCTCTCTATTTTCATCCCTACATCCCAGTGTGAAATACTTTGACTAGTTTCTATTGCCACAGATAATTATTCAAAATATTCTTCATTTTTCTATTGTCTGCCTTTCAATAACTATGTGGACACCAAATGCAATAGTTTTGTCACACAAATGGCGCTTTAATCTGGTACTGTGTCAGTCAGCCACTTCTCTTGTACTCATAAACTTTTACCTAATATATGTAAATGCTATGTTTTAAAATGTTACGAGATTTTTCTATATGTAAATATTCAATTTTACTTTTGGGACATGACCAGAGACAAAAGTCTTACCCAGACATCATGGACTGGATGTGAGGCTCTCTAGGATTATATGGTGGTAGATTCCATCTATGAGTTACCTTTAAACATGTGTGATAGCCCTGGCTGGTGTGGCACAGTTGGTTGAAGAGTTCTCCCATGTACTGAGGGGATACAGGTTTGATTACCAGTTAGGGTACATACCTAGGTTGTGTGTCCAATCCCCAGTTGGGGTACATTTGGGAGACAGATCAGATCAATGTTTCACTCTCCTCTCTCTCTCCTCCTTTCCCCTCTTTCAAAAAAATCAATTAAAATCCTCAGGTGAGGAAAAAAGCATGTGTGTTGAACAAATAAATTCCTAAATAAGCTTCTCATTTATATCCCTGATATGTCTTGTAGAAACAATATTTAAAAGCATATTCTGTAAGTGATAAATGAAACCATCCTGCAATAACTATTGTAGTAGCTGTGTATGAATAGTAGTAAGACAAATTCTAATCACATATTTTAGAAAAATATAACATGAATTTGGAATCATGCATTTAAGTCTCTAATAGAAGTTTAGAGAATAAAGAGTTTGTGGGCCTCTACATTTTGTAATTCAAAAATGTAGTCCATTGAAAACAGTGCTTTTTAAGCCTTTATTCTTTTATTTCTATCTAAACCCAGTGTCCCAACCTCCATTTGCAAATACCTTACATTAAGCCATACTGTCTATATTCTTAGTTTAGGCACTTAATACTCTTTCATGACAGTACATACTGGTAAGCCTATTGTAAAATGTACATATAGCCAGCTAACATATGGAACCATTATAGCCCATCTACTTACATTACAGAAACGTATATTTTGAATCTATTAATCAGATTAGAACTAGCAAAATCTCTAAAGGGCAGAACACAGGGCAAGGCCATTTTGGACCTTGCTTAAGTAAAGCATACTTTCCTTAAGTAAGGGCTTCAGAAAACTTAGTCTAATGTGTACTCTGGGAAAAGAGGTGTGATCCAAGATTTTTTTTATTTTAAGCAGAAAATGACTCAAATAGAATAGTAAGTCAAAGAAGGTTTATATGCTTTCAAAATTTAAGAAGTAACAGTGTAATAAGAGATAAAAAGAGACATATCTATTCCTTTATTTTCAGCCTTCCATGATGCTTCAAAGGAAAATCATTTCACATGGATAAGTCATGAGAATATACTGAAAGGGTTACTCTTTGTTGTAAATTGCCTCCAAAATGCAATTGCAGCTTTTCTTTTTTTTTTTTTAAATATATTTTATTGATTTTGTACAGAGAGGAAGGGAGAGAGTTAGAGAGTCAGAAACATCGATGAGAGAGAGTCATCGATCAGCTGCCTCTTGCACACCCCCTACTGGGGATATGCCCGCAGCCAAGGTACATGCCCTTGACCGGAATCGAACCAGGGACCTTTCAGTCCCCAAGCCGATGCTCTATCCATTGAGCCAAACCGGTCCTGGCTGCAATTGCAACTTTTCATAGAAAACTTACTTTATATACACACTAGAGGCCCAGTGCATGACATTCATGCAACAGGGTCAGCCCTAGCAGCCCTGGCTTTGTCTGGAAGGTCGTCTGGGACAGTCATCAGGAAGAGCATCCTGATGGTCGTTCTGCTGTTCGGTCTAACTAACAGATAGCTCTTTATTACATAGGATAGACACACACAAGGAGACACATAGAGACACATATTTAACTCTCTTTCAGTGGCCCTCTAGGTGAACTCGCAGTTTATATATAGTAAAAAAAAAATACTGATAGTTCTTAAAAAATTTTACCTTTTAATATATGTCACTTGGTTTGCTTATTTTTAATATGAAAAATTACTTTTGTGTGTGCTACGGGAAAACTAGAGGCCCAGTGCACGAATGCATGCACCTTGAAAGAAACTGGGTTGTGAGGCTGCGGTAGGCACGGGGGGGTGGGGGGGTCACTGCCTCTCTCACCACAATGCCTAGTCCCTTGTCTGCCCCCAGCCCCGCTCCCACCACTGCTGTTCCCACACATTGGTGGTGCCGGCCCCACTAGCACCTGTGAATGGTGCAGAGCGATTGAAGCCAGTGCCAGCAGCGGTTGCGAGAGGCCACTGCTGCCTTGATTGCCCCTCAGGAGCAGGGGGAGGTAGAGAAGCCCTCAGGGGCAATCGAGGCCAATAGCTGCTGTTTGCATCCACTGGTGGTACAGGGTGATCAGGACTAGTGCTGGGCACCAGCAGGCGGTGAGAGCAGGATCGGTGCTGGCAGTGAGTGAGGGTGGTGGATCCTTCACCGGCAGCAGGTGTGAGCGCCGGGCAGAATCACAGCACGCAGGAGGGAATAATTTTCAATAACCGCAGGAGGCTCACCCTGATGACAGAAAATGGAGCCCTTCCTTGGTAGGCACCCTCATTCACCTGCTCTACTATCTGACCCCATGTTTCATACATACCCCTGGTGGTCATAGCAACTGGGTTGTTTGGTTGTTAGCTTGTTCGGTTGTTCTGGTTGTTCAGCCATTAGTTCTATTTGTGTATTAGTCTTTTATTATATAGGATAGGATTATTTATTTATTTATTTATTTATTTATTTATTTATTTATTTTGTATGTTTAAAGACATTACATGTTGACTTGCTATCCTATATATTAAAAGCCAAATATGCTAAGTATCTGGTCTTCTGGTCCTCTTTATATTACAAAGTTTAATATGCTAATGATATGCTAAGGCTGCTCAACTGCTTGCTGTGATGTGCACTGACCACCAGTGGGCAAACAGTCGAGTGATCGACCAGTCTCTATGATGTGCACTGACCAACAGAAGGCAGACACTTCAAACAGTACCTTCGTTAGTTGGCTGCTGGGGTCTGGCCAATCAGGACTGAGCCAGACTGGCTGGACATGCCCTGGAGCCTTCCCACAGTCCCTGCCTGACTTGTCAAACTCCTGTGCCCCTCCCCAGCCCCGATCATGCACTGTTGTGGTCCCTTGGTGTGGCCTGTGCCCTCTCGCAATCTGGAACCCTTCGGGGGATGTTGGAGAGCAGGTTTTGGCCTGATCCTGCTCAACACAGGAGTTGCCCCCTGGTGGCCATTGTGATTCCAAAGAGGCAGTGCCACTCAGCCAGCAGCTGGGCTTATGGCTGGTGAGCACAGTGGTGGTGGTGGTGGGAGCCTCTCCTACCTCCAGTGCAGTGCTAAGGATGTCCGACTGCTGGCTTAGGCCTGCTCCCAGGGACTGGGCCTACACCATCAGTGAGACATCTCCAGAGGGCTCCCAGACTGCAAGAGGGCACTGGGCCACTAGTTAAGTATATTAGAGTTCCTGAGTGTGGGGGCAAAGCTATCTGACCTCCTGTGATACCAATTGGATATTTATATTTTATTAAGTGTCTCATGTCAACCATAAAATATAGTTTTATTTAGTCTTTTGTGCCCTTTAAAGAATGATGTCCTTCCTAACAAAGTGAGAAATAAGTACTGTAACATGAAATTGTCACTTAACAAAAAATGTTTTTGTTTCATGCCTCCAATGTGTGTGTGTGTGTGGGGGGGTGTTTTTTTTCTTTTTATTAATTAAAAAGAACAAGAATCCAAGATTTCATAGACAACACTATTTGTTTCAAATTGCTGCTTTGCATATTTGACAATTATTTTCACAATCAGGCTTGAAGAAAAGTATACATAGCTGGAATAGGTAAAATGAGGTATACATTTGTGTCTTGTGAATATTTGAAATATTATACCCTACCATTTCATATGATCAATAGTTATGGAGTTAGAAAAATGACTTGATACATGGTATATTTTCACTGCCAAATATAGATACAGAATTTAACAGGATTTTACATGCACATTTTTTTTTTTTTTACAACTGAAAAGGAAACATTTTTTCTTTATGTCTATTTATTTTGCTACAATCCAGTCTATGTAGAACACTTTATATTACTTTCTACATACAATTTATATTTTCATTAGGGCATTATGTAAAATCAACAAGACAGAACTCTCATTATTAATATTTCAATTATTTTCTAATTAAATTTGTCTCTCCTTCTAAAAGCATACTTTTTAATATACTTTCTATTTTTTTGTTTTGTTGTTTAGTACTATTACTTTTACTTACTACATAAGAAAATCAATACAGAATGCAATCAGAAGACATATTTTTGCTATGAATTTTATTTTAATATTACTGGTATTTAAACAAAATTTTTTTTTAATTTTGCCAAATTCTAAGTGATATAATTTTTGGTCATCAGCAGATATAATACCCCTACCCAGAAATATACATTGCCATTTTTTGTAGATTAATTTCTGCCTCTGAGGCATGTACCTGGTTTTCACAGACACTGAATTATTACCCATAGCTATAATTCTTGAGTCAATTTTCTATGAATGGCATTTACAGGTACAGAGTATATTAAACCTGCCTCCCACTCAGATAATGGCCTTCCCACCAAGCTTTATTAAGTTAGCCAGCTTCAGTTTATGCTGTTTAATGTAAAACTGGCCCCTAATTTTTCTATAAACTATTATATTTGATTACAGGTTAGAGTGATCGAAACCTCATTTTCAGATTTGGGATAAAGAGACTGTGATATGTTCTATTATTAGCAAACATAGACAGAAGAGGACATTAAATTATAATTCATTATGCCCTTTTATTTTTAAAGCCTCATTAAACTGAAACAACACATATGAATATATTTCTTTTGGGGTTATTAATTCAATGGGCCTCCTGGCTATTTGAGATACTAAGTAAACTAGTACTATACATGTATTTTCTGCTGTCAAAATTTAGTGATTTAGTGGTTTCTCATATATACTCTCTTTTTTTGTTAGATTAGAATTTGTGATTCACCCTTAGTAAATGTAATCTATGGACCAGATCACTTAGTAACTTTTTAAAATATGATTTACACAGTTTTATGTTATCCATTCCAACTTATAAGGTGTGCACTGTCACCCATAGAAGAGGTGGTATAAAACAAGGTTATTTTAAAATACTGCATATGTATACATAATCCTAGGATAATTTTTCTCATGAAGGGTAAGTGGTCTTGCTTTACACACACACACACACACACACACACACACATACACACACAGTGTGTTAATTTACCAATAAAATAAAATTCCAATATCTTGAACAAAATGGTAGAATGTATTTTAATACTTCCTGATGTTCTATTTCCTAGAAACTTTTTTAAAGTAAGGTTTGCATCACTGATTCCTTATGACCTATGATCTAAATAAAAATTATTTATTATAATGACATCATTTCAAAAATTATTTTCATTGACATCTGATTACTATTGTGAATTCTGTGCTTTGTATTGAGAAAATAAATACATTTTATGCATTTCAACACCTAAAAAGTATAAAACAGCATTTAATTTTGCTAATGGATGAAGTTATTGATACAATAATAGCATGTTTTATTTGGATTAAATTACTAAGACATGTCTTTCACATTTATTATTTGATGGTCTCATGACTATTTGAGGTCAGTAAATCACTATTATGAACATTTATAGTTAAAGAAATAAAGGGTTCAAGAAAACAAATACTTTGGACAAATGTAAGCAATGCTCTGACATCCAAACTAGTCTGTGATGTCTTTTCTCCCCCTCTCTCTCTCAATAATTTAAAGCAAAAGGTAGAACATACCAACCCTCAGTCTTATATTTATTGTGATGCAAGTCCATGTCTTTTTATTTCCATGTTATTTTTGTTTGTTTCTTTTTGTTTTTAGTTTCTGCCTCTACTGGATAGGAAAATCAAACAACTTTTGGGGATATGTTGCTTGATTCTTCCAATACAAACCCATTTCAAATTTGAGCATTTATATAATTATTTTACATGGTTTATATTAAGTAACTTGCCAATAAACATCAAATTTATAATCTTATATTCGGACTTTTAATAATAGGCAAGACGTTTATAGTCAAAAGTCCAATGAATAAAATTTAACTTGATTTTTTTCTTAACACATTATGTGCCCAGTCAGTCACTGGTGACCAACAATATACTTTACGTCTGGCAGACAAAACAGGCTGGGTGCTTAAGGAGTTAATGAAAAAGTAAGTCAGTGTTCATGAACCTAAAACTTGTCTTAAAGTAGTCAGTATGAAAAACTAACTCTTCTCCAGTTTGACCCAGGATGACATTTTTCCATGTCATGAGTGAATTAAAAATATATTTTTATAAGAGCAATAATATGCTGAAACCTGTTTGGTTCAGTGGATAGAGTGTCCATCTGTGGATTGAAGGGTCCTAGGTCCAATCCCAGTCAAGGGCACGTACCTTGGTTGTGGACACATCCCCAGTGGGGGGTGTGCAGGAGGTAGCTGATCAATGTTTCTCTCTCATAGATGTTTCTAACTCTCTATTTCTCTCTTTTCCTCTCTGTAAAAAAAAAAAAAAATCAATAAAATATATTTCTAAAAAAGAGCAATGATATACCTGCATAAGCATATATACAATTTTAATACTCTGAAATCATATGGTTATTGGAAGTAGATCTAGGTTAATTGCTACATTTTGGTAGGCAAGAAACAGGAACTATCTTACAGAGTATAGATCTAGTCTAATTCTGAAATGTTTTCCAATTTGAGCCTGAATGCTCCACTGTCTGAGTTAAGCCTCCTGGTATAGTATCATGTCATGAATGATAAATCACCATGCCATTGCGATCAATTACAAATGTGACTGTATTGCAGCAAGCAATTGTCTTTTGCCTAAAACTGATTATTCTTACTACCCGAAAAGTCACTTCAGCATTTTAAATGAGAACTGAGCACCCACCAGCTCTACAGATTGTCTGTGCTCTCGGGGGTATCGATAAGGATTTAATTATAAGCCATATTTTAATTCCGTTACTCAGTTCAACCAAGTATAACTTGTGGAATTTCAAGTGTAAAATACTAATTCATGCTCTAATTGAGTTTGTAGTTTCACAAGGGCTCATTGCCCCAGCGTGCAGTGGGCGACATCAGAAAAGATCGCTCACTAACCCGCCCAGAGAATGGGCCTAATAAATAAACCCTGCATCATCGCAATGAAAAGTCTGTGTCTGCAGTTTCTCCACTTCTCATCAGAAGATAGCAGACTGATCCCAAATAAATCTCATTTCAAGTTCTTTAGAAAGACAAATCCAAAGTTAAAATGCATAGGGACTTAATAACTGATTTGTCAACCTGTGCGTGTATCTCAGAGAAGTTATCATCGTCATCATCAATTTATATTTATTGAGTTGCAACTGGGTACTTGGCACTGGAGCCGACTGAGCAGAGTAAATAATGATGCAAAATATTTCCAAAGACCCAACCTTCACACGAGTAGTATTTCCTGCATTCAGATGTAAAATTACATCAAAGCAGGTTACCCTTTATTTTTAAAAACTGAAGCACGTTTGAGAAACTTTCAGTGTTTCTGAAAAGGATCTTTCTCTGCTGCTTCTGTTATTTTTACCTTTTTAAGAACGGCCTTCACTCCAGGAGAGGACTCCTGAGAGGCTGCCTCCGCATTGTCTTTTGAAGGCATATTGTTAGGCTTCTGTTTCAGCAAACCTCAATGGCCTTTTCTGAGTTTCATTGTCTGCTCTGGTTTTTAAGTGCTTTTTAAGTTTTCCTGACTTGCATCCTGCACAGGAAGCTGCAGTGAATACAGAATGTGCGGTGGCCGTCAGGAAAGTCACAGTCATTAAAGTGGTCTTCTGAGGCTGCTCCTTTATTTGCTATTTATGAAGTGCATCTTGGATTTGCTTATTGTGTAAAAGTCAAAGACTGATTGTTCTGTCGGGTCAGGAGACACACCTTTTGATCTGAAATGGAGCTCTCTATGTTTTTCCTCTCTTCTAATCATCCTGAGGATTTTCTAATTCTGAACGTAACCTGCATTTGCTTTAATGCCAGTTTGCTGCTTGGTATTTTATAGAAGGTTGGGTATGTGAATAAAAGACCTGCACTGAGCTACTAAAAAAAGAAAATAAAACAATGTACAATTTAACTCAGTCTATAGACCAACCAAATGCTATTGAAGTATAAAACTGCAAAGAGCCCTAACTGTTTTGGCTCAGTGAATAGAGCCTGTATCTGAAGGGTCTCAGGTTCAATTCCTGCCAAGGGCACATGCCTGGATTGCAAGCTCGATCCCCAATGGGGGGGGGGGGTGTGCAGGAGGCAGCCAATCAATGATTCTTTCTCATCATTGATATTTCTATCTCTCTCTCCCTCTTCCTTCCTCTCTGCATTCAATATATATATATATATAAACATAAAAAAGCTGCAAAGAATGTAATGATGCACTCAGCATTGAATGTATTGTTTTGAAATAATTTTTTGTTTGCTATCATCAGTTGGTCCTTGTATTAAAATTAAAGTCTTTCGGAATGAGGATTATTTTATTATTAACCTTTAGACAAAATATTGTATTATTAGCCTTTAGTCAGAATATTTATTTTATGCAAGCTAGTATGGAGAAGCACAGACTACTTAGAGTAATTTCCTTTCCCTCTCTGAACTTAGGACATGGTTAGGCTGTGATGCCCTATATTACCGGACATCTATATACAGAAAAGCCTAAGTGGCCTTTACAACTGAATGACCTGAATGACCAATCAACCAGGCGTTATGACCACCGGGGGGGAGATGCTCAATGCAGGAGCTGCCCCCTGGTGGTCAGTGTCCTCCCACAGCTAACCTCCCATGGTTTCTTGCCGTCTAACCTCCCATGTCCCTGAACCGACTGGGTGAGAAGGCCCCAACTGACCCTGATCACAGGCCAGACTGAGGAACCCCACCCATGCACAAACTTTTGCACCAGGCCTCTAGCTTATAAATACAAATTTAAGACTTGTATTTTATAAATTGTTTTATTGAAGTTATTTTAAATATTAAATAAGTTATCTAATATTAAATAACTTATTTAATATTTAAAATAATACAGTTGTATATATTTTTAAAACTACTACTGCATAAATTGGACAGCCCCTTTGCAATATTCCCCCCCCCCAAGATAATTAAATGGCATGACCTTGGTGTATAACATCTCTTAATTATTTTAGTAGTATATGTTAATATTTAAATACCTCCCATGTGTAACACAAAATCTCTTATAATTTCTTCACTTTTAATATTTTATGTTTTCTGGTTTCTTCTCAAGCATTGGTAGATTCTGCTTGTTGTACTTTCTATTTTGCTCCCCTTTCCAGTTTTTCAGGTTACATGTCAGAAAGTGATCATGAGGAAAAGAATTAAAACTGGCCTGACTCAGAATAAGGGAGGGCCCAAGTGGGTTTAGCTCCGAAAGAGTTGCTTTCATTGAAGGTTGAAGGTTTACAGATATGACCCTCCAAATATGTTTCTACTGAGCAATAGATATAAGCCTCAGTACCTCTCTATCTCCCTTGCCTCATCCTCCTATTACTCCTTCCCCAGTTCCTCTTCCTCCCTCTTCTCTTGCTCTTTCCCCTTCTCTTTCTCCTCCTCTCTGCTACCATCTCTCCAGGAAACCTAAAATGATCCCAATGGAACAAGCAATGTTTTAGTCTAATTTATATGCCACAAATATAGTTCCCACATATATTTGAAGAACATTTTTTTTTAGCCTAATCACAGTGCAAGATTCTATTAATTTCAATCACCCAGTTAAACACATTGCTTTAGTTAGCTCTGTTCTACCATCATTCTGGCAGCACTGAGCTGTGGAACCCTGTGAAAATGTACAGTGGTGCCTCGCATAAAGAACGCCTCGCACAGCGAACGCTGCACACAACGAACTTCATTTCATGATTCATACAATGAACTTCGTTTCACACAACGAAGTCGCCCGAGCTTCCACGACCGCTTTGCCCGAGCTTCCACGACTGCTTCGCCCGAGCTTCCACGATCGCTGCCGATGTATTGCATCCTTCCGCGCAGGCACTGCAGGCAGTCGTTAGTCACTGTGCTTAACTTAAGCACATATCGCAGCAATCGTTCTTCATTACGAATTAAATCACGCACGTATCACGGCAGTCGTCCTTTTAAGTTAAACTCAATATTTTTTTTATATCATGGCTTCTAAAAAAAGCAGGAAGGTGATTTCTGTTGAAATGAAACAGGAAATAATTAGAAGGAGTGAATATGGGGTAAAACAGTGTGACCTCGTCAAAGAGTTTGGCCTCAGCAAGACCACCATTTTCACCATTTTGACAAATAAGGATGCAATCAAATCAGCCAAAGTAGCCAAAGGAGTATCAAAACTATTTCATGAAAAACATAGGTCTTCAATCCACGAGGAAATGGAGAGGCTATTAGCGATTTGGATTAAGGACAGGCAGGTGAAAGGTGACGTAACAACCCAAGATATTATCTGTCACAAAGCCAAGAGAATTTATGACGATCTAAAGAAAAACGTCCCTGGAAGTAGCAGCAATCAAGATAATGAAGAAGAATTCAAAGCCAGCAGGGGGTGGTTTTTTAGATTTAAGAAAAGGTGTGGAATCCACAGCGTTACTATGCATGGTGAGGCTGGCAGTGCTGACAAGAAAGAAGCAGAAAAGTTCTCTACGTATTAACTTTCAAAAATGTATTAAGGATGAAGGATACTGCCCACAACAAGTGTTCAATGCCGATGAAACGGGTCTTTTCTGGAAAAGAATGCCGAGCAGAACCTTCATTACAAAAGAGGAGAAGAAATTGCCAGGACACAAAGCCATGAAGGACAGACTTACCCTTATGTTTTCGTCTAATGCCAGCGGAGACCTCAAGATCAAACCTCTATTGGTTTATCACTCTGAAAATCCAAGAATTTTCAAGAAAAATAACGTTATTAAGTCCAAACTGCCCGTCCATTGGAAGTCCAATCAAAAAGCCTGGGTGACCCAAGTTATCTTCAACGAATGGATTCTGGAAACCTTTGCTCCTGCCGTGAAGAAATTCTTGCTGGAAAAAGAACTGCCGCTCAAAGCCCTTCTGATACTTGACAATGCCCCTTCTCACCCAAAAGACCTAGAGGAAATATTGCAGGAAAATTATCCTTTTATCAAGGTGCAGTATTTGCCACCAAACACCACATCCATTCTTCAGCCAATGGATCAGCAAGTTATTGCGAACTTTAAAAAACTCTACACTAGAGCCCTCTTTAATAAGGTGTTTGAAGAATGTGAGTTTGGTGGAGACAATATGACTGTCCGAAAGTTTTGGAAGGAGAAATTTGATGTCCTTATGGCAATACGACTTATACAGAAGGCCTGGGAAGAAGTGTCACAAAGGACCCTCATTTCTGCTTGGAAGATGCTTGTGCCTTCGTGGACCCAGGAAGAAGCAGTAGTTGATGACACAGAAGTGGTGAAGGACATCATCACAGTGGCCCAAAGGTTGGAATTAGAGGTAGAGGAAGAGGATGTAGAGGAGCTTATTGAGGAACACGAAGAAGAGCTGACAACTGAAGAGCTCCAAGCACTTCTGGTCCAGCAACAGGACAATGCTCAAAGGGAAGCTTCATCTGATAACGAGGAGCAACAATCAAACAATCAACCAATCCCAACTGCTGACATCAAGAACATCCTGGTCAAATGGAAAGCAGTTCAGGAGTTTACCAATGCCCACTATCCGGATTCAGCTGAAGCAAACAGGATCAACGATCTTTACTCCAATACTCTTGTCCGTTATTTCTGGCAGATGTTGGAGAAAAGAGAAAAACAAATGACTTTGGACAGGTTTTTCATGAAACCATCGGCCAAAAAGCAGAAAATGGATGAAGATGTGCAAGATTCGGTAGACTCTACTTAGTCTGTCTTAAAATTAAAAAAATGTGTGTGTGGTTTTTTTTAAAAAATTATGTTTTTAGATGTATCTAAATAAAAATAATAACAAAAAACTTATCTTTTTTTATGTCATCTTAGCATATTTTATGCTACAGAACGAATTATTTTTTTTAACATGTATTGTTATGGGAAAACACGTTTCACATAACGAACTTTTCGCTTAACAAACTTGCTCCTGGAACGAATTAAGTTTGTTGTGTGAGGCACCACTGTATATATCTCCAGTGATCTTAACACCAGAACAACCAGAATGACCACTGCTGCCAGCAAACTGGCCCAATTGGGGAGTGGGGCCGACCAGCCAAACTCCTGCAGCCCCTTCCTCCGGCCATCCCTGCCCCTGATTGGCCTCTCCTACTCCATCCAGGATGGGGAAACTGGCCAACCTCTCTGTGGCCAACTGCCTGCAGCCCCACCTCGGCTGCTGGCCCCAATCGGGCCCCCCACTCTATTCAGATGTGAGGCCCACCATCCACAGTTCCTCCCCACAGCTGGCCCCACTCATGATCGGCCCCTATGACCCTGATCAGCCTGCAGCCTCTCCCCTCCACCAATTCTGCCCCCAATTGCCCTCCATACACCAATCAGAGGTGAGGCTGGTCAGCCAACCTCCCACAGCCGTTCCCCCAGCTGCTGACCCCTGATCGGCATGGTCCCATCCCATTTGGGGATAGAGCTGGTTGGCCCACTGCCCACAGCCCCTCCCCACATCCGGCCTCACCCCCAATTGCCCTCCTGCCAATAGAGGACAGGCCCAGCCAGCCAATTGGTGATTGGGGCAGGACTGGCTGGGCCCCAGCCCTGCACGAATTCGTGCACTGGGCCTCTAGTATTCTTACAAGTTGAAAAGTATGGAACTCCTGATAGAAGATACATGGAGTGCTGTCAATATCTGTGTCCATTCTGTGTCTTTTATCCCTTTCAGGATTTAGGTTTTGGTGTGTTTTTAAATTGTTTTATTGAAGTTATTTTAAAATAACTTAAATATTAAAAAGAGCAACAAATGTTAACATACTAGTTTTCTATCTTTTTTTTAATATCTATTTTTAGAGAGAAGAAGGGAGAGGAAGAGAGAGAAATATCAATGATGAGAGTGAATCATTAATTGGCCACCTCCTGCATGCCCACACTGGGAATTAAGGCCATAACCCAGGCATGGACCCTGACCAGGAACCAAATTGTTACTTCCTGGTCAGTGTTCAACCACTGAGCCAGGCCAGCCAGGCAACATCCTAGCATTCTCTCCTATTTCTAGAGAATCAGCAGTCATTCTGTTTCTATCCTAATTCATATAATTGTGGCACCCATCTACATCATTTATTTTTCTTTTAACTCACAGTGCTGAATGAGCATCTCTAAAATATTTCCTGATTCACTTCAAACCAAAAGGTTTGATGTCCATATGACTTTGCTATATAACTCAGAATTGCTATAAGAGGAAAGTTCCATTTCCCCTTAAAAAACTGAGATTATAGGAAGTCATACTCTAATAGGATTGTCATAAGTGATCATTTCTTAGATCCTCAAAAATGTGAGAATTCTTTTCCGAAGCAGAGACATCTAATACATAATTGGTATGGAAGTCATGGAGAACTCTCTTCATACTGGAAATATATATATTTTAATGATAGATTTACACAGACCTGGGGATTCTCATGTATAAATAATTAAAATAGTTTAACATTTGAGAACTATGCCTGTACATACATAGATGTACTTGCACAGGAATATATGTTTGGACAGACAGGACACACTGAAAGGGATTCCACCTGAGAGACAAATTAGAAGCATGGCCTTGCAGGTCCCTAGAAGCAAACCTAGGCTGAGTACAAATCAAACCTGGCATGGCCAGCCATGGCCTGAGGACTGAGAGGCCCAGGAATTCAGGTACAATTTGACACCTATTACTTGGATTCTGCAATCCAGACACATGAAACGTGTGATCATTCATTATAGAACAAAATTATACTTTGGAGGCCTTGCAGTCTTCCAATGGAACTTTGATAAATGATATTCATGTAGGACTAAGAGAGCCTCCTCCACATTTCACATGGAAGGGAGAGGTAGTGAACTTTGATTCTGAGTAGACAGTGTGATTGTGACAGTGCACAGAAGCTCCTGAATGCTGGGTCAGCAAACACAGTGTGTAAATCCTCGCAGAAGGCAAAAAATCAGGAGCTGCTGATGTCAGAGGCAGCCCGAAAATAAGGAATTGGCCAGTTTGTTATTGCCGTGTGATTTCTCTGAAGACTGAAAGATGGACAACAGGTAGCTGTGCATATGCATTAAGAGCATTCCTTTGTTCCCACTGGCTAATGAAGCCTAAACACAGGAGGTCTACTCTGAAGTGCTTTCGTTTGACAGTCTGCTTGGCACGCAGAGGTGATGCTACTGATTGTTTTCAAAATGAAGGCTATTTCAGTTCTCTAATTTCCTGCAAGCAACCGGAATGGTTCTTTCCTATGAAGGCAGTCCGGGCTTTTGTAAATTAAGACAGAAGAAAGGAGAACTTGTACGGACAGGCCAGAAAATGAAATATTTGCTTCAGTCTCTTGGAGGATGATGGGACTTATTATTTAAATACGGAAGTGAACTTCTGAGCAAGCCCACTGATTAAAATAAGTTTTTCTCTATGTCGATACATTGGTGCCAGTTCACAGCTGTTTTAAGTTCCCTCTTTGCTTGTGTATTGAAATCAAATCTACCTTTGCAAAGGCTTAGTAGACATGTTAAACATCATTAATGTTATTCAAATTCTATTATTAATGTGCACAAGGACTATTAATGGCATGAACAAAGATTTATTTAATGCCTAAATGCTTATTACCCTCTGGGCTTCTCCTGTAGATACAAGGTATAAGGTAGATGACTTTTAAACAATATGTGTGAGAATCTGTATGTAGGGGAATTGGGGTGAAGGTGTGCTTATTTGGAAACTAGAGGCCTGGTGCATGAAATTCATGCACAGGTAGGGTCTCTAGGCCTGATGGGCAATCAGGGCTGATTGGGGCCTTCTGGTTGCTGGCCAGGGCCTTCCTTCCTGGCTGCTGGCCCGGGCCTTCTATCGTTCCATGCTGCCCCTTGGTGGTCAGCACACGTCATAGCAAGTGGTTGAACTCCTGGATGTTCCAACTCTTGGTCAGTTGAATTCCAGAGGGGACAATTTTCATATTAGCCTTTTATTATATAGGATAGATTATTTTGTATCTGAAGTATATCTCAATGATTTAGGAGTTATTTAATATGTTAAGACTAAACCTAGAAAATGTTTTAGAATTCTCTTAAATAAGAATGAGTTGGAGTTTAATAGCCTGGCATTTCTCATGCATGTCATGTCTTTCTGGCTGGTGGGCTTACAGATATTCACATTCTGTCTGAAGAGCCCCAATTCCTTAAGAGTAAGATCTGGTGGTGGCACATAGAACACTCTCTTCTCAGGACATGGTCAGTTTTTCACTCATAGCTATCAGAGAAGCAAATAAATGTATCCTTCAGCTGTGTGGTCCTGTGGCCACATAAACCTAATACTATGGAATATGAGGTGTTAGCAGTCTGCAACAGTATTTGAAAAAAAAAAAAAAGACAATTTTATTTTCTGTGTCAAACCTCACTCATGGAGTTTACAAAAGTTGTGTGGTGCCGAAACCGATTTGGCTCAGTGGTAGAGCGTCGGTCTGTGGACTGAAAGGTCCCTGGTTTGATTCCGGTCAAGGGCATGTTTGTTGGTTGCGGGCACATCCTAGGTAGGGGGTGTTCAAGAGGCAGCTGGTCGATGTTACTCTCTCATCGATGTTTCTAGCTCTCTATCTCTCTCCCCTCCTCTCTCTAAAAAATCAATAAAATATATATATTTTTTTAAAAGTTGTGTGGTAATGCTGCCAGCAGATTTTTAAACACAAAACCTAAACACTTTTTTTATTACTAAACTTTCAGTTCTTCTACCAACTTGAAATCTTTTTAAAACATAATCCTGTTTTCCCCCAAAAGTCCAAAACTATTTGCCCCCATAACTTTCCCCAAACACCCCAAAATGTAATTTTTCTTTGACGTGAATAGAATACACAGTTTTTTCCAATCTATCACTTTCATATGTGCACTTATTTTAAACCTTAACATTTCACTTTAATTTTTATGACTAAATATCAAACACATGTAAGACTTACCAGCTGACTACATTTTCTTAATAACTTCAGTATTTCGCTTTCAAGTAGGATGCCAGTTTTCCTACTTTTAATCTTTGTTATCTTCATCCATCTTTTTCTATTAAGTGAATAGAAACCTTTATATGATAACAATTTCATCATCCTGAAACAAAATCTAAACACTGAATACACTGGTTCTCCTACCATGATAAAGGGGTAATGATCTTCTTATCTGTATCAAAGAACAGCCCAAACACATCTGCTTTCATCCACTCAATGGTTCAAACATGTATACAAAACTAATGTAAGCTTAGTGATTAAAAAAAAAGAAAAAGAAAAAGAAAACACAACTCATTTAATGACCCCTGTTTATGATATTCCTTCACTTTTTTTGGGGGGGGGGTTGTTTACATTCTCTAGGATTCTGTTTCATCTCATCAACTGTAACTTTCAATCCTTTTAGACAACCTTTGCCTTTCTTCCAATCCTATGCATTTTGGAATGCCCTGTATGCATCATCCTAGCTGTAAACACTCCATAGAGGGAAAGACATCAAATGCCTTATGTACTCATTTCATAACAAAATGCCACAGACCAGGTGGCTTAAAGAACAAATATTTATCTTCTCAACAGTGTCACTTTTATTTCTTAGTCTCCATGGTCTGTGATGAAAAATTCACTGTCATTGATCTTTGTTTTCTCCTATACATAAATTTTTTCTTGCTTATTTTGAATTTTTTTCTTTGTTTTTGGTTTTCAGAACCATGATTGTGATGAATTTTCAGGAGGGCATCTTTGGGTTTATCTTAGATGGGGGTTCATTCAGCTAACTGAGTCTGTAAGTTTATGTCTTTTTGACAAATTTATAAGTTTTTAGTTCAGCTGGTGTGGCTCAGTGGTTAAGTGTAAACCTATGAATCAGGAGGTCATAGTTGGATTTCCAGTGCTGGAGGCTAAATCCCTAGTGTGGGGCATATAAGGGGCAGCAGATTAATGCTTCTCTCTCATCAGTGATCTTAAAAAAAAAGTTAAATGTTTATAATCATCATTTTCTTTAGCATTTTTAACCTCATATTCATTCTCCTCCCTTTCTACTCCAATAACATGAATGTTAGACCTCTTGTTATAGCCCCATAGGATCTTGGACCTTAAGGTGTTCTCTCTCTCTCTCAATCTCTCTCTCTTAATCTCTCTCTCTCTCTCTCTCTCTCTCTCTCTCTCTCTCTCTCTCTCTCTCTCTCTCTCTCCCCTCTGTCTATTTTATCTTTGCTTTTTAGTTGTTCTTTGTTTAAGTTCAGCAATTTCCTTTTTTGTAATCTCTGTTCTACTGTTGAGCCCATCATTAAGTTTTGTTGTTACATTTTTCAGTTCTAAGAGTATATGACATAACTTTTCAACATTTCAAAAGCTGAAAGCAGTAATTTTATACTTTAGAAAATCCGTAGCATTAAGATGAATTGTTTTGTCCAGGTTTCAGAGCGACTTGCTAACAGACAAGATCATAAAATTGGTCAAGAATTATTTTTTTTCATAGAAACCCTGTTTCTTTAAAGTTTAAGATGAAGATAATCAAATATGACTGTGCAGTTTCATTAAAGTCAGTTTGCATTTTACAGATTCAGTTGCCCATCTGTAACACCTTTTCATTACACATTTCCCATCATATTCTTCATCACGGATAGTAGCTATGTAATTAGAGCACCCTTAGGAAAACTATTAGTACTGCAATCCCGGGTCCTGGTACCAGGAAATATAAAACTCATCTTTATTATCTCTTAATAGTAAATAAGCAATATCATACAAAGGTATTTATATTCTATTGGAACATCAGAGCCCAATAGGTGAATCTCTTACCTTTAGGAAGCACAGGATAAGGTAATGTGTATGATTTAGCCATGGTTGTTATGATCATGAACTCTTCTCCAAAATCTTCCAATGATATTTGTCTTCAGGATTATTAAAATGATTTACACAGAATGATGTTTGTTAAACTCATACAGCAATTTTCATGCTCAATAAATGGCAGATATCAGGCATTATATGCTGTTAGGGGATAGTTAAATTATAAAGTGAAATGATACATAATGTGAGAAATGTTTGGATGTAGAGTGTTCGTGACATTATTATTTATTTATTATTTTAAAAATATATTTTATTGGTTTTTTACTGAGACGAAGGGAGAGGGATAGAGAGTTAGAAACATTTATGAAAGGGAAACATCGATTAGCTACCTCCTGCACACAGCTTGCTGGGGATGTGCCTGCAACCAAGGTCCATGCCCTTGACCAGAATCGAACCTGGGACCCTTCAGTCCATAGGCTGATGCTCTATCCACTAAGCCAAAACAGTCATGACATTTTTTAAACAATTCATTTGTTTTCATCTATATTTATTTTTATCATGAGAAGATTTAAACAGTTTCTGTATTTATCAATCAGCAGAACTTAATAATATGCAGTCATTCTTATTTTTTTTACCTCAGCATTGTTAATATAGAGAGTTAGAAAGATAAGAAAATGTAGTAGTGTGATAGGTCATTACATAGGAAATTATAGTTTCTCCCACTGACTGGCCAGCTGTGCAGCCCATCATTAGAGAGAAATTATCTTACGAAGTAGAAGTTCATTATATCAAAGCATTCAGAGTGTAGCCATTCAGTAATCAAGTCAACATAATTGTAAAGAACATCCAATTGAATAACATAGCCATTTCATTCATAATTTCTAAAGATATGTTATTTTGTTAATCACATATATAATCTTTTGCCATTAATGCATTTCTGAATGAACTTCTTTTTAGACAAGAAGTACATATCTACTTCTAAATTCAGTGTAGTTTGGGAGCAATCCTTGAGAAGTGCCAGAAAGTAATTAATTCAATTATTATTATAAGTTTAATTTACATCTTATAAGTTAGCCTTTATAAACATAAAAGTTGTGAAAACAGCCTAAACTGGTTTGGCTCAGTGGATAGACCTTTGCCTGGAGACTGAAGGGTCCCAGGTTCGATTCCAGTCAAGAGCGTGAACCTTGGTTATGGGCACACCCCCAATAGGGGGTGTGCAAGAGGCAGCTGATCCATGTTTCTATCTCTCTATCCCTCTCTCTTCGTCTGTGTAAAAAAATCAATAAAATATATTTTTTAAAAAGTTGTGAGAATATATTATATTTAGATGTATAGAGAAGACTTATAAGTATTACAAAATTAATAAAAATGAAAAAAAATATTTTTAAATGTAAACCACTGTCTGCCTTTGTTTCAAAAAGAATTTCAGGCAACTTTAGTACATTCTCAAAATAAGACAATAACATAAAAATGAAGCAGTAACCTACTATTTACAGGAAAAACAAAACTGGCAATAAAGTAGAGGGGTTTCTCGCTACCAAATATGCAAAGAGTCTAAGAATGACATTCTCATAATTAATCAGAATATCATCTGAGTTGCCAAGGAAAATAATTTTCATTTTCATTACTGAGTGGGAAGCAACATCTGAGACTTCAGATGGTGAGTGAGGGTGACTTTGCCCTAATTCATGAAAATCAGGACAGCACATTTCAATAGGATCAAATTAGAAAGCGCTCAGGGAGCACCCGCCACGATACAAGATGACGATGATTAAAACTTGTGTTATTTAGATGTTGTTATTGACACCATAAGCATCACCATGTGCTCTGCAAGCTGCAGTGTGCCCTCAAGGTGGCCATAGGAATAACAAGATCCATTTTTCTCCCTATTAGATGCTTGCCATGGGACAGGCTTGCTTGAAATAAAAGGAAATTCAGCATGCCAAAAAGAAAAATGTCAGCCTGGGGCATTATCAAATTAAATGTGTAAGCTTGGGTGCGATGAACCACTATATCATAACTTATTATATGTTCTTGTTGGAGGTTTGTTCTAGCTGTTTTTAAAACTTGATATTTATTTGCTTATGAATGGGAGGACATAGGAACCAAAGAATTTATGATAGCTTTCCATTTGGTTCACTCTCCTTAAATGAAAAATCTTGTCGGAGACATTTATTTTGGAAGAATGTTAACTTACACAGAAAATCTAACGCGACAAGGTTCTTGCTGATCCTTGGAGAAACAAACTTGGAGTGAGAATTTCCTGATGACCTACTACAACCTTAAAGCATTGTCAATTTACAATCTACAGTTAGAGGCTCCTAAGTTATATCTGATAGCTTATTCATGTTTGTGTTTTAAATATTGAAAGACACCATTCTTTTATTTATTTATTTATTTTGTTTTGCTCTCTTCCCACCCCCCCCCCTCTTTTACATCACCTGTCTTTATCTGTGCTCCTTAAAGCACTCATATACATATATATTGCTCTATGAATCCTCAATATTCTTGGGATATTTAGAAAAATGTACACTCTTGTGATTTTACTAAACAGATCATCTTACACAATAACTTTAGAGAACTGGCACTATTTTGTTGAACACTCTCTTAATTACTGGAACTGTGTTTTAATTCCAACCTCAACATGTAAGCAAAACTGACCTTTACATTTCCATTTGAGTTATAGTGTTGTATCATAAACCTTGTTTGTTAAGTGACTTGTATCTTTTCATTGTTACAGTATCATTGATGACCTTTCTCTATATCTGTCTCTCATTTAGAAAATGATTTTGTGTGTGTGTGTGTGTGTGTGTGTGTGTGTCCGTGTGTGTGCGTGAATATTTGCACCAGGGCATTCTGGTGTGCTAAAAATGGCCTCCCTAACATATTCATGTCCTAATCTCTGGAACCTGTGAATATTACCTTTTTTACAAAAGGAGATTTTGCAGATGTGGTCAAGTGAAGGATCTTGAGGTAAAGAGATTAGGGAGATTATCCTGACTTATCTTGGCGAGCCTGGGAAGTCAATCTGAAAAGAAGGAGATGTGATGCAGAAAGCAGAGACGGGGGTGATGCACTTTGAAGATGCAGGAAGGGGTCACGAGTCAAAGAATCAAAGTGGTCACTAGGAGCTGGAAAAGGCAAGGAAAGGAATCATCCGTTAGAAGTCTCCAGTGGAATCATCCTTGTGTGACATTGACCTTAGCCTAGAGCAACTACTTTCAGATTTCTGAATCCAGAATTTTAAGAGAACAAATCTGTGGTGCTTTAAAGCTACTAGATTTGTGGTAATATGCTTGCATTACTTTCTTGTTGCTGCCATAACAATATTTTCAAAAAAATGGCTTTATTGAAATTTACATAAATATCACATTTAAGTGTGGTGTATTCACAGAATTGTATAGCCAACTACATTTAGAACAATGCTATTACCCTTAAAAAATCCCATGCCCATTCTCAATGATATATTTTTATTAAAAATAACTCAATCTGTGCTTTATATAGGTGCCAGCATCTTGGTAATAATTTGTCAAAAAATTCAGTTTTTGTTAGGGATGGAGTAGGTATGTAGTGGCCCATCAATTGGCCCTCCGCTAGCTTCGTGTGGCTGGGCTTTCCACCCCCTCCTTCTTTTTATATAACTTGTTTATTTCAGAAAGCATCTCAAATAACGTTAAAAGAATCTAAAATAAAATCAGCGGGGGGGCGGGGGGGGAAGTAGAAGTTAAAATTTCACCATAAAGTATCACTAGGATTTAGGCTGAAACTGAACACCATAGTGATGTATTGAGGTATATCATTTACTTGTGATGGAATAGAATTTTGTCTTTAGACTTTTGAAAATTATTTGAATTTTCATTACAATCTTAAATGGCAGAGATATAAAAATAAATGAATTGCCCAGGGAAAACATGATACTTCTCTCGGTATAATAATTAGATTCTTATGGTGAGTGTTCTCCTGATGAAGGCACTGTACTAAAGTGGAATCATCCACAGATATTTATTCTGCCTACTATGAGGTGAGACACAAACACTAGGTACTTGAGATGCATAGAAACAACAAAAAACAAAACATCAAAAAGAAACAAACAAGACAGAGAAGTCTCTTGCACTCAGGCACCCAGATCCTTTCCTTCAGCCACTCCAATGTCCTTCAAAAAAACTTGGCAACAAGCTACCTAAGGCTGGCGACACCCTCCCACAAGCACACAATCACAAGTGCATAAAACCAATTAAAAAGACAGGCTGGACTGCATCCTTGGAAAGCATTCAGTGTCACAATTCTTTCAGTAAATGTTGGCTGACATTGATTTGAGATTTTGCTTCCTGGCAAACGCAAGGAATATATCTCTTTGGTAGCCATGGGAATTCAGAGCCATGTTTCTTAGGAATAGTCAAAGTGGGGTTAGGATTATAATGTTTTTATGGAGGCTTAAGAACTCTTGGCCTGGCCCGCCTGGCTCAGTGGTAGAGCACTGCCACCTATGAACCAAGAGGTCACAGTTCCACTCCTCTCAGGACACATGCCTGGTTGCAGACTCAGTTCCCAGTGTGAGGCTTACAGGGGGCAGCTGATCAATGATTCTCTCTCATCGTTGACTTCTCTATCTCTCCCTCTCCCTTCCTCTCTGAAGTCAATAAGAATATATTATGAAAACAAACAAACAAACAAACAAACAACAACAACAACAAACAAAAAAAAGCTCAGTAAAAGTCGTCTGGTGTGAGCTGTGATGTGAGCATTGCCACATTTAGGACTTAAATCCTCTTTAGAAAATGGTTTTGTATCAGCTTTGCTCATGGATCTATGGTGATGAAGGATTCTAGATCCATTTTATAAAGCAGCTTGCTTTTACTCATAATGTGTTTATATTAGTGGATAACTAAACATAAGGCTTGGATGAAAATAGCATCTTATTAAAAAACACACAGAACTGTACATTGAAGAGTGATATTTTTCTATATTAAAAAATATCTAATTAAAATATGGCCAATATTTTAAAACAATATTTAAACATTTAACCAAACATTTATTGTGTTATGTTAAGTTGCACTGAGGTACTTAACTTTTCACATAAATATTTGAAATAACTTGTTAAAAAACAGGTTGTTTGGCCAATAGGCAGAACAGACAAAAACCTCAGTCAACTCACTCTACAACCTAGAGTTGTTATACTTACAATTGAATGAGCACAAACGCTGTGTCAGAAACTAAGACTTGAGTCCCCATTGTATTACTATGATGTATTAATAGCAACATTTTGAATATTTGCAAGTAAAACTCATAGAAGTTAAGTAGCTTTGTTGATGCCACACATGGTTATTTGGAAAGTAGATTATTTAAAATTCTTCTGTGACATAAAATACATCATTTTTAACCAGTTGGTTCTTTGTCTATCCCCAAATTTCTCTCTCTCTTCCTCCTTCTTTCCCTCCTTCCCCTCAAGCTCTGTGAGTTTCATTTTTCTTAAACCTCAGGGCAAAACCTACTGCCACTGTCCATACATTTCATTAGGAAATGTTCACATTGATGTTATACTACTGTTACTAAAGAGATGAGATAACATGTGCTGAAGCTTTTGCTTATTATGGAGCTGGTTCAAGGAAGAAAATAATAAACTCCTGCTGGGGGCAAAAGCATTCTTAGATGATAGTGAAGCTTAACAGTTTGACATGAAGGGAGCAAGAGAAAACATTAATAAAGGAAAGAGAACTTAAACAAAAATATAACAATCTTGAAGATCATACCACAGAAATGGCATTATAGCAGTTGAATTGGTTAAAGTGCAAATAAATGATTGTTAACATTAGCTTCTATCATTATGGACCTATATAGAAGGCAGGGGCAAGTTGTTATGAAATGTAATCAGTGCATGAAAGCAGATGTGTTTTTCCGGCTGTCCTGGCGTAATGTAAGCAAAGAAATGAGCATAAATAACAAGAAAATAGACAAGCAGCCAGGGTTAAGACAGTAGCAGCGAAGCTATAAAAGATGTACAGAAAAAGATAAAATGAACATTTATTAGACCTACTGATTGAATGTGTGACTATGGGAATAAGACATAGAATGTGGTTGACATGGTCATATGTCCCTAGATTTCTGTACAGTTGCAACTCTCTCTTTAAGAGTGCACCCTACAACCCATGACCCATCAAAGAGGGGAAAGGTCCAGCTATTTGAAGGCAGCTGAGGGCTATTGGATGGCCATTCTAGATTCAGACCTTTGCCTGTGTCTTCCCCATATGTCCAATGCTGCTCCTTTTACTTTTTCTGATGCTGGGTGATTATATATATCTCCTATATAATAAAGAGGTAATAAGCAAATTCACCCTCACACCCTTGCTCAAGATGGCCACCCCATGTTGTCATAAGATGGCTGTGACCATGTGGTCACAAGATGGCCATTACAAGATGGTTGACAGGGGAGAGCAGTTGTGGGTGATAAGACCATCAGAGGAGGGCAGTTGGAGGTGACTGAGACAGCAAGAGAGGGCAGTTGAGGATGATCTGGCCAGCAGGGGAGCAGTTAAGTATTGATCAGGCTGGCAGGGAAGTGGTTATGGGGTGATCAGGTTAGCAGGCAGAAGAGGTTAGGGATGATCAGGCAGGCGAGTGGTTGGGAGCCAGCAGTCCCATATTGTGAGAAGGATCCAAATTGGAGAGGGTGCAGGCTGAACTGAGGGACACATAATAATCTGGCCACTCAGTGTATATCCAATGAATAAAAGGCTAATATGTAAATTGTCCCCAGGAGTTCAACCAGCAGGTAGGCTGGCCAAATGCTCATGTCCCCTCCTCCTGGCCAGGCCCACCCATGCACAAATTCATGCACCAGGCCTCTCTCTCTCTCTCTCTCTCTCTCTCTCTCTCTCTCTCTCTCTCTCTCTCTCTCTGTGTGTGTCTCTCTCTCTCTCTCTCTCTCTCTCTAACATTAACTCAGCATTCCCTTTCTGAGAGCCCTACTTATGACAATACCTAACTACTCGAATTTGGACTTTCTTATCAAAATAGGAAATACTGAAGGGTAAAGTGGTAAAATGTAGTAAATTCAGTTTTTGTGTTGTTCCGTTGGAGAAAACAGTGGATGATTAAGGTGAAGCTCTCCTGGGGATAAAAAAATATATTAAGGACTTTAGCTTGGCAGTAAAAGTGAGTAGAAATATATATATGGAGTCTTAAAAAGTTCAAATATATTTCTTGGATTTTTTTTTCTATACTATCAATATATTTCAAGCCTATTTTCCCAAATATTCTAATTTAAAACTAAGAAAAATAATTTGTTTATACTATGAGCAGATTTTAGCAATATTTTTATTGTTTGGCTTTTTGTATATTTGTTGATTAATTCTGTCATGTGATTTGGCGTCTCCAATTGCTGAGGAATTACAGCAGACAAGTCCAAATTGAAGTGAAGATTCCATTCCCTTAGTAACTCTCTCTGGATGTGGCATCCCATATGTCAAGCTATTTTCTTTATTGCCCAATTTATACTTAACTGACAAAGTGTCCCAGTTGCCTGGTTATAATATCCTTGCTACTTCTTTGATGAGAAAGCGATTATGTTTCAAGGAGCTTTCTACACACACATTTGTCAGGTTGTAGCTGTTGCTTATGTCCTCAGTTAGGTTATAATTGATGCCCATGGGTAACTTATACATTCAAATGAGAACAGATAGTGATTATTCACATCTTACCATTGATAAATACAGGAAAAGACACAAGGAAGTTTGTTTCTTCACCTTCATATCTCCTACATACATATTTGAATACTGAATGCCATCATCACACTTCTTTACTTTCAATTTAGTCCTTTTGTGCCTTTCTGTTTTCACATTTCATTAGTTAATAGTATTGGATGTATGCCAAGTAAATGATGACATGTATGACTTTGAAGTTGCATTTAAGAGTGTCTAACAAAAAAGGCACCTAATACTGATAGCCAAATGAAGATACTTTGTGTGCGCTCACATACACACAGATATAAACACATATACCCTTCACTATAAAAAGTGATATGGAGTTTGCTTTTATATAAGACACTTAATACTTAAATATTTGGGAAGGATTAATTAAAGTCAGCTATGCTCTCTTATATATAGTAAACAGGAAAAAATATTCCAATATGTGTGATCTGTATAAAAGAGACTGTCCTGGTTTGCCTCTTATAGCCCTGGTTCTTGCCTATTGCTCCCACACAATTATTATACCTAGCCTTAATCCTGCAAAGTACCATATCGTGGCTGGTATATGAAATTCATATAAATGCCTTACCCAGCATATTTCTAGATTATTTGATAATTTAACTTATCAGTTTTCTGGGTCATAGATGACCTGTCAAAAACCTTTTTATTAAATTACTCTAATCTGTGAACCAAATCACTTATCCTAGAAGAAAATAGTGGTAGTGTTTTGGTACCTTGGGGATCCTTATAACATGTTTATTATAATAATTAATTTTGAAAAATGTGGCTATTTTACTTAAAAATAAAATGGTCTTAAAATATGGTAGTTCATGAGTTTTGCATCATCAATATGATGTTGATCAGATCCCTGGTCTACAGTACAAGAGACTCAGTGATGATGGCAAGTTACTTTGAGGACCTGATGAGTTGGCAGACTTCAGCTTCAGTGTTCCCTACTCAACGTGGTTGAACATAATTGAAATGTCATGTTTCAAGTATTGTCTAGGTCCAAAAGCTAGACGGATGTAAGATAGTCAATCATGAATTAGCTTCTGTGACACAAATCTCTTCAAAATAGCCATGATTCTAGGAGTACTTAGATAATGAGAATGTTAGGAATGATATATTTATTGCTTTGTGAAGTTATACTGGGTTTTGTTTTTGTTACTGCTAACTTTATAATAGAGAAATTGTCATAGCAGCAAGCAAAATTTTATCTTTATAGTATATGTTTACTCACATGTTTTCCCATTAATTTCATACTCATAACTTCCCAGATGGAAATATGCCCTATTTTCATTTAGTATGTGTATTATAATTTTCAATGTTTTTAAATAATGTGGCCTTGAGATTATAAACTGTCTTGTGTTCTATGGTAGTGGCTTCATAATATCAAAATAATGTGAGTAAAAATAATTATTCAACTTAGGTATAATCAATAAATTAGATAACATTTGCTTTTAATGAAATAAATTTTATACTGTAATAAATATATATTTGTCCCTGTGCAGCAATTTGTCACAAATTTCCTTTTTGAAATCACTTCAAAGAACCTAATTTTTAAAAATTTGTATTCATACATGTGTTCTTTTTTCAATGAGCTGTTTTTCTATCATAATTATTTGATATTTAAATCGAATTTACACTCTTCATGTTTCTAACTTAAAATATTTATACTCACTGTTTCTTTACTTATTTATAATCCCTAGCTCTTCTATTTTTTTTCTTTCCTTCTCAGACAAATATTGGCAAAATCAGTATACACACCTTGTCTTCAAAATTTCAAATACATTCAATTCAACATATATGTCATTTTAACTTTAATTCCAATGCCTAAAATTTGTATTTAAAGATTTCCAACAATATCTTAACTAAAAGTGTGTATTTGTGTACATATGTGTCATGTGTGTGTTCACTTGTGTATTCTTTAAGTGACTTGATATTTCTATACATTTGCTATTGATAATGTTTCTTCCTAAAAGATTTTCCTCTTTCATATAATTGCATGAAGTGTTCATTTTGATTTTATTTTCAAAATCATTCATTTTTTATTCCTTCTTCTCTGAATATACATGTAATTGAGAAACCTATATGTGACCTTATTTTTACTTTTTCAAGGATGTCTCAGGTATCACTGATGTGAACTTCATGTAGGCTACTTCAAACTTCTTAGTCTATCCTAATGTTAAGAATAGCATTCCTAACTACTTCCTTGACATCTTCATCTAGATCCCCTGTTTACAAATCCAATCACTATCTGAATGTATAACATTGAAAATGAACAAAGATGGTTTTATATATTTTCTTAATTCAATTAATTAACTTAAATAAATTATTTTAATGTATATTCCTGGGAAAGGTGAATGAACATGTCTAAGTAGTTAAAAAGTCAATCATAAGATTAGAGGTGTCACATTTTCATGTTGCACTGGAATTTTGTAGTATGTTTTCTCACTAGCTAAATTTTTGTGGATATGCAGTGGAAAGTGATTTTTATTTATTTATTATCTCTTAATGACACTTTCTTCACTTGATGCTTTAGTCTTTTTGTTTATGCTTCCATGCTGTTGTGGGGTCAAACCCTGGGTTCAGAATAAGACCACCAGAGGCTGATGATTTATTAAAAAAAAAAAAAAAAGCAGGCAAATATTTATTGAAATATCTGGCCAGGACAGCCGCAAGAGCACCACATGCAGGTGAACTCCACAAGACTGCACTGCTTCAGGGGCAGGTAGTACCTTTTAAAGGTTCTGAGAAGGAAAACCCCTATTTTGCAACAAACTGTTGTTTGGAATTTTCTGCTGTTCTTCCTAGATAAAATGTTACTTTCTAGTTTGCTTTAGCCCATTTGAAGAATGATGAAGATAAACTTAGCTGTCTGACCTCGGGCCAGAGACCAGATATGCCCACAATCTCAATACCATGCCAGGTGCACCTTCTCAGTTGGATAGAACTGTATTGTTTTTCAAGGCCAGCATCGAGATAACCACTAAGTGCACATAGGGCTGGCTCTTTAATAAAAAAAGGAAGTTCTGCTTGTAACCTTGCTTAGAATTTGAAATCATTCTCCCTAAGCCCATCACGCGATGAACAAAGCAAGTAAGTGAAGGTTGAAGTCAGAATAGTAGGGTTAAAATTCAAACAGCAGTTCTTACCCAAGTATGATTGCTACCATATTTCACGTGCTACATATTTGATGGCAGTAAATGCTTCTCATTATCCTTGTCATCTCATCTGTAAGCACTACTTAAGTTCTGGACATGGCATAGCTACAGGGCCCCAGTGCACAGTGTGTCCTTTAAAACTGATAGGTAGCCAAACCAGTTTGGCTCAGTGTATGGAGCATCGGCCTGTGAACTGAAAGGTCCCAGGTTTGATTCTGGTCAAGGGCATGTACTGAGGTTGTGGGCACACCCCCAGTGGGGGTGTGCAAGAGGGAGCTGATTGATGTTTCTAGCGTTCTCTTCCTCTCTGTAAAAACTCAATAAAATATATTTTTAAAAATAATAAAAATGTTTTAAAAAATTGATAGGCACATGGATTTTTTTTTTAATCTTAGTAGTCTCTTGAGGGTAAGGATGATATTTTTACAGGCTGTAATCGTCACTGTATTCTAGCATCTACCAAACAGTTTTTCAGTAAGCATGTGTGGGATCTAAATACTTTTTGATAGAAAATCTTGTTCAACAAAAATATATTACTGAACCTATTCTCTGAAATGAAAGGTAAAATTTATAAAATGCAATAAAATGTTTTTAAAGTGTTTAAGACTTATTGTAAATGAAATTAATTGTGCTTATTGTTTTATGGCCATAATTGATTATGTCAAAACTCTATTAGTCCTATGCAAAATATGAATGAGTTTATTATCGGTTCCTATAAAAGGTGTTACATAAATATTATTTAATGAAGGTGTATATATTTAAGTATCAGTAATGTGCCTTAACAAATAAGTCTGGAAACAATTGATAAAAATCAGGAATGCCATTTATTTCCTGCTTCAGCTCCATGAAACAGGACAATACTAACCCTGTTTAAGAGACAAATGAGTTTTGTACATAAACATTATGGATGCTGTATGGGAACAACATTGCACATAGTAAATACACATATCCAATTCTTAATGGTCCCATTCTTGCATTTAAGAAATGGTTTATAGCATTTCACAACATTATGATGAAATATGTAGCACTGAGAATTGAGGTTTCTTGCAAAAGGTTAAAAACATATGGTTTCCAAATTGTTGCGATTCACATTTTCAATTGAAAACCAGAGGATGGTAGGACTGGTCATCAGTTCTCTGAAAGCGACAGGAGTAATAACATGGCCAGGAATTCTCAGAGCAGCTCATGATGTTGACCTTTTGAAGGAACAGATTTAAGGGGAAATTTAATTTGGATCCACAGATGGAAGAAGCATCCACTTGCCTTGGCTAATATTAGACAATCACTTAAAAAAGTCAAGAGGGACCAGTCATAAATGTCGCACCGAGGAGAGGAACCAGTGTATACATATTGTGGGTTCTTAATAAATGCTGTTGCCATAGTTGTAGCTTTTACATAGCCAAAGTGCACACCACACACCCAGTGGCACCCACACTTTTACTTTGTGGCTTCTGGCTGCCCACATCTTTCATGCAAATGCACTTTTTAGACATTGCTATTTTTGCACGGAGTAATTTCATTTCCATCCAAATATCATTCCCTTAAAGTTTCCCACCCACATCTACTACTGTTCTAACTTATAAAAGAATAAACTCCATCTATTTTTGCTTAAATAAAAATGTACAGATTTTAAAATGTGCGAGTATAACCACTCAATCTATTACTGGCCTCACTATCTCTGGATACTGAGTGAAAATCAGCTGTTTTAGTTAAATTGCTAGAAATGTATTTTTCTGAAGAGTGTGTGACTTTAAAGGAGAGAGAGAGAGAAAGGGAGAGAGAGAGAATGACTATCAAAAAAATATTACCAAGCCATCTTCTATCACCAAACTAAAATTGTTTATTAACATAGCATCAAGAAAAGGGAGAGGAAAAAAGGGATGAAAAATGACTTTCTCCCAAACAACAAAAGGCGTTTTGGCAAAGTAAGTAAAACACAACTACTGATTTATCTGTCTAACAACTCGGACAGCAAGGCAAAGAGGGTGAATCAGAGCACAGTCATAAAACTTTAGGCCTGGAAGGAACATCGGAAATCTCACCTGGCAATTTCTCTCAGCCGAGAGAAAGCAGAGGCCAAAGAGACCCAGCGACTTATTCACAAAACTAGTGAATGACAAAGATCTTTTAAAGAAGATCATGGTATTACAGTATGCTACTCCAAACTTAATGATCTAAATAATAACATTTAAATATTTCCTTGGCAGCAGAATTGTATTAATTTTTATGAATTTGTTCACAAGCAGCCTGAGTACTCCCAACATTGTCTAAGCTCCAAAAACACATAAATCTTTAGCATTTGGTTAATTTAAACTTGTCTCCTGAACCTGATCATTTCTGGAGGAAATAACCAAATGGGTTTAATTCTTAGAAAACTTGGGGAAAGATGTAAAACCATCTTAATTCTATCAAACTGCCTTTATCTTACAAAACCCTTGTCTTAGGAATGGTATATTACTTACATAAGTCCTCTGGGCCATCTCTCTGGAGGTGTAATAGCCTTTCATGGATAGGTATGTTTCCAGAAGATTACAGCAGGAAAGGATAGGGCAGGAAAAGGTAGACTCCTTCTGCAAAGAAACAACAGATCCTTTAAGTTTGTTGATAATTTCTAATCACTAAAAGCTCATATGGTAGTAAAGATTCTAACTTTTTGTCTCATTTAATATTTTAAAATATTCAAATATGAATTAAATCCATGCCATTATATTTACAAATAGGGCTATAAAACTGGCAAACCAGATGTGATGGAAGGGTGGTCATGAGTCAATGAACACTAAGGTTTTCCTTTTATTTCACTTACTTTACAATTAATAAGTGCTAATTGCATTGTTTAAAATCAACATCTCCCATCTCTGTTTGGACAAAAGGCTTATTTCAAATTTTGAAAATAAAATAAATTACATAGAAATTAAATTATTAATTTTAAAATCAACAGTTTGCCTCCACTTGAAAATATTTTAAATCATATCTCATTCATTGAAAGAATAGCATATGCAATACCAATAAAATGAAACTATTCCTACAATTTTTAAATAAAGGCAATAAACAGGAATAAAACATACCTAACATGAGAGGAATATTTGATTTGATCCATAAAGCATTTCTTACCTCTACAATGAATTTAAATATCTGCATTTCTATGAATTTAAATGTCTGTTAGAATAAAACTACAGACCTTGGTCTAACTTTAGCACTAAAAAAAAAAAAAAAAAAAAAAAAAAAAGCAACATTCCAAAACACTTTTCTTTTGCTTTGAGATATTTAAGATTCATATATTTATTTAAGTACATATATTCCCATACAACAGTTGATCTACATTCTTGTTGTTCTCCTAACGTCCTGAGTAACATGGACTCCTGAACAAGTGCTATCTGAAAATCTAAAAATATTTGAATCTTTAATTTCAAAGGAGCAGTCTAAAACGATGTTAGCAAAATATTTTAATCTGTATTAGTTTATTTAATGATTGATTGAAGGTATATTATAAATATATATCTATTTATAATTTATATATATAGTAATAAATGCTAATAAATGTATATATTTATTACTATATATATATATATATATATATATATATATATAGAGAGAGAGAGAGAGAGAGAGAGAGAGAGAGAGTAATAAATCGGATGTAGAAGCAGATCAAATTAGTAAGGAAGCATGTGTTGTTTTTTTTGTTTTATGTGTGTGTTCTTTTTGCCATATATATTTTTAACTTAGGTCAAATCTATTATAGGAGTGTGGAAGGAATGCATATAAAGTACAAAATTATGCACAGCCTGTCTGCTCAGTGGTTGGTTATCTACCTATGAACCAGGAGATCCTAGTTTAATTCCTGTTAAGGGCATGTTCCTGGGTTGTGGGCTGTGTCCCCAGTGTGAGTGACCAGGAGGTAGCTGATCAATGATTGTCTCTCATCATTGATGTTCTACCTCTCTCTCCCTCTCTGAAATCAATACAAAAATAATGAAGTACTGAATTATGATTGTACTATAATCAAACTGCAGCATACGTTTATATCTTCTTTAAAAGCTTCACATAATTTTATTATATGGTGTCATTTAACTCAAGTAGACATATACACATATATCCATACATGCATACATAAATATATATATGTATATATGTATATATATATATATATATATATATACCTTACCTTGCAATTACAATAGAAATATATGTGATAATAATTGTCATCTTGTATGCTTTCCTAAAGTGACTGTTTCCTTTGTGTGGATGCATTGACAGTACTAGACACAGGAGGAAAGCCCTGGGACAGTGCTCCCACTATTTAATTGTCTATTGAACAAGGTACAGAACCTTTATTGCTTGGAAAGGTTTATTGAGAAAAGTTTACAGAAATCACTTGGAGGCTCTTAAACCAGAGCAAACTTCATTCTTCAACAGATTAGCACAATTTAATTTCCTCTGTTGATAAAAACTCAATTTCTCTAAAGCAAATAAATAACATGTGTACTTGAAAATATAGGAATCAAATTAAGTGGAACAAACTAATGTCTATCCCATCGTTTGTATACAAATATTTCATTTTTAGTTCTTGCAAAATTGCTTTTCGACATTAGACATTAATTAATAATAGGAGATGCAGAAAGCTAAGAAGTAATGTTTCTCTCTAATTGGTTAGAATCCATCACAAATTAAAAATCATTGCATCTGTGTATAGCGGGTTGATTTGATACACGTACACATTGCAAAATGATCATCACCTTAGCATTAGCCTCCACTCTGCCACATGATTACCATTTCCTTTGTGTGGTGAGAAAATTTAAGATCCACTCGCTTTGTAACTTCCATGTACACAATACAGTGTCATTGCTTTTGTAATCACCATGTGATGCATTAGCTCTGCAGGAATTGTTAACCAGTCTGTCTTATTTTTTTAAAAGAAAAATTATTGATTTTTTACAGAGAAGAATGGAGAGGGAAAAAGAGCTAGAAACATTGATGAGAGAGAAACATCGACCAGCTGCCTCCTGCACACCCCCCACCAGGGATGTGCCCACAACCAAGGTACATGCCCTTGACCAGAATCGAACCTGGGACCTTTCAGTCCACAGGCCGATGCTCTATCCACTGAACAAAACCAGTTTCATCAGTCTGTCTCTCTTGATGATTACATTTCAAAGGAATGGATCCCCTTTTTGGAGAAATATATTCCTGCATTTTAAAACTGACAGGAGTCTAGAAGATTTGTATTTCAAATGGGTAGAGAAGGCATTTACTACTGCAAGTTTTCTAAAGTAAATTTTAATATTGAAAACATTTCCTGGGGTGTGGTTAGTAGAGTTTTTATAACTAATGTTATTTATTTATTTATTTATTTATCTATGAATGAAAATATTGGTTCTGTCAGTATGATGGATGGTTATTTGGTAGTTTTTTAACTTAACATAAGCACAGCAGGGATATTTGTAATACTTAGGGTTATAACTGATCTTTAGTATAACCCATGGCATTTCAATTCAGAGCATTAATCAGTAAGGCTTTCTCTAATAGCTTCTCACCTGTATCTCAGCAACATACTCAAAAACACCAATTATGCACCAAAAAGCAGCTCACTCAAATCTGTCATAACTACCGTATTTTCTTTCTTTTTACCCTCAAACCACATGTCATTCCTAACTTTAATAATATAAATCAAAGAAAGATGGAGGTATATCAATAGAAATAGATATTAAAATGGTTATAGTTAATGTGTGTGTGTGTGTGTGTATGCTGCATGTGTGCATATATATATGCTATATATGTATATTTTTATTCATATACAATTTAAATAAATTGAGCAATTTTTTTTAGTTCTCTCATAAGCATAGATTTTTTTTTTCTAATTCTCCTCGACCTCAACTCAAGACAGATAGGTTTATCTTGGAGACATAGGTGACATGTCTGTATGTGTTCTCAATAAGCCAGAAAATGGACCTGCCTTTTTCCTAATAATCAAACATTTTAATCATGGAATCCAAGGAGATCATCTTATTGGACACTAAGTGTGAAATTATATCTAAGGGTAGCCAGAGGGTCATAACTAGGTATAAGTTAATGCATAATCCTCTGTGCACTATCCAGGATTCATCTGGTTGAGTGGGTATGATACTCTATAAACATCTAAACATGCTAACGTACAGAGCCTACACATACGATCAGCTATACCCTAGAAAAAAATTGAAAGTTGTTCTCATAAAATCATGAATAACTAGCTGTCTTCCTCAGAATATGCCATTATAAAGAATTACAGACAGAGAAGCATAGATCAGACTGTCAAACCCCAGAGGGAAGACAGGGGAGAATGGGGTAAGGAGGAGAGATCAACCAAAGGACTTACATGCATGCAAGTAAGCCTAACCAATGGACACAGATATCAGGGGGGTGAGGGCATTTGTGTGTGAGGGAGTAGGCAATGAGGGAATAAAGACACAAATGTAATACTTTAATCAATAAAAAAATCTGAAACCCAAACTTATAACAAATTTATTTTTATATTTATGTCACATTGTATGTTTTATACAAAATGCTATTTTATATCATATTATTAAACTAGAGGCCTGGTGCACAAAATTTGTGCATGGAGGCAGGGTCCCATAAGCACAATCTGCATCCTCTCCAAACCAGGAACCCTCTCAATCTGGGACCACTGGTTCCTAACTGCTCACCTACCTGCTGACCGAACCACTGCTAACTGCCTCCACGCCAGCCTGGTTGCCCCTATTGCCCCCCACCACCACCACCACCACCAGCCTGGTCATCCTCAGTTGCCCTCCTACTGGTCTGGTTGCCCCACACAGCCTGCTGTTCAGTTGTTTGGTCATCCCTCACTAACCCCTGCCAACCTTGTCACACCATACATCCTGTGTTCGGTCATCCATCTGATTGTTTCAGTTGTGACGGACCCTGGCCTTTTATATATTAGGATTAAGCACATTGTATTTATAGTATACAAAATGTTTATTTGGAAATATGAATTGGCTTTTATATTATTAACTTTAATCCTCGAAAAGTAACATCAGGCCACATACAGAAATATTAATAAAACCTATTGTTACATAGCATTATTTTGGCTGTAGGATAAATGCACCTAAATAACCACACTTAAGTGGCAAAAATGAAATATTATTATAAGAGCTGAAGCTGGTTTGGCTCAGTGGTAGAGCGTTGGTCTGCGGACTGAAGGGTCCCGGGTTCAATTCAGGACAGGGGCATGTACATTGGTTGCGGGCACATGCCCGGTAGGGGGTGTGCAGGAGGCAGCTGGTTGATGTTTCTTTCTCATTGACGTTTCTAGCTCTCTGTCTCTCTCCCTTCTTCTCTGTAAAAAATCAATAAAATATTTAACAAAAAAAAGAAATATCATTATAAGGATATTGGGATGTGTTGTGGGAACCAACAACAGGAAAATAGCCAAGTGGCAAAAAGCTAGAAAAAAGGATGAGAGGCAGAGCCATGCTCTTTGTCTCTCACATACACTGCTGTCTGTACTTCTAGATCATTATTCTCTCCTGGTTAACCAGCTTAATTTGCTTCTCTGATCCACCTAGTACAGTAGTCAGCAAACTCATTAGTCAACAGAGCCAAATATCAACAGTACAACGATTGAAGTTTCTTTTGAGAGCCAAATATTTTAAAGTTAAACTTTTTCTAAGGCCACTTCTTCAAAACGGACTCGCCCAGGCCTTGGTATTTTGTGGAAGAACCACACTCAAGGAGCCAAAGAGCCACACGTGGCTCGTGAGCTGCAGTTTGCCTACCACTGACCTAGTAGATTAAATGATAACAAAGGGACCAGTATAAGGCCTTTTCCATTGTATTGCTTATTCAAATTTTCAGACACTCCTTCATGATTATTAAAAATATGGGTGTTTTTGGTTTGTTTTTATTATTTATTTAATCACACAGGGACTTTCTAACTCTCAGGGATAGGAAGGCAACGTATCCAGTAAAAACTGTGTTATATTTCCAATGTCTCAATATCACAAATTCCAAATTATATATGGTTTTTGTCAGAAGTGTCAAAAAAGATTTTTATTTTTAAAGAACCAAATTCAGTCAAATATGTGGTCATAACAACTCAAATGTTCAAGGTAAGCCTTGTTGAAAATTACTGGCTCACTGCTTGGTCTAGCAGCACAAAAGGATGTGTGATTTATCTGTTGAAAATGCTGTGTAGACAACTTCCTTTCTATGAGAGGAATTCTGTTACATTCATCATTCTTGACATTCTGGTTCACATTTCCCTTATATATCACAAAACATGGATATTATTTTTGTTCTTCACCTTGACCGTTTAACATTATTGCAGGAGATGAAACCTGACTCTGCTTTTCTTTAACCTTGTGTGTCTAGAATTTCATTTTATACGTTTAGGTTTTTAGAGTAAAAGAGCTGCAAGGTAAAGAATGGCCCATCCACTTTAGGTGCCAGCCAAGATGGATAGCTTTTCCTATGTGATATACATATTTTTCAAGCCAATTGAGTGTCTGATTAATTGAAGAGGGGAAAATTGCTAGCATACCATTCGTTCTTTTCCTTTTTTTGCATTATTTGCCTTTATGAGAATATTTTTTTTTATATCATTTCTACCTGTAGTGTTTTGGACAAACATTATATCTAAGATATTTTAATTCTGCAGAAAATGAAAACAATGTACAAGATAATATGTACAAAAAAAATCTCTAAGACTATAAGAAAAAAAAACTATTGATGTATATTATAAATTAAAATAAGAGTATATGGCATACATAACACTGCTTATTAAGGTTAATGCCGATTGATAAAGATTATTATGATAGTAAATATAAAATGTATAAAATAATTTCAACTAGATTATTTATATATGTTTATCCCACACAAGCCTAGCCACATACAAGGAAATTATCTCTATATGGCTATGCTTTCCCCTTCATCTCTGCTTCTTTCTCAGAACCAAGAAAGGACCTGGTGTGTAGGAACCCTCAATAAGTACATAAGTGATGAGTTAATTAAGGATTTGAGAATATTTTGGTACCTTTCCCAAAGTCTTCAGTATATATTTAAAGAAAATAGAACACAGTTTTTTTTAAAAAATAACATTTTCACAACTGAAAATTGACTTTGATACCAAGACTCAAATTTTAAAAACCAGATTTCTCCTTCTTATTCATTTTAACTTGATGTTTATATAATCCTTCTAGAGGCCTGATGCTGGAAATTTGTGCAAGGGTAGACCCTCACAGCCTAGGCTTTGTCCTTAAGGTCACCTGGAAGGTCATCTGGAAGATCGTTCTACTGTTGGGCTGTTAGGTCAATTTGCATATCACAATTATATTATTATAGAAAATAATATTTTTTTAATTCAACAGATATTTAGGTGTTTAGCAAAGTGCTAAGCAGTTTTATTATTAATGCTTATAATAACTGAAATAATTATTGACTTTCACATGTTCACATGAGGAAATGAAGCTCAGCAAAGCTACACTGAATGAATAAATTATTTGCAAAGAACTATGTAAATAAAAGCATGCCTGAACTTCCTACAATGTAGCTCTTGATATTCCTAAACTTCTGAGGTTGAAGTAGAAGCAAATAAGAAACAAATAGACCATGGTCAAGGTCCTTGTTCCCCCTTACAGTTTCTAAAATAATTGTTATAATTGTTATAAAAACTCACATACTTCTCCCTTATTATTCAAGTACAGAAATGTTTATGCAATTATAAAATATTCTCCACTGCTCCTCCCATTTTGAATGAGAAATAATTGATTTTTGGGTGACTTTATTTCATGACCTTTTAAGATGAATATCCTATTTCTCATTGCATGTTATTTCAACCTCAATAGTAGACTTAAAATTTAGTAATTTTTTTTTACTTTCCTTTCATTCTACTTTTTTAGATTTACTTTTATTTCTTCTTTTTCTTCACATTTGCCTTTATTAATTTAATTTTATTTATATTTTCCTATTGTCTCTTTCTGCTGGTCTTTTTTTTAAATTCTTTTTAACCCCCACTTTTTTTCTCTCTCTCTTCTTTGTCTCATCACTTAGGCAAATCCTTAAGTAGAATGTGGTTATGCTGTGGCAGGCAGACTTTAGCTTGTCTCAATCATTCTCACTGACTGAAATGCACACTTTATGTCGAATCCTCTCTCCAAGATGTGGACTGGCCTAGAGACTTGTTTCTAAGTAATAGGATTTAGTAAAAGTTTCAGAATGCAATTTCCATGACTAGTTAGATGTGGTTTGACTTGTACCTACTGGCAGACTATCTCTACTTCCTGTCTGGCTTCCCTGCTTTGATGAAAATTGTTGCCATACTACATGGTCCACATGACATGGCCCACTTGTGGCTTCAGCCAGAGCAAGTAGAAACTGTGGCCATCAGTCTAGTATCCCTCAGGAATCTTAATTCTGCCTAAAAGTGTGTGAGCTTAGAAGTAGACCCTTGAGGTTCAGTTTGAAAACAAGACTGCATAGCTAACATCTTGATTTTAGCATGTAGGGACTGATTAATCTGTGCCTAGATTCCCAACCAAAAGAAATAACAAACGATGATGATATTAACTAGAATTATTCTGGTGAGCACTTCACAATATGCACACATATGGGATCACTGAGATGTATCACCCCCTGAAACTAATGTAATATTACATGTCAGTTGTACCTCAATTAAAAAAAAAAAAAGAAAGAAACTGTGAGCTGTGAATTGTTTTTTTTCCAAGTTGTGTAATATTTTATGCAGCAATATATAGCAAACACATGCTTTTTTGTTCTACTTGCTATATTTTTCATCATCTAATCTTTTAAAATACAAATTTATTTTAAAAGCATATTTTAAAATCTGTTTGATAGAGTCAAGGAGAAAATGTTCTTGTTCTATTATACTGAAGTTTTAAATGTTTCATTCTTTATTGTATTCATAATTAACTTGAACATCACCTTGGTTGCCCATAAAAATGTAGTCAGTAATCCAGTTTATATATTAAAACTGTTTTAAAAAGTAACGGTATCATTTATTTGAATTTTAGACCTGTTATTAATTACTAGAGGCCTGGTAGATCAAAATTCATGCACTGGAGGGGGTCCCTCAGCCCGGCCTGCCCCCTCTCACAATCTGGGAGCTCTCAGGGGTGGGAGGAAACCTAACAATCAGGGGAAGGCAACACCCCATCACACCTCTGCTGCTGCCACTGCTGGCAGCTCAAGCCTCAGCTGGCCTTGGTTACCTGAGCCTCAGGCGGCCCTAGATGGCTGGGTGGCTGAAAGGACTGGGGGACTCCGGAGACAGGAGCACAGAGTGGCTGGGCCCGGCCTGGCCTTGGCATATGCCTGCCACCCCAGTGGGGCTGGGGGGACCGGGTGCTGCCATCTTGTGGCTGTGGGCGCCACCATCTTTGAGGGCATGGCAGTAAATTAGCATATCCCCTCCTTATTGCTATGGTTGCCTCCACCTATGAGGGTGTGGCAGTCAATTAGCATGTTCCCTCCTTATTGGCTGTGGGCACCATCATCTTTGCCAAGGCATGAGAGTCAATTACCATATTTGCTCTTTATATAAAATTTTTTTCTTTTTCTTTCAGATTTAAAGCAGATACATACAAAATAAAACAATCTACACGAAATATTCTTTATCAACTTAATGTAATGAACTAATTTATAGTTATTTACCATCTCTTCACTTGATCATAAAAAATTAATAGGAAAAAACAAAAATCACTAACATAAAATTTGAATTAAAATTTTATGGCATCACAGGTGATCACATAGTTTAATCAAAACAAACAAACAAATAAACACAAAAAAACCTGCCACTAAATTTGTACCAGTGTCTCATGGAAATAGTATTTGAAACTAGTCATAACCATCCTACATCTAAAACATCTATAAATCCTAATAATGCTTCTTTTTCTTCAATTTATATTGTATTTCACATTTTTCCAGCTCTTAGTGGTAATCCTAGCATTTCTTTGGGTGGTTAAAACACGGGAATGTTTACAGATAAATATGTATGTAAAATATAAATGTACAAATTGTGTCTATATGTATAGATAAAATATATATCACGTCAATTTGTGTGATTAGTTTTTTGCCAGCTATTTTAAATAACAAAGGTTTGTGAAATTTGAAGTGGAAATACTTAGCTAGATTTGTCTGTGACTTGTGCTGTTTAATGTCTTTAAAGAGCCACTCAAAGACCTTATAAACTCACTCAGAGATATGTTAGTGATGCTCATACATTTATTTTTCTATAGTTTAGCTTATACTGGCCTCTTTAAATAAGGACCCCTTCAGCAACCTTTACCTCTCCTCTTTGGAAAGTGAAGTTATTTACTGTTCAAAAGTAGGGCACATTTAGATGGTGTGTATAAGTTATAAAATCCACTCAGAATTACGTATAAGACAAATCTATGAAACTAGAAAGAATTAAGATATTGTTGGATGCTAATTAATATGTATACTATATTCTATATATGTTGAATTTTCAGATAACATGACTTTGTCCTTTCAAGGGCCAAAATCTGACTAAAAAGAAAGTTATGGCTGGAAAGATCTCTAAAATGCCTTATGTTCTCCTTCTCTCTCAGAGCCAGGTGATTTGTGTCTTGTCATTTGTATAACTCAGCATTTTGCAAAGAGGGAGAGTTAGATACTCATTTGAACACTGTCTACATCATCTCATTTATTTGATTCATTTTATCATCCTTCTGGCTGACACAGGTTCAATAGTCACGCCAGGTGGTAGAACCAACAAATCTTCCATAGACTATAAAGCGTTGGCAAAATCAACAAAGCTCAAATCTTGAATGTCACACCAGCAGTTCCATCAGCTTTATTACTTTGCTTTATTCAATTAAGTGAAAAGTAACTTGAATTTTGCATTACTTATTTCTGTAATTATCTATTTTATTTTTAGTTTCAATTTGTGTCTCTTTCTATTAGTACCTGCTTTTGTAGTGTTCTAATCGTGTTTTGTTTTGTTTTTTGGCAATGAAGTAATAGTCTTTCTTCTTATCAGTTTATGAGTGACAGGTCCTTCCTTCCATAGTTTTAGTTTTGTGTTAAAGATTCAACATGATCACCATTAGAAAAAAAGCAGATTCTATTTTTGCAAGGTCAATTTCTGTAAATATTTTTTAAATTTTATTTTCAGTTACAGTTTACATTCAGAATTATTTTTGCATTAATGCAATGTTTACATTGGAGTGGTTAGACAGCCATATACTTTACAAAGTGTCTCTCCTGATATTGCTTTCCAATACCCCGGCACCATACTTAGTTATTGCAATATTATTGACTAAATTCCTGTGCTATACTTTACCTCCTGCGACTGTTTTATAACTGCCAATCTGTATTTCTCACCTTTTTTACTCAGCCTCTCAAAATTTCTCCCCTCTGCCAATCACCAATTCACTCTCTGTGTCTATGAATCTGTCCTCTGTAAATTTAAGTATCTAATTAACTCGGTGTGTTGCTCACTCATGTCCAGGATAAGGGAGGGATTTCCATATTGCATCAACTTTACTTGGCTATTTTTTCAGAGCATCTGTTTGTCATGAAAGTCACTGGCCAAGGGAGAGTAGTACCAGATGTCTCAGAGATAAAATCTCCAGGCAGAGTGGTCTGTCCCAGCCACCCCTTCTTCCCAGGATATGTTCAGTAATTCACAATTTCTACCAAACAATTCTGGACCTTCATGGCCCAAGTCTACTTTAGTAGAACAGGTTGAAGAAAGTTCTGAGGTCTGCCATTATTATTACTATTATTATTATTATTATTATTATTAATTTGTAGTAGTAGTAGTAGTAGTAGTAGTAGTAGTAGTATTTGCTCAGATGTAGCACTTTGTCTAGTGTTAATGTTAATTTACAGAAAGTGCAATATTATTTCTGCTCATGGAGAGTGAATGAGTCTTTATGTTTACATCACATGCATGGTGTGCTTCAGATTACATGTGATATGTCAAGAGCATGGGTTCTAACAAGTAGATGCACTACTAATTTTTTGACAGCAATATTTATAACCAGTCAGATCCCTATAACATAGAATATTATTCCAGGATATTTGGAGCTGTTAGACATAGCTTATGTTATTTTGACTGATTTATTGTTATTCTCCCACACTCCAAGTTTTTATTCATATTCAGATTTAAGATACATTATGAAATGTTTTTGTTAACCGTCCCCAGAATCCTTTTTTTAATGTCCTATTGTCCAAACATGCTGCTTATACTTTATAGGATGAAGGTAATAATTCAAATGCCAGTAAAAAAGTACAATGATGACTTTTTTAAATTATCCAATTTCAGAACACTAAAAGCTTGATTGATACAACCTCAGCTTGATGACATAGCTAAGGGTCACAAGGAACAGATATGGTCCATATTCTCTAATCAATGCAGAAACTGGTTGTTGTCATACTGAAGAAAAGAAAAACAATATTTCCATAGCTCTCCATATTTCATTATGGCAGCTGTTAATTTTAAGTATTGAATATGCTTGCTTTGCACTATGCTTCTTTGTCATGATAAAAAGAGGCAAGTGGGCAAAAACTGGATGTAGCGATTTCTCTTAATCCAAGTCAGCCTTTTGAGTTTTCAAATAACTTTGGTTAAATGTCACCCTTTTATCACCAGCCTCAGGAAATCTGATCTGTATTGTTCTTTCCATGACTTTTATGGAAGCCACACAATAAAAGGACTGTCATCACCTTTACAGTTATTCAATTACATGAATGAGCTGGGGCTAATTTCATAAGTATTGAAATGAAGGGATACAAATCAATGATTTAAGCTACTTCTATCAGGAATATTTTCCATCACATGATTCCAAATCTTCTGACACTGATTTTAAATATTTTAATGCAGGCCCCAAAGCTCAACTTCCATGATTAGAAACTAATTATAAATATATCTCTTCTCTTATGGGTAAAATAATTTTTATTTTCTTTTGGTTTTTATAACATGATTTTGTTTACTAAAACATAAAAAGTGAATATATTCTTACTTTTAGAGTGTTTTGTTTAATGTGGCTATTATTCAAGGAAGGGTTTTTTAGTGTCGAACTGTAGAATATTAGGACTCAGAAATTGGTGCACTTACATAAATCTCTAATTCTATACTTTCACTACATCAAAATAAATGACATCATTAAGTGATTCCTTCATATTGAATTTTATAAAATATGCTATAAAATCTAAGTTTGGCTATTTGTTTTGATTCGATCTTATTTTGAAAAGACACCTGAAATTTAGCTCAATAAATGAAAATCAGAGATGCATATAACTTTAAAGTTTCACTTCTGAATTGTATTCCAATTTATCAGGTAAATTCACTTTTGACTGGGTAGATGGTAAATATTCCACTAAACTAACTAACATTTTGGGTTTTTTTAATAGATTCTTATTAAAATATGCATATATGTTTCTCTCTAGACCAAAAGACTCTTATTAATGCCCTATGTTATTCAGCATACAGATGAGCCACATAGACTCATGTGTGCAGACAAATAAAGATATGTGTGTGCCTGAGTTATTCAACATAGTAACACAAAAAATAATAAAAATGATACACACAAACTTATATTTATGTTTAATGTATCTGTTTGCCATAAAAATCTACGCATAAAAATTGTATTCCAAGTCTAAAGCCTAAAACAGAGTTATGCCAAGATTTCAATTTATTGGTGAATAAATCTTACATATTAATATAAGAATATTTCTAAAGAGTAAAAATTATAGAGTATGTGGTAAAACTTTTTTTAATTATAATTATACTAAAATAAAATTGGATTATAAAAATTATATTTATGTTACCATGATTTGTATTGTAACATTGCTTGGAAATACTCAAATGGACTTTCATTTACTCTTTTCACATAAAAGTTCTTGTCCTTATCCAAAAATATGTAAACTATGAACTTCAATAAAATATATATGGCAAATATTGTACATAGCACAATATATAACATATTATAACAACATAAATAATTTCTCAGTAGTATTGTTTAACTGCTATTACAAGTAAAAACAATCAAAATAATACATAGAATGCACATAATACAGTGCCTGGTATAACAAATTCTTAATAAAATTAGCTACTATAGTCTTTTCCTTTTTGAAGCCCTATTTATAAATGTGGTTATAAATTCCAAAGAATATACACATACTCTTTAAAAATTCCAAGTTAGTCAAGGCACAAAATTTCCAGAACTGTACGTACAGTTGATTCTTAAATAACACAAATGTAAACTATGTGGGTCCACTTATCAACAGATTTTTTTCAATAAATAATGTAAATGTATTTTCTCTTCCTTATGATTTTTAATAACATTTCCTATTCTCTAGCTTATTTTATAGTAAAAATATAGTATATAATACATATGGCATATAAAATATTAATCAATAGTTTATGTTATCAGTAAATCTAAAGCCAGTTGTAAGCTTTTAGTAATTAACCTTTGAGTGCATCAAAAGTTATGTGTGAATTTGTGACTGTGCAGAGGATTCTGTGCCCCTAACCTCTGTGTTGTTCAAGGGTCAATTGTAGCATTATTTGATCTCTCATCCTGCATAAGGAGTTGGGATGGGCATTGTGTTTAGTGTTGGAGGTGTTCACATATAATAAGTTGCTTCTCAAACTGAAAACCTAGTCTTAAATCTTAAAGTAAATTCCACTTATTAACAAAACTTGTGATGAACAATGTGTTCCTAGTACAAAGAGTGTGCTCTTTATTCAAGAGGCCCGGCGCACAAAATTTGTGTGCAAATATAGTCCCTAGGCCTGGCCTGCGACCAAGGCCATCTCCTGCCCCCTGCCATCACCCACCCCCAGTTCCCCATTCGCCATTGGGTGAACAGCGCCTAATGGCCAGGGAAAGGGATCAAGAGGTCAGCTATTCCAGCCCGCTCACCAGCCCTGCCCCTGCTGTGGTCTGTGTATTGGGTGATCGGCAGGGCAGGGGCCTTGGCCTGGTGCTGCCTATGTCCCCAGCCACCCACCTGTGGGTCCTCATTTGCCATCGAGCGATCAGAGTCTGCTGGCTGGGGATAGGGACTCAGAGGTAGTCAGTGCACCTCATAGTGACTGGCCGAGCAGTCCTTCTGGTCATTCTGCTGTTAGGGTCCATTTGAATATTGCCCTTTGATTACATAGCATTGGGAAATAAAGTTGAAATTAAAGTATTTTCAAAATGTATATCAGACTTAAAATATACTTTAACCCAATTTAGAGCATTCCTTTATTTTTTGTAACAAGCAAGGAAAGACATGAATGCAATGAAAAGAGGGTAACTTATTCTATAGTTTCTATATTGAGAATGTCATGAGTATGTTAATGAATAAAGTGGGATTCAGGGGGGAAAAAGAAGACATTTAAACAATAAACAAAATCCCATATTTGCAGCCCTTCCAACAGATGGCTTTGCTGTACAAGGTACCTTTATGCAAATAGTGAGTCAGAGGACATAGAATAAAAAAAAATACTTTAAAATATATGAATATGTATGCAATTATCCATACTGAAATAAGCAGTACCAATCACGATTTTATAATTTGAAGTATCCTTCCAGTAAGCATTTGTGTCCTGATGATGGTGATTTGTTTTTTAAATTAAAATTAAAATTGGTCCCAAATCTGTGCTACACATTTATGTGGTACAAACATCTTTTTAAAAAGTTTTCGTTGAACATATTTGGTACAATTTTACTTTTGATTTAATACAAAAAATATAAATTATTCATACCATAAGGAGATGTGTAATTGATATCATAATATTCTGTAAGCAAGGTATCATTTCAGGTGAAAGATGGGAACTATTGTCGGAGTTTCTCCTGTCAACTAATTGACTGCCTTGCTCTAATCTAAGATCCAGGAATTTGATTCCATTATATTCTTCATGGCTACTTATACATTAGTTTTATCATGGAGTAAATTGATCTAATATGAACAATATGAGAAAACTGTGCATAATAGAAGTTAAAAACAACATACTTATTATAGGTTAGATTATATATATATATATATATATATATATATATATATATATATATATATATATTTAGGAAAACTGTACTCAGGATATAAACAACCTGGTTAATCAGATTCAATAATATGAGTAAAATTACTTTAAAATAAAGATAAACAGTGTATTGGAGAGAGGTAGATATAGCTATGTATGTCAACAATGTATTATTCTTCTGCATTAGATATTTTGAAAAATGGAAGAAACTATACTATCCAAAGAGAACAGTTGCAATGTTTATACTTCTTACAAAATTACCCTCATGTTATTTTGATTCCCCTTACACACTCCCATTCACACCTACCACATATATGTTAACCAGTCCCAAGGCGTAACTGATGATTTTTCTATTTATATATATGGTCCTAGAAAGTTCCATATTGATCATGTATACTAAGCATAAAAAATGAAAATGCAACTGAGAAGTAAAGGATTTTGGTCTTGCACCTGCAAAGGACCATAGAAATTTCAATCCAGGCTCCAAATCTATTTTCAGAGATTTTTTTGGTTTCCTCCTCTTCCTTGTTTTGATACCTTCCTCAAGGTGGGTCTTATGATATTCAGAAAATAAAAATGCCTCTCTTTTTGCTGCCTTCTTCTATTTTTTGACTGGAGGCCTGGTACATGCAAATTCATGCACTGGTGTGGGGGATTCTCAGCCTGGCCTGACCCCTCTCACAGTCTGGAGCCCTCAGGGGTGGGAGGTAACCTGGCGATCAGAGGAAGGTGATCCCACCCCCCCATTACACCTCTGATGCTACCACTGCCTCTGGCAGCACAAACCTTGGCCAGCCCTGGTTACCTGTGCCTCAGGCCAACCATGGGTGGCTGGGCAGCCAACAGATGAGGCTTACACCTCGGGCCAGCTTTGGGGAACTGCAGGGCTAAGGAGATGGAGGGTCTCCAGAGACAGGTGCCCGGGAGGGACCTCGGGGACTGCCATCTTTGACAGCTGGTCAGTCAATTAACATATTCTCTTCTTATTGGCTATGGGCATCACCATTTTTGTGGTGACCTGAGTGTGTTGATTAGCATATTCCCTCATTATTATTAGGATTATAAAATATTTTTTATTGATTTTAGAGAGGAAGGGGGAGGGAGAGGGATAGAAATATTAATGATGAGAGATGATCACTGATTGACTGCCTCCTGCACACCTCTCATTAGGGACTGAGCCCACAAACCTGGCATGTGCTCTGATTGGGAATGGAGCCATGTCCTCCTGGTTCATAGGTTTACACTCAACCACTGAGACACACTGGCTTGGCTTTGCTGTCTACTTTTAATGAGCAATAGAACTTATGCAAAATGTCCCATTTATCTGTCATTGTTTTGAGTTGTAAATGGGAACCATTATGACTGGCAAATATCAATCAGAATTTTCCTCTGAAGCTTGATATAAGTACCTACTACCCTGAGTTAATTGATGCAGCTTTCAGAAGTGCATGCCTTTTAAATGTGGCTGAAACCCCTCAGGAAAATAAAAATGGGATGACTACTTGGCAGGTGGGGTAAACTATATGAAATGGAATGTTATTTAGTGGTATTAGGGATTTGAAGGAAGGCTGACTGTAGCAGCCCAGACCCCTGGTCGGCAAACTGCCACTCATGAGCCACATGCGGCTCTTCAGCCCCTTGAGTGTGGCTATTTCAGCAAATACCACAGCCCGGGCATCAATTTTGAAGAAGTGGCATTAGAAGAAATTTAAGTTTAAAAAATTTGGTTCTCAAAAGAAATTTCATTATTGTACTGTTGACGAAAGAGTTTGCTGACCACTGGTCTAGACCATAACAATCCAATTTCATAGTCAAGTAAGTCAAATTATCAGGGCATTAATATTTCCGTTTTTCTCTTGGTCATGTTGAATTCAAGAAGTCATGGCCTATTGACTAACAAGCAATATCAGGTTTGAAGTACTGAGGAATTAAAACAGCTTACTTATAACTAATCAATCAATAATACAACTATTTTCTCCAAGAAAAATGGGTTTATCCCCTTTAATGCTTTCCCAATCTCGCCATCATTTCTCTAGAAATACAAATTGCAATATCCATGCATTAATAATGATAAGATATGCTACAAATGAAATAGCTTTGGATACACTGTAGGACAGAGTGGGAAGAGGATTAAATAGACTAAGATTTTCTAAATATAAGTGTCTTATGTTTTGTTGCAAAATTGTAAAAATGTACATAATTGTGGGGTGTATGTTTTTAATTGTGTAGCTTAGAAAGGAAAATGCATAATAATAATCGATATGGTTTATTCTGCATCTATCTCAGTCAATCTAAAATATGACTCACAGAAATCCAAATTATGTTTGTCAAAAGAGAAAAAGTAGAGAAGCTTTCAGATGATAAAATTATTTCTTTCTCCTACAATAAATGGAAATGTAGTGATTTGAAACAATTCAGTATGCAAAGGAAGCTTTTTATCTTAGTTAGATGTAAGTGCTTTTCTAATAGAAGTATCATTGATCAGTAGAATATTAAAAAAATATTCTGTGTACAGATTAAATTGTAGTCCATAATCCAAATGTTCATTCAATTCTAAAATGAAATGTATGTATAGCTTAAATGCCCAGGAAAAAAGATGAGTCACTGAGACTTCTACCTATGGGTCCTCAGTCTACAGATGGGTCCATTTACTAATAACATGCAAGAAGATATTAGACTTGGCATATAAAAGTTAATTTAATTCTCTAGTAAAATGTTGGACACTGTTTCCAATATCCTGTCATTTATAGTTGAATGTGTGAAATTGTCTGAGAACTATAACTTTCCGAGATAGAAACACTCTTTCCAAATAACCAGTCGCTGTATTGCCATATGTAATGGTTCCTGAAACACTGTAAGTTATTTTAACCCGTCTCTCCCCATTGTTAGAAGATAGCTCAAGTTGTATATTCTTTGTTGTTATTTTTACAGCCCTCATAGCACCATATCATGCATGTGAAGTAATATGGAAGGCATGAAATAAAGAAGAAAAGGACTAATACAATTAAGAAGGCTTTTTTTATGTTTTATGGTTAACATCATGTGAACTCTGAAATAGAAAATAATTATAGAAAGAAATAATCTGATTCAACTATTTTCTTTAGGGGTCTAAAGCCTAAAGTGAATTTAATTTATAAGAAAAGTAAAGTTGGATCATATTTTGGAAAGATTAGTTCCCTACACGTATACCAGCTATTGAAATTATTTTATAGATAATATTCAATATATTTTTATGATTACAGTAATTTTTAAAAATGTATATATGTACCATACTGAATTTTATAATTAATAATTTTTGCAGTTGAAAATGACTAAGTGAGCCCAACCTGTGTGGCTCAGTGGTTGAGCATCAACTTATGAACCAGGAGGCCATGGTTCAATTCTCGCTCAGGGTATGTGCCTGGGTTTTGGGCTTGATCCCCAATGAGGGTCATGCAGGAGGCAGTTTATCAATGATTCTCTTTCATCATTGATGTGTTTGTTTGTTTGTTTTCTCTTTCTCTCCCTCTCCTTGCCTTTCTGAAATCAATTTAAAAAATTAAAAAAAATAAAATTAGTGACTCAATTTTTAGAAAGTGACCATTCTTGCTTTATAATTTTCAGTAATGTCCCAATTTCCCGTGGACCCCATTGCTTGGTTATCTCATTGACCCTCATATTCTTCCACCAGTACAACATGCCATCCATGAGGCTTTGTCCATGCAAGTTTCCTGCCCTGAGGTGACCTTGCATTTCCTGGCAACCCATGCAGTCTCTGAAACCTCGAAGTCCTGCTTAAAGGCATGTTGTGGTGCCACCAGTCTTCAGTGTTCTCAGCCGGGTGCTCGCCCACCAGGCACTGCAGGTACCAGGCCCAGAGACTGGTAGATAGCTTTGCAAGGGGCAATAAAAGTATTAGGTACTGGATGAGAAACAAAATTAAACGGCAAGTTTGAGATTAATATTCAAATAAAAGTCAACCAAGCATAATGCTATGTCATTTAGGCAGCATATATATTCTATTAAATGTGAGATATAATAATACATTAATATATTTAATATATCATTGACTTCATCTCCAAAATTCAGTCAACTCAATGACTAAGAGGCTTTTTATGCAGTCCTATTTTTAAGCTTCTTCAATCTCTAGTGATAGTAATTTTGTATATTTGATTTTCTTACACATGTTTATTCTTTTTTATACTTTTAAAAATATATATTTTATTGATTTTCTTACAGAGAGGAGGGGAGAGAGATATAGAGCTAGGAACATCGATGAGAGAGAAACATGGAACAGCTGCCTCTTGCACACCCCCTACAGGGGATGTGCCCACAACCAATGTACATGCCCTTGACCGGAATCGAACCTGGGACCTTTCAGTCCACAGACCAATGCTCTACCGCTGAGCCAAACTGGTTTCAGCTTTTTTATACTTTTTAATATCTTGTCTTCTATGTTCTCTTAGAACTGCTTAACAATTCCTTTGAGTGGAGGCTATTGTTCAGAGTAAGGGTGACACCAATTGTGTAAATTTCTATTTTAGTATTTCGTTTTTCTAATTTGTACTTTAAATTTGTTTTCACATACATTTTTTTCTAATTTGAGTGAGAGTTCCTGGAAAACAGAAACCATGGCTTCTCATCTGCAACTAGGACCCTGGAAAATTAATAGGTTTCAATGCATTAATTGATTATTGTCAAAATCACATAGCCGATGAGAGCCTGGATGTTCTCGGTATCAATTCTTTTCCTAAATTGGAAAACTAAATGTGAGAAGAAAACAAAACAAAAAAAAACCAACAACTTTGTTTCTTAAAGAGAAATTTTAATATTACAACCACCAGTTAAGTATTCTAGCAGTTGAGCAAATTGCAACTAAGGTATAAGAGTATAATAAAATTGCATTTTAACTGATTATTTGAGCTTTTTCAGAGTTCTTGATTTTTGCACTAATTGACAAGAAAATGTTTGTGTTATAACCAGTCATCTTAATTTCTGCTTTAAAATCACTCTATGTTTCTTCAATTTCCAACTTCCTTTTCCTGTTATATTTCCTGTAAGCATTCTAGCCTTCTGCTGATAGATGTTATACATAATGGATACCCCATTCATACTGTGTATGTAGCATTTTGTCAGAGACCAATTCCCACACATCTACTGTTCTCTGGCCAGAACTCTTGACTGGTTTAATTTGTTGTCCTTAAAGTTTGGTGTCTAGTTTTTCAGTTATCTAAGAAAATGTCAAGCTAACAGAAAGTATTCAGAAAAAAAGTTTTGTGAAGATTGTTCTCATTTTCCAAACTGAGGGTCATTTACAGCAGCATGAACTTGATAAATGTCTATAAGTCAAAGAATGTCTCACCATAAATGATTTGGGGTGACAGGCCTATAATGCATTGCAGACACAGATTGGATTCCCAGCGGGACCCATGCAAGCTCACATTCTTTGCCTCACACAGGCAATACCAGGAATAGTTACAGTTAACGAAGAAGAAATTTATCTCTGATATCAAGAAAGCAAAATGTTGTATTGAAACCAAGTAAATGGGACATGATCTCACAGTCAAATTTCTATCAAGGTCAAAATCTTCATCATATCCCTCAGAGGGCTATCCTGGTACCCACAATATCAAAAGTGATCATTAGCTTTGTGTAAATAAATTTATGTTAAAAACCCTCCTGGACTTTGGGAGGGGGGTATGAAATAAGATAGGATGTAGTCTTTCTGAAATGAATTATAAAAACTCTAAATGCTCACTTTGCCCTCCTGGAACTGACTGGATATACAAAGAGAGAGATAATCAGCTCTTCTGCTTTCTTTATGCAATCTCTTCACCATCTGAAGACTTTTATCCTGGACAGACCCTCATTACCTGAATATCAGTTAAATCACACACTCCCTCAGGGACTGAGCCTTCAGGGGCTCTGATTCTTCTCAAAATAATGTATTTAAATTTGTCAAATAAAATTTTAGGAGAAAAATATTTATCTGAAACATACTTAAACCATGTGACATAGTAATATATACATGTAAGTTTTAATTTATTAAAAAAACAACAACACCTAATGATGGACCAAATAATTTCTACATTGAATTTAAATAGTATTTTGAGATATTTGCAACAACTGTAGGTGGAATGACAATCATTGGGACTGTTTTGGTGATAAAGTGTTAGGATTGACACTATTGCTGTGGCTATTGTCTAAATGCTTGAGAAAACACTAAATTTAGGTTTGAGGTCAGTGAGAACAAAGTTGTACATGTTTCCACCCAAGTTCATGAACCTCCAATGTGAACCATGGACCTGGGGAGGGTAAGTCCTTCCCATTCAAATTATAATGTTTTTATTGATTTCAGAGAGGAAAAGAGAGGGAGACAGAGCTAGAAACATCAATGATGAGAGAGAATCATTGATTGTCTGCCTCCTGCATGCCCCAAACCTGGGATCGAGCCCACAACCTGGGCATGTGCCTCCACTGAGAATCAAACCAGTGACCTCCTGGTTCATAGGTCAAAGCTCAGCCAGAGCCAAGACAGCCAGGCCAAAACCAGTTTTCTTTCTCAATGTAACCAGATAAACCAAGCAAGATCTGAGTTGTGGTTGTGTCTCTAGTAGACTCAGTAAGGTGTGATTCATTTTCAAGTTCTTCCAAGGTTCAAGCCTGCTGGCACATAAGACTGTGATCTGGCTGCCATGGTCTTTCTCAATCATATCTCCTAACAGTGGCTTCTGACAACTACCCTTTGCCTTAATTAATGATGTTCAAGCCAAATTGAATTTTGGACCTTTTCTTGTATGTACTAAACATTTCATACCTCTATAACCCAATTTATGTATTTATGAAAATAAGCTGCTGTCACTAAACCTAGTAAATGGTACTCCAGATGCAAATGAACTCAACTAAAAAAAAATAGAATTAATACAGCAGTATGGAGAGAGATTATGAACAAAGTGAGGAAATACATTTATTTAAACATTTATATAATGACCAGCCTCACATATGATTAAATAAATGAATAAGGCCCCATTCCATAGCTATTCAACTAGAAAGGAATATGTATGTCAGTGATTGTGTGTACATACACACATGCTTATTCTTATTGACAAGGATATAGAATAGTTATGTTCACTAAATAGAACATAATAAACATATGTGTAAAATAAGTGTACACATTTTTTCTGAGGAATACCACTTTCAATCAACAATCTGAAGAAATAATAAAAAACCAGAAAACATATAGATATATAAAATATACAAAGCAATGTGGTTTCTTAAAAGAAATGGCAGGAAACAACCATTCTTTCTAACATTAGAGAGATAGGTTTTAAAAAAGCAACCAGCAAATGGAGTATTAAAATGAGAAATATCTAACATAATGTGGTGAAGAACACATTATGTTGATATGTGGCCTCCTGGCTTTGAATTCTAGGTTTACTATCTCATAATCATGACACTAGTTACTTCAACTTCCTAACTTAAAGTTCCCTCTTGTGTATAAAGTAGAATTAATAATAACAACAATTAGCTTGAAGTTTGTTGTGAATATGAAATAGTCATAACTTAAGCACACAGTGAGAACCGTGTATGTTTTAGCTATTATTATGATTATGATAGTTATCATTATTATGGCTATATATACCCTATAAGGTTTTAAAATAAGAATGTAATAAGATCAAAATAAAAAGTGTATCATTACATCTCTGATAAAAACATCAATGCACGTACTTCCCAGATGGATTGGAATTACAAAAAGGCCAGGATGCTATTTGGTTGATGAGATTTTACTTGAATTTTAGCATGAAAGTGCCTGCATTGTACTTAATAACAAACCCCTGACCTTCCATTCTTCATAATAGTTTTTCTATATGAATGGCTTCTGAATTTTCCAGATTGTCAGTACTCCTGTTGAATATAACCTTTTTACTTTCATTTTCTTCTACTCTTCTTATCTTTTTTTCTACTTATTTTTATTAATTCTGTTGTTGTTCTACACACACACACACACACAAATTGCATTAATATGGCGTGAAATATGGCTACAGACTCTATAAATGATTTTCATAGGAAGTATCTTGAGATGAAACTTCCAACCTTTACCTTCTCAAAGCCTTGCCAATTCCTGGATGCAGTCATGGTACTTATCAAGGTAAAATAAATTTACACCTGTAGGTAAAATAAATTCCCTGTAGGTAAAATAAATTTACACCTGCAGGTAAAATAAATTCCCTGCAATTGTTCAGTTTGCTCAAATGAACAATTGCAGGGAAGCAAAATCTCAACAGATTGAGAAAATGCTCCAGATAATGGTAATCTGGATCTTGTTTTATATATTACAGTCAGAGGAGGAGGTCTCAGATGGTCACGTAAAATCCATTGGTGATAGATTAGGGAGGCAGGAAAAAGCAAAACAGAGAAATCTCTGAGATTGAATATAGAGTAAAACAAATTGACACATACTTCTTTTACATAGGTGAGTATAGGATAGTTAACATTTACCAATTAAACAGATGACAATAATAAGGAAAGGTTTTGTGGTTTCTGCTCTGGTACAGTGAAGGTCTGAAAAAAAGGAAATTACCTTGACATTCCAAATTACCCTGACATTTTACTGTAGATGCAAAAAGTTACAGAAAGACAATAGATAGGTTCAATTAAGGTAAAGATTGACCTTTGTCAGGGAACATACTGGCCTAGGACATGACTATACACTGTGACTTGTTTTTAGTTTGGATGTTTTAATTCCAGAACATTGTATGTGGTTACTTTAGATCTCTAAGTTTGTAAGCTCACCATGAAGGCCTCCCCCAGCTTGTCAGGTTTAGCACATGGCCCCTCACTCATCTATAATAATAAAAGTGTAATATGCTAATTAAATCAGACATCCTTCCAGATGAAGAAGGAGCTGTGAGGGAACCCCAGGTCCCATGTGCCGGAGGGAAGCCAGTGATGGCACCCAGGGGAAGGAAGGCCTACTTTTGCATGATTTCATGCATCAGGCCTCTAGCATAATTATAAACTCACTAATATTGTGTCTTTACTTTTGGAAACATATCTACTGAAACAGAATGAGAATTGTATCATCATTAACATGAAACAGTGGAATAGTTGTATATAACTTTCTACCCTTTGGTAATTTCAATGTTCTACAAAATGAGAAGCATTTTTTGGTGTATGTAGGAATTTTCAAAGAGTTTTGCAAAGGTGTGGCTTTGACAGCTTCTTTCTCTAAAAGGAGCCTTAACATATTTTGCATAGCTTCCTCTGTAAAACACTGAGAATTTGGGTTGTTTGAAGGTAAGCCACCTGCCATGAAGGCTCTTTATTTTATGGCCACATATGCCAATGTTAGTGGCTTGGAGGAAAGCCATCATTTTTTGCCTCCTTTTCCTCCTAGAACTACTTTTTTTTTTCAACAGCTGTGTGGGACATAAGAAAATTTAACAAAAACTAAGTAATTTTAAAATAATTATCAGCCGAAGGGCTATTATTATTTTTTTGGGGGGGGGTATAATTCTTCAATGTTTGATTTAAGTTTGCACAACTTAGAGCCTTGCTGACATTAATCTGTTGGAAAATTGGTAAAATAAATTTGCTCCAGGCTCTGACCTTATGTGACAAGATGAGCCAAGTGTGAATTTTTACAGTTGAGTTATAAACCTCTGAAGAGCAGTTTTTTTTTTTATGAAAATGCTGACAGTACCTCAACTGTAGCAGTGTGCATGATCTGGCTATCCTTTTGTTAAAGAACAGATACAGGTAAAATAGCTATTAGAAACTGGTGTAGCCTTAGCTGGTTTGGCTTAGTGGATAGAGCATTGGCCTGCAGACTAAAGGGTCCCAGGTTCGATTCCAGTCGAAGGCACATGCTCTGGTTGTGGATATTGGCCCCCAATAGGGGGTGTGCAGGAGGCAGCCGGTCAATGATTATCTCTTATTGAGGTTTCTATCTATCTCTTCCTCTCTCTTCCTCTCTGAAATCAATAAAAATATATTAAAAAAACAAAACTTGTATATTTTAAAAAAATAATGAAAATAAAAGGAGAGGGAGAACTGGGGAAAAAAGATGACAGGAAATAAGTTAATTAACAATAAGAAAAAGATAACTCAGGAGATAAGTAAACAATCTTTTGGATATTTATTTTGAAGCCACATTATATGCATGAAGGATAGACTAACGTTTGTTAAGAAATTATATGCAGTCTTTTGTACGGGTCTGTTTTTATGGATCCTCCCACTGTTCTGGGTTCCTATGAAGTTGGGAGAAAAGCGTGTCAGGCACCCACACAAAGGAGGATGTGAGCACCTGTGACAGGTTTATTGGAACAAAAGCAAAGGGTGCAGATGTCTCATCCAGGACCACGTGGTTGAGCTCCTTCTCTGCAGAATAAGCTCCGCCTCCAGGGCCTGCATCCTGCACTTGTTCTCTCCAAGCCCAGAAGAAGGGCCAGGCCAGGGCCAGAGATTGTGTGCAATTAGCCCCACATCGCCAAGGCATCTGAAGCATCCATAGTTCCGCTCAGCCCATGCCAAAGCTTTAGTAGTCCAGCCCAGTCTCTGTCCTACACTGCTAGCTTAGTCTCTGTCCCTGGTTGTGCACTGAGGGGGCCTGCATTGCTGCACCCAAGCTGGTGCTGGGACCCAAAGTTGGACCTGTGTGGCTGCTACACAGAGAGAACATGTGTGAACAAAGGGGCAATCCTCTTGTGAAGCTTTCATTGTACCTCCTTGTGTTTGGAAAGGGGTAAGCTTTCTTTCAAACTAGCCCGTCTCTTTCCTGGCTCTTTCCAGGCCTGTGCTGGGCCCTCCCCCTATCCAATTTCTTTCCTGGATTTTCGGAGGTTTCATGTCCTTATCCTGTCTAATCCTTTTCCCAGATTTTCCCAGGCTAGATTTCTCCCCTTTATGGTCACCAATTTGGCTCTTACTGCATATGCCTCATAGTAGGAGCTCCCCCTGCACAATCTTGAGTTCTACTGGGCATGCAGCCAACAAAGGAACTTCTTTAGTTGTTTTCATTCCCCGGTAATCTGGGGGAAGAGACTGGCTGTCCTGTGGGGAGATTGGAGAGCCAGTTCTTTCTGCCTGCTCAGGTGAACAGAGGGGAAGTAACCCCCTTGTGGCCATCCCCGAACTGTATGGAAGCTATGGCTTCCTAGGTAGCCTGGCACTTGTACAAGAAATTAAAGTATTTTTATAATGCCTTTTGCGCTCTCTCTCTCTCTCTCTCTCTCTCTCTCTCTCTCTCTCATATATATATATATATATATATATATATATATATATATATATTTTTTTTTTTTTTACTAAGGTAGATTATATGTATACATATTTTAATGATTATAAATTGTTTATGCACTTAAAATGATTTGCTTAACCAAAATAAACTCTTTGTTTATATCGTGCTATTATTAAAAGAGCAGGGGGAAAAAGGTAGTGGTCTACATTATTAGCAATGAATGAATCAGAGATGTTACCTTTTTTGAAAAGTTTTACCACTTTATAGCCGTAAATTTTTGTTTTTACTGACTAATATTGAATATATTATATCATAATCCTATAGTTTAAGTACATGAAATTACTCAATTCATATTTGTTATCAGTAAATCTTCTGGCCAGTATAAACTTTTAGTGATTAATCTTTGAGTGCAACAAAAGTTATGTGTGAATTTGTGACTGTGCAGAGGATTCTGTGCCCCTAACCTCCCCTGTAGGCCTGGTCCTCCCCAGCTGCCCTTCCCTGCTGGCCTGATCACCCCTAACTGTCCTCCTCTGCTGGCTTGGTCACCCCAACTGTCCTCCCCTGAAGGCCTGGTTGCCCTTAACTGTCCTCCCTTGCCAGTCATATTGTGACCACATGGGACAGCCATCTTGTGCAAGGGTGTTACTGTCAATTTGCATATTACCTCTTTATTATATAGGAGGATTAGCACTTGATTTTATCCCAAATGGATATATTTTTAATCATACTTAAAATTAGAAAGAATGTTTTCAAAAGTTAGTCACAGCAATTATTTACTTTGAACCAATTATGGTCCAAGCAGAATGCTTCCTGTTTTCTAAATTCATCTTATTCAAATTTCACAAAAACTGTCAATTTCCAAATAAAAAACTGAAATCTAGAGTAGCTTCATAATACATACAAGGCACACAAAAATAGATTGATATTACATGGGTTTTATTTAATATATAGTGGTTATTAATATTTACATAGTAAGTTTCAAAAAATCTACAGCAATTTTTATTTAAATTTTTGAATAAAATAGTATAGATGGTTCAGTAAACATTATGCTTTCAATTATTGAAGAAAACTAAAGACATTTACTTGGAACAATGAAGCATCTATTAAATTTTTTCATATAATTAACCACAGGTATTTAATACGAGAGCATCTGAAAATAATTATAAAGATGTAATTATAATTGTATGCATATATTAGGAGCACACCTGAATCTTAATATAAACACAGAAATACTGTACTGTTTAGCCTAAAATTTTCTTTGAAGCTGGCAACTGGCACCTGACTTATTTCCACTTAATATTAAAAAATTAAATTAACTTTAAGCTGGTGAGAATTACATTTTTAAGTATTTCTTCACCACAGCAAAAACAAACAAATAAACAAACAAGATGCAATATAGGTAGCCCAGTTTTATTTGTTTTATACATCTCTTTCCAGAATGAAAATTATTTAAAAAGTGTGTTGTAAGATTTGAATCCTAGTCTGGGGCATTTGGTGTTAGTTAAGGTCACTGAAATTAAGTCATCAAAAAGATAAATACTATATTATCTAACTTATATTTGGAATCTAAACAAAACTGAACTTCCAGATACAGAGAAGAGATTGGTGGTTCCCAGAAGGAGTAGAGGATAGGCAAATGTGATCTAACTGTATAACCTTTCAAGTATAATATAAGAATGTAATGTAAAGCATGGTGATTACAGTCAATAACACTCTGTTGTATATTGTACATTGTATATTTGAAAGTTACTAAGAGAGGAGGTCCTAAAAGTTGTAACTACATGTGGTGATGGATGTCTACTAGACATGTTGTGGTGATTGATTTGTAATATGTATATATCAAGTCATTAGATCGCATACCTGAAACAAATATAATTTATATAAATTATATCATAACTAGGGGCCCAGTGCACAAATTCGTGCACAGGTGGGGTCCAGCTGGGCCTGCCATGGGGAAGAGCTGCAGGAGGTTGGCCAGCCAGCCCCACCCCTAATTGTTTTAAGCCACTAATTTTTATGGAAATATATACATAAAACCTATACACTAATCCACCATTCTTTAATGCATTCCTAGACCAAATTATATTAAATTGACTGAAATTCCATATAGATACCATGTTGTTTTTTTCCAGACTCCAGGAAATTCTATTGATTAGTCTAAAACACCCCACTTTCTGGTACAGCTATTATTTGAGGCTCAATTCATCCCACTTCTTCTAAGGAACTTCTCATAACCCCTGGTGTGCATTACAATATTATTTTTAGTTTTATCTTTTCATTGTATATAATGTTATATAGATGCTAGGTTAATACAGAAATGAATTAATAAGCTGTAAGTATATTTTAATGCAATTAAGGTATAATATATACCAACATTTGTTTGAAATGCTGCAGAGAAATTTCTCTGTCTACCATTCTAATAAAAGTCAACCTTAACAACTAATATTAATTTCAGAATCTGAAACCTGAGCAGACAATAACAAATCCAGCCATATTAGCTCTGCAGTGTTTGTGTTCCCTACCCTTTGGAGCATGGGTCCTCAAACTTTTTAAAGTGGGGGCCAGATCACGGTTCCTCAGAGAGCTGGAGGGCCGGACTATATGAACTACTAATTCCTACTGTAACACCTCGGCTGCGCTCACTGCCCAAAAAACCTGGCGGGCCGGATCAGACTCCTCTGCGGGCCGCATGTGGCCCGCGGGTCGTAGTTTGAAGACGCCTGCTTTGGAGAAATATAGCTGGTTGGTGATTCCATTCATGAATTGTAACCATATCCTTTCAGACACCCAGGCGGTAATAACTGTACTGGCATTTTATTGTTGCTAAGAGTAAACTCTTTCCTTGAGGCTGTTTAATGTGCAGAAATGTTCTCCCAGATTGAAGCTCAGGATACAGATCTTACTCTGTAAACCTAATCTCTCCTCAGTTTGCAGCTGCCGCTGTCAGTGCTTTCATTCTCTCTCATCTCACCTCCCCTTCCACTCCCTTGTCGCCTCTCCCCATGCCCCTGTCTCCAGTCACACTCTTTGGCATCTGCTCCACTTTCTCTTCACTCTCCCAGCAGTCCAGACACTCTGGGGGTATACCTGTGGCAAATGGTTATTCTTTCCTTAACCATAACAGATAATTCACAGGGGTCTAGTGAAGGGCTGTATGGCTCTGAGATTCACAGCTATTCTATGAATTTAAAGTTAGTCGACACTATGGTTCGGTGATACTTGCTGATATGTTTTCCCCTTTTTCTCAGTAAAAGAGATGTCAGTCATGTAATCACAATTGTATGACAATATAGATGGGGGCAGGGTGTTCATAGAAAAATTGTAAAGAGTTTAATAGGTCCATTACTCATATAAGTTCCATTTGAAATAGTGTATTTAGGGACTGGCAAATTGGAGAAAGAAAAATGTTGAGTAATTTGTATATAATGACAGCTTAAATGTCTGCATAATCAAGAAAGTTTAGATATCAACAAAACCTAACATTTTTATTGAGAGCTTTCTTTGTGTGTTTGAAATATAAGTGGTTAAAGGAAACATAGTATTTAGTGATAATGTTCAGTTATTTTTCTGATAAACATATAGTTTAAGTCCAAATTAGGGTTTCACAGTAATTTATAAACTTAGCCATAGTTAATACACAGCTATCAAATTTAAAGAATGTATAAAAGAAAAACACTTGGAAACATGTTTTAGTAGATTCCTTAGCACACATACAAAACTATGTCTGATTCCTGTGCCCTGGTCCTATATATCAATTTATATATACATATATATACATATATATATATATATATATATATATATATATATATATATATATTTTATTGATTTCTTACAGAGAGGAAGAGAGAGGGATAGAGAGCTAGAAACATCAATGTGAGAGAAACATTAATCAGCTGCCTCTTGCACATCCCCTACTGGGGGTGTGCCCGCAACCAAGGTACATGCCTTTGACCAGAATCGAACCTGGACCTTTCAGTCTGCAGGCTGATGGTCTATCCACTGAGACATACTGGTTTTGGCCCAATTTCTTTTTTTATTTTATTTTAAATTTCATTCATGGGATTCACCAAAAGTGTGGTATCCAGAACTGATCATGTCTACCCAGGTAGGTAAAAATAGACTTTTCAGCAAATTTATGCACTTATACCCTTTGTGTAAAATAAGAAAGGACTTCAGAGGTTGCAAACACATAATCTGTCTCTGATTTGAAATATCCCCTGAAGTGGGACAAGAAGTTTGAAAATATTCCTGGGATTCTCTTGGTATTTACGATTTGAAATATTAATAAGTAAAAATAAGCCAAAATTGGAAAATGAGATAGTCTTGATATTAAAATGACCTACCTTACAAAAGGTTGATTGCCAAGTTTAAACTCTTGGGGCTTCACGTAAGAACATTGACTTTTTCATGGAACCCTGTAAGATGTGTTCATTTAAATTTTGATCATATGCCTGTCTGTGTACTTCTGTGCATTTGTTCAGAGCTAAAATTTACATCTAACTTTTGATCCTTAATATTTGAGAGAATCTTTTGGAATACTGCAGACTATTCAGTTCTATAGTAAAACAGAGCACTGAACACCAGCGTAATGTTATTTATCTATATATTTGCGAGTTCCCACCTATAACTGAGAAATGGATTGGATCCTACGGATATTTCCCAGAATTGAAGAGTCCTCAAACTAGAGGCCCAGTTCATGAAGATTTGTGTAATAATGGGTCTTCCTTCCTCTGGTTACCAGCATTGCCTTCATTCTGACCAGAGCTGCCTTTCTGCCTTCCCACACTGCCCAGAGATCTGCAGCTGCTGGGGTGGTGCAGAATGCTTGTGTTTTTGCCATGGCGACAAGTTAAGTGTCCCACCCCACTCCAGCTACTCAGCTCCTAAGTATACAAATTAACCAATCTTTGCTGGGTTAATTTGCATACTCACTCCTGATTGGCTGGTTGGTGTCACATAGATACAGTAAATTAGCATTTTACTCTTTTATTAGTGTAGTTTTTTTTAAAAATTATACCATAAATGCTTATGTAATGACATATATTTAATTATAGCCCTTGTGAAAATTGTTCTCTAATAGAAAAAGTCTTCCTGTGTCTTTGTTCTATTTCATTTCTGCTAGTGTTAGCATATATATTTACTGTTGACTCAGTTAACATATTATATTTTTAAATGTTATTATTTTTCCAATTTCATTCCATACTCTTAAAGTCCCTACTGTTCTTCATATAATCCATCATAATTCCTATTGTGCTTTCTCAAAAATAGATCTGTAACCAAATAATTTTTGAAATAACTATAGATTGACAATAGTCAAAACCATCTTCAGTTTTTTATTGGAGAAAATATCTTCAAATGCCACCTAGTTTTGTTTCAGACCCTCTCTACTCATCTTCTTATGGTGGCTAGAATTTAAACAGGAATGCCTCCCTCCTCTTCTCAAGCACTTCAGTGGCTTTTTACTTCTTTGGCAGTAAAATCCAAAACCCAAACTATGACCAATGGGTCAAACTTAGTAACCATTGTGCTACTACTCTTATGTCTTTTCCTGGCCCTCCTCTCACACTCTGTGCTCTGGCCACAATGCCTTCCCTCACTGCTGTCCCTCCAGCACCTCAACCTGACCGGCCTCAGGGTCTTTGCACTCACTGTTCCTTCTGCCTAAACTGCTTTTCTTATACTTCTTGAGAAACTCATTTTCTTTATGTCCCTTTGAAATAGCCATTCCTAGAAAAGCTTTACTGAATAAATTTATAATATGATAACTGAGCTCACATTTCCATCATTTACCTTTTCTTTTCTTTTTCTTTTTTCTATATCAGTCCACCTAATTCAAAGCAATGTTAAGAGTGAAGGGATCATATGTTGTTATTTATTCAACAAAAATATAAGAGTGAGATTAATATTTGAGAAAGAAAATGTTTATAGTACTGCAATCAAGATCACTCAACAGGCATCATTTAACATAGGTTAGAGGTGCTGGGCCACTGAAAAGAAAAAAAAAGAGGATAAATCAGAACGAAAATCCACAGCAGGAAGTACATACTACAGGAGACAAGACTGAAGAGAAAACGAGAAATGCTTGGCTTTATCAAAGCTAGTGGTTCAGAGGAAAAGGGTATCCCGGATGTGACTGGAGTCTTTGAGAGGGCATATGTTTAGTTCAGATGGAGCTACCAGAAGATGATGGTTAGAACCAGATAGCACTGCTTGAGATATAGTCTCTCTATTATAACCAAATAAGCAATGGAAGTCAGGAAACGGAGTAGGAAATAAGGCTCACCAGTGCTCTCCAGTCCCATCTCAGCACAGACTGTGCGTATGATGAGATGTGAGATTAGAGATTGAAGTATGCACATTTTCATTTTCTATTCTTCTGACACAACTGTATTAGTTAAATCGTTAGAAAAGTTAAGCCCCTGGAATTTATCATCTCTGTCCCTTGATAAAATGTCTGCAGAGAGTTACAAATGAATATAATAGCCTCAAATGAAAAACACGGAAAGAAGTGGAATTTTAGAATAAATGAAGTACAAGCATGCAGATCTGAGAATCCATGTGTAAATATAATTTGGTAAAATGGTTTAAACATCCAGGGGTGTTTAGATATATTTATAAGTGCAGGAATAATTGCATAATTATTCACATTTAAGTGCCCTCACTGTGCTCTTTAAAACACTCTTCTTGATTTATTAATATTTAATACAAATGTATGAAAATGGTTTTGGATCAGGAGTATCACAGTGAGTTTGATAAAAATAGACACAAATAAAACATACTGTCACTGGTTTTATTTTTAGCGCTTATTATAGAAAGATACTGATTACTTGTTTTTAAAAACTACGTGAACATATGCTGGTGAAGAGCTCATCACTATACCTGTACCTATAAATAATTGAAAATACTATATTTAAACCTTTTCACATGTGATGTAAATATTATGCAAATTTATAATGACCCCCCAAAAGACAGTACATTTCCCAAATTTAATTTTAAGAAATTAAATATATAATTTATGCAAAAGTTGTATTCTTTACTTCCTTATTATAATTCAAATGCTATAAATTTGGTTGAAATTAGTTTAAACTATAATATGTATTTGTAGATATTTATCAGTAACTTTTTAATTAGCTCTCTTGTACCTATGGTGGCAAGTGAGCTGCAGTTACTTATGTTGCCCGTGAAACTTGTACATTGTTCTGATACAAAGCAATTTCAATCAGAAGGTTTTTATTCTTCATCAGTGGATTCTTATCACTATACATTTCCCAAATTATTTTGTCTATTATTAATCCTATTTCCTGGAGCCTGGAGAGGAATTGGCTCAAGAATGGATTTATATTTAATTGTGGTTAATTCATGTTGGTAAGGAATTTTACTAGGATTTTTCTGAGGAAATAGCAATGTTTCTTAGAGAAAGAGAGAGAGAGAGAGAGATCATTCCTCTTCCTGCTAGCAATATTGATGATTCTCAGAACAAGTTAGTCATGCTCCCAATGAAGAATCAACATTTTACTAACTTTTGTAATTAATGTGCATTTTTATTATGCTGTGTCTAGTCAGTACAAAACTCCACTTCTATTAGACACTAGAGGCTCAATGCACAAAATTTATGCTCTGGTAGAGTCCCTAGGCCTTGCCAGCAATCAGGGATGATCTGTGAGGCAACCTGTGGAGCAATGGGGTGGGGGGAGGGGCACTGGCACCGCCTTGGCTGGCCTGGTGCTGCCTGTTCACCAGCCCTGCCTGCACCATTGGTTCGAGCCTGAGGGTTGGGGGCAGCTCCTGCATGGAGCCTCTGCCCCCTGGTCATCAGTGTGCATCATAGCAATCGGTCATTCTGCTGGTTGTTCTGCTGTTAGATTGATTTTCATATTAGGGTTTTATTATATTGGATTCTTAGATGTCATTTAACATTCACCAAATGATATTTTCTAAGGAGAGTTAAAGAAAAACAAAGCGTATTTCTCTTCCCCTGCTATCTATATTTAAAATGTACTTATTTTGAGAAAAAAACATAGCAGGATCTTCTCTAATGTCTAAAAATGTTGGCATAACTCAATATCTCAGGCTACTACTGTGCATTTGGAGTTTGCTCAGTAGCCAAGTTCTGTGTTTCAAAATGGATAAGATGACCATAAATGGCAATTTAATGAAAATACATGTAATAGGGCTCTTACTATAATATATTATCCTATGAATTTTGAAATACATTATATATATATATGTGTGTGTGTGTGTGTGTGTGTGTGTGTGTATTATACACACACACACACACACACACACACACACACACACACACATAGTTCCCCTCAGCACATTTTAAGCTTGTTCTGGCCATATCAACTTTTAAAATAAGCAAAAGCCTTACTTCACAACCATTGTATATAAAAATATACTATAGTCATTTTACTTTCCTGTCTTATGTTAGTCTGGCAAGGTAATGTACCCCGTTGCTTTTTTTTCTTTTTCCTTGCACAACCTTCCCCCTATTCAAAACAGTTTTCATAGTAAAATATTTTATAGCTTAAACTGCTTTGAAATCGTGGTCTTATTGCAGGGCTGAAAAATACCCCCATGGATTTTCTTCACACTGAGGATTATTGGAATGGTGTATGGGACACACAAGTTTTTTAATTATCCATTTGAATTCTCCTAATTATCAGCCCTGGAAAAAAAAAAAAAAAAAAAAAAAAAGATGAACTGGTTGACTAGTACTCCAGCTGCTTCTTCCAAAGAAACCCAGTAGGTTACACAGGCGTCACCAGGAAAATCCATACAGGTGACAAATGCTGTGGTTTGCCAACTGTTTAACACGTGTAAACTCTGTAAGCAGCGCTTCCCAGGTTCAGCAGGTGCGGAGCTGTTTTGCGTTTCCCAGAAGCAGAATCTGCTTTCAGCATCGCCCAGCGAGGTCGGGCTGCTCTAGAAGCTCCTCCAGGCGTTGGCATGGGGAGCAGGGTCAATCAGGAAGCGCGCTGACTCCACGCCTGAGTCTTCTGCTGTGCTCAGTTCAATTAGACTCCAATATTCACAACATGTCAGTGAGAAGGGAAGGTCAATCACTGGGAAATTATATTAGCAGCATCTCAGAGGTAATTTTTGCTGTGTCTGGTCTACCTATCCTCCAAATACAGCAATTAAGGAGAGCAGTATAATAGGCTAACATTGTATTATATATGAAAGAAATCATATAAGGACTAAGTTTAAAAAGTATATGTAAGAACAAGGCTTCCGTGGTGTGTTCAGCATATCACCATCAACATCTTCTGGTCCATAGAGTTAGTTTTCTTCCCAAACTATATATATATATTTTTTTTTTTCTTGTCAATATTTTAAAAAAATATTGTCAGTGATTTTTTAAAAATATGTTTTATTGCTTTTTTTTTTTTTTTTTTACATAGAGGAAGGGAGAGGGACAGAGAGTTAGAAACATCAATGAGAGAGAATCATCCATTAGCTGCCTCTTGCACACCCCCTACTGGGGATGTGCCCGCAACCAAGGTATATGCCCTTGACTGGAATTGAACCTGGGACCTTTCAGTCCACAGGCCAACGCTCTACCCACTAAGCCAAACTAGTTTCAGCATATATATCAGGGATTTTGCTCTTAATTTTTTACAGGACAATCTGAGGTGTAACATTCTGGGCATGTCAGTTGAAAAATCAAATCACCAGCACATTTTTATTCCTTTAGATGTAATATGGACTACTCTCTTTTTTCCCCCCTGGTATTCTTTCATTTTATGCTAGCCCCATCAATTCTTTATATCTGCTTTCGTTTATTCTAATGTAGGACTCTAAAATTAGAAAAATAATGTAAAATTTAATGTTTACCAAAAGAGGTCATTTGGAGGAAGTTTATATAAATTAATTTGTTTCTTTACTGAAAATAGTGATGTTTCTGTTTACTATATATAGCAACTATTATGTGACATGTCATGTTATACTGATGTATTTTGATAGTATATTCATACTTAATTTTTCCTTATTATTTTTGAGGGTTGAAGTTTCAAAAGACATTAAATGAAATTGGATAGCATTTACCAAAATTGGCCAATAATTAATATTTAGATTGTCTAAAGTAGTAATTGATGCTTGAGTATTTCTTCCAGTTATATTACATATATGATCTCTAATTTTTTTTCTTATAGTTACTAGAGAAATAATTATGCTATATCAATAAGTTAAGATATAGAAAAATAAAAGACAATACCTAGCAAAAGAATAAATAATAAAAATCATATAGCATATATGCAAGATGATTATCTAAAATGCAGATATGTGTACATAACAATATATTATTTTTTGGAGTATGATCAGACATTATCTTATATGTTTATATGTAATTTTAAATGTATTTTTCCTTCTTTACCATGTACTGCATGTGTAAGTTGTTTACCAAAAACTGTGTTGGGTTGTCAGACTTTGTTGATTGTATAAACCTTTTTTATAGCAAGACAACAACAACAGCAAAACAAAACTCTTTGTCTTTCAGATGGGATAAAATACTTAAAATTTTCACTTATACTTAAATTTATGATTTTAATTTATATATTCTTGTATTTGTCTATGTTTTATAGCATCTGATTTTTCAGTCTTTCATATAAGAGCATGGATAGATAGAAAATAGATAAAGATACTAACACAGGCACACACATATACATATATTCATAGATATTTAGATCTAGATTCAAAATAGCTTATATATAGATCCTTATATATGTGTAAAATTTTCTTCTACTATTGTATCATTTTATATTTTTCTTCATAGTAAGGTTTTTTATGGAAACTAAATATCCTCTAGTAATATGTAAAGTGATTTTGTGAACAAATGAGTTTGAAAACCCACAATTCAATTTTTAATGAAATTGGTAACTGTTATGATATTTAAAAATAAATATTTACTAGAGAGAGAGGAAGGGAATAGCAAGAGAGGAGAGACAGAGAGAGAGAGAGAGAGAGAGAGAGAGAGAGAGAGAGAGAGAGAGAGAGAGGAGAGAGAGAAACAGCGACTTGTTGTACCAGTTATTTATGTATTCATTGCTTGCTTTCTTATATGTGCCCTGACTGGAGATTGAACCCACAGCCTTGGTGTATCTGGACAGTGTTTTAACCAACTGAACTACCTGGCCAGGGCTGTCATGATATTTTTAGTTTCTTCATTTATAACTTTTTATATTTAGCTTGCTGGGAATGTAGCCATTTTATATACTTTCTTTTTTATAAATAGATTCAAATTGATGTTATGAAATTAATAGCAAAGGGCACTGTTAGGACTATAGATTAACAATTATTATACATTGATTAAATTATGTACTTTGAGTTGCATTTCAAATAGCTTGTAGTCCTGTGATTGCAGGAGAGAAGAGTGTCTACCAATTTAGTTCCTAACTAAAGTTCTGTGAAATATGAGGCACATTTCTGTGTGTTGACTTGGAATTTATAGGCCTTATCTAGTTTTTCTTGTCCGAGTTTATATCATTCAGTATCAAAAATATAACCATGACACTGATAAAATGTTGCTGTTCATGTTGTTCAGAAAATACTGTAACTTAGGAGAGTCCCTATAAAATACCATTCTGACTCTGAAGAAATGGCATTTGGTGTTTGATCACTCACATTAATATTGTTTTATCTTTATGTCCAACAGTAAAATGGCAGTAATATTGAATTACAGATGACATTTTTATTAGCAAACTGTGGACTTGGATGATGCTTCTCGTTTACTGGACATGGTAGCAAGCTACCAAGTTAGACGGAAACATTCAGGAGCAAAACTTCCATTTAGGCATGCCCACCAGGTCCTTAAATACCATCTAAAATAACCACATGCAGAAGGAGCTGGATATGTTTAGATTAGAAGCTCAATAAATATACACAGAATTGAAGAGTCCAAGAAAGAAGGAAAAGGCCTGAAGAGAAAGAAAGCATGGGGGTGAGAGGAGAGAGGCTTGTGTCTCAAATATGAAGATACACTATTTTTTTAATAATGTGTTAGAATCAACTAGAAATTAAAATGACCATTTCCAGAACAATATTTTAATACAAAAACAATTTCTGTAGACAGAAAATTAACCAGTTGTTAAATTTTTCTAATGTTGTATTAATCACAATTATTTTGGTGCCTTGATGCCCTCCCTAAGGTCATTGCCAAATGCAATGGTTTTCTGTTCATTAGGCAGTAATTGGTAAGACATAAGGGCTTTTACACTTAATTCACGGAGTGCTTTTTATCATTTATAGTTCTTTGAATTTTCATTTTGCCATTATACCCTGGAAATGGCATATAGATCTATGATTTTATAACTCAAAAAAATTTTAAAGGTGATAAAAAGTAATTCCACATAAATTTTTTGAAAAACAATAGCATTGTTACATGCTGCTTTTAAGAAAATAATTAAAATTCACAGGAGGGATTTCCTATTGTTTTATATTTTAAAAAATTATACATGTCTATTCAAACCAAATATCAACTGACCAAATAGAAAATAGAATCATGTTTCGTTTTCCTTTTCCTTTTTAAAAGTAATCTTACATATGCATTATAATGAAAGGCACATTTTTCTCATGATCCTTAAGAATGAAAATGACTAATCTTTATAGATTATGTTTATATGGCTCTTACAAAAAAACTTTATTGATATTTTAGGGAGTCTCTAAAATAACTTTTGAAATAGGTTTTTGTTCTTCCTTTTCCAAGAAATGTGCCTACTTTTTTGTGTATGATATAAATGATCACTCTTCTTATTTCATTAATTTTAGTAATTAGTTTGGGACATAGAGAATAGATTCATAATGGTACTTGATTTTATCATTGCAACTCCAGCTAGTCAAGCAGTTTTGTCTTTATTACCATATATGTTAAGAGTTACAATTTTTAATTTTTTTTGTATTTTGATTATTTAGATGTCACTTTTAATATCCTATAAAGACTGTAATTTTTATTTTTAAATATATGCTTTGTATTGGCACCTCTACTGGGATAAAGAGATAAATATGCCTCATTGTGTAATAGTTTTCAATAAAAGGGTTTCAGCATGAAATATGGCCTTTATATACATCTCTTGGTACCTACTAAATAGCTATTTTAGCACTTTCATTTTTCTTACACCCTACTTTAATGATACTATATATCTTTTTTCATTTAATTTCATAAATATAAAATCCCCTAATGAATAGTTTGTTGAATACCCATTACATTAAAAAGAAAGAAATAATTGTTAAAATACTTAAGAAAACTATGGCCATTCTTCCCTAATCCTCTGCTGTTGCTGTTTAAAAATACCCCACCCATAGGAACAAGTTTGAGTGAATAGATGTTCTTCTGTTCAAAATCCTATTATGATTCATAAGCTAGTATCACTGTCATAGAGTGGAAATTTTCATCTTTATTGTTAATTTTCTGATACTTTTATTACATACAAATATTATGTAATGCTAATAAATAGTAAAATGGATTAAAATTTCATGGTTTTCATGAAATGGGTTCTGTTCTGATATATAGTTTTTAAGTGTCATCAAGGTCATTATCTTGAGGATATCTTATTTTGTCACATTCTGTACACATTGTAACTCAAGTCACAAGATTGGGCATTGTTATTTGAAAACAACAAAAGAACACACTAATCTGACCATTTCAGTGTGACTTACTAGCTGTTATTATTCCATTTTATTTCTACATAAATCTAAGAAGGAGGATAAGTAAGCATTCCACCTATTTCTTACAACAGGCTGGAGAAAGGAAAGAAAATGTGCAAATTGCTTTGTGCTGTCTCCTCCCTATGAATCATCTTGGCTATTAAATAATTTTGAACCCTCACTTTTGTGACAGTAGTTTGTAAACAGAAACTAGTTTGGCATGAATCCATTTTTAGTAAGTGAGAATATGAACAGGGCAACCTGTGCAATTTTAATGTAATGCTAAGACTATTGGGAAAATAAAGAAAGCATTATTATGCAATGTGCTATAACAAAAAAAAACCAAACATGTTTCCTTTTCTAGCTGAGCCACAATTTGCCTTTTGTTCTTGAAAAGTACAGAATAAAAAGGAACATTAATTCACCTCTTCTCAATGTTTTTTTTTAACGTGTTTGTGTGCCTGTGAGGATTTTTTGCATATTCTTAAGAATAAATTGAGATTTTTATCCCTATCATTCAAATTCTTTTCAGCCATTTAGTATTTTATGTTTTGAAGTTCCAAATTATTGTCTCAAATTGATTTTCTAAATCAGATGCTGCATTTTTATAGCATCATTATTACTCCTTCATTTATTTATATGTTACTTTTCACTGATTTTTCTTTAACTTTTCCCCCAAGTTACTTTATTAGTGTGAAACCACCCTGTTTTTTCCCCTAAATGGAACAGATGTGGTTGACTTTGGAAAAGGCACTTATTAGGATTAGAGGTGTATCTGGCGCAGAAGCCATGCCTTATTGTAGTACATATTGAGCAGTTGCTCAGATAACATCCTGAGTATGTCTCCTGACAGATTCCTGTTTACCAGGTCTGTGAACAATAGCACTTAATATACTTTTAAACTGATAACTATGTGGCCCAGCCCCTCAGGAAGTGCTGATACAAATTATAGCTATATTATCTGTGAGTGCTCTTAAATATTTGGGTGATACTCCTTGAAATTAAGAAACAATCCCCATTTGCTCTGGGAGCCTCTCATCCCATAATTAGCCACTCCCTTGTTGGTTTGTCTCAGTGGATAGAGGGTAGGCCTATGGACTGAAGGGTTCCTAGTTCAATTCTGGTCAAGGGCACATGCCTGGGTTGTGGGCTCATCCCCAGTAGGGGGCGTGCAGGAGGCAGTCAATCAATGATTTTCTCTCATCATTGATGTTTCTCTCTCTCTCTCCCTCTCCCTTTCAGTCTGAAATCTAAAATGTATATTTAAAAATAATTAGTTGGAACATTTTATACATATATTTATATGATAAATGGTAGAGTTCTTAAATCATGATCTTTTATGAGGATGCAGAGGTTTCTATTTCCACCACAGTCATAAGAAGGCGAGACCAGTAAACCAACCACTTTGGTTGAGTAGGATTCCATTGTATATATGAACCACTTCTTTATCTAATCATCTATCCAAGAATCCTTGGGTGATACCATGCCTTAGCCACCATGAATAATATTACAGTGAACATTGGGGTGCCTATATTTTTATGAATAAATATATTTGAAAAGTTCTAGGGATTGGCATATCATATGGAAAGTACCTTAATTTTTTGAGATGCCTCCATGCTATTTTCCATAATGGCTGTACCAGTTTACATTCCCACCAGCAGTGAATGACGGCACCTTTTTCTCCACAACTTCTCCAACACTTATTAGTTATCTTGTTAATAATAGCCATTTTAAAATGTGTGACTTGATATCTCTTAGCTTTGATTTGCATTTCTCTAACAGCTAATGAAGTTGAGCATCTTTTCATATGTCTGTTGTCCATTTGTATGTGCATCCTTCCATGTCTTAGTTGATAGTATGAAAGGTTCATTAACTTTTAGAATGTCACTTGGGAAGATTAAAAACTCACAAAATATATTTAATATTAAAACTATAGGGGGTAGTAGAGGGTAAAGGGGGGGCAATTATCCTGTGACAGGACATAACTTGCTTTGGCTGGTGGGTACACTATGCAATATATTGATCATATATCATAGAATTGTACACTTGAAAATCTGTATAATCCTGTTTACTAATGTCACAATGTTTTAATTAAGAGAAATAATATAGTGTGGTTATAAAATAGTGCAAAATATGTATATGTGTGGGAATCAGAAGAGGTCAGCTTACATGGCATGGAAGACTTTGACATTCTTTTTTATTTTAAGCATATTTTTATTGATGTCAGAGAGGAAGGGAGAGAAAGAGAGAGAAGTATCAATGATGAGAGACAATTATTCGATAGGCTGCCTCCTGCATGCCCCCTACTTGGGATTGAGCCTGCAACCTGGGCATGTGTCCTGACTGGGAATCAAACTGTGACCTCCTGATTCATAGTTTGATGCTCAACTACTAAGCCACACCGGCCAGGCAAGACTTGGCATTCTTGACTTCATTGATAGATTAAACACAAAGCATATCTGAAGGATAAACTGCAGATGAAGTAGGAAAAGCACTTACAGGACACACATTTCTGACATTGTCTAGCAATGTAAGGTAAAATTAGAAATAATTCTTTCTATATGATCAAAAAATGGTGGTCTAGAATTATTCGGGGAAACATACCTGAAAGTTTACAAATCAAGAGGGAATTACTTTGCTGAAGTGATAAATATCATTACTAAATATAATATTTTAACAACTAACTGAATACTTGGCCATCTCTCTGAGGCATTCATGTAAATTACATGATTTGTATTTACTTTTGTGCTTTTTCAATGTCACATGAACAAAGCCAAATTTTATTTTAGATATGATACCTAGCAATTTCTTTTGAAAAAGTAGAGAAAATAAAGTAGATTTAAATTTTGCATGTATTTGAAGAATGGGTATAATCATCTTTTCACTCTAAAAAGCGAGAATAAAATGCAGCATGATAAAGATGACTCTGGGGGAAGTTGGAATCACCTTACTAAAAAGGAAAAGTTCCTCACAATGACAGTGACTGCACTAAAAGAAGAGAAATACTTTGCAAAGTTGGGATGAGGGGGTGATAATTGTTGCCATGAATTGGATAGTGTACAATTCTTCTAAATACAAGCACTTTTGGTTAGAGACCTACTCAGTTGAAGAATTATAGCACCAATAATAATGAAGAGAAAAATAGATCACCTTTCAAGGAGACATAGAAACAGTTGTAGGTATATATATATATATATATATATATATATATATATATATAGAGAGAGAGAGAGAGAGAGAGAGAGAGAGAGAGAGAGAGAGAGAGAAAGTATTTCTTCAATGAATTCATTTTACCTTTGTTATGTTTACAGTGGAAGTGATCATTTTAATCTGAAGAAAGAACTAGAATAATAAGATATTTTCCCATAGAATATGATGAATTTGGCAGGTAGAGGTGGTGACCACCCTCCATGTCTCAAAGCTGATTAAGGGATTTATGCTTTTCCAGGGCACATTCAGGCTAATTAAAATCATGCTTATGTTTTCATTAAGGGGAGCAGAACAGTCATTCTTGAAGCTCATGATAAAAATGTATGCTAGGTAATATCATGTTATGTTCCTGTGTTGATTATCAGAGGTCAGGAGAGTAAAAGACAATCTTCCTTTATGAAAAATTAGTAATTTATTATTTATTTATTTGTACCAGAAGAGAAAGAAAAAAATTATGCACAGAGATAATTTCAGTTTTCCATTAAAACACAGAGTACCTAGTAACACATGTTAAAATAATAATTTTGAAATTTTGCAAAGCTCAATTTTCTCATTATTAATAAGGAAAAGTCTATACCTCCAACCACGACCTAAAATCTGCACATATCTTATATCCCTACTTCAGAGTTATATTTGGCAAATGTTCTTTTCAAATACTTAAATAGTTACATGTATGTGTGTTTTTCAAAAAAAAATTTGCTCCTTGTTATTACAGCTAATTTTTTAAAAAGAATGTTTGCGAGTTTATTTGAGCCAAACTGTCGACATATGCTGGGAAGCTGATTATTAATAATGACATTACTTATAGCTAGCATTAAGAACTAAGTATTGCCTTAGCCAGTTTGGCTCAGTGGATAGAGCGACGTGGCATGGCCAGAAACAAGCCAGTGTCCAGCGTTTCCATTCCATGCTGCAGCTGGGTATGGCTCAGCACTCAGGCCAGCTTAAATCCATCTGCCCATGTGTGAAGTCCCAGGAGGCCCTGAGTCATGTGAGCAGAGACCATGCAACCCTCTTCAGCAAGAAGGCCAGGGCATGAGAGAAACAGAGCGCTCACTTTTTTGTTTAGAAGTTGACATCTTCAGATTTCTCTGGTTTGCACTGGCCACACCTCTTTCCAGGTGTGAGTGATGGGAAATGTCGGCTCTGCTGTCACTCAGACCTTACTGAACCTGCGTCTAAACTGCCTTTGTCCAGCCTCTTCCCCAATCGATGAGCAGGGAACAGATTTGGACAGCTTTAAGTTTAGCTTTTTTTTTTTTTTTTTTTTTTTAAATATATTTTATTGATTTTTTTACAGACAGGAAGAGAGAGAAATAGAGAGTTAGAAACGTCGATGAGAGAGAAACATCGACCAGCCGCCTCTTGCACACCCCCTACTGGGGATGTGCCCACAACCCAGTTACATGCCCTTGACCTGAATCGAACCTGTGACCTTTCAGTCCCCAGACCAACGCTCTACCACTGAGCCAAATCGGTTTCGGCAAGTTTAGCTTTTTGACAAAGCTGAGTAAATGTCACTTCTTTCCTGTTAAATAATTACCAGGTTATTGCATCAGTAGCAGATGGACATCGACAACACAAATAACATTCTATGAGCATATTTTAGTAAAACAGTGCAGTAAGTTTGGAGTTAACTTATACTTCATGTTCTAGAGCTGTTCCTGAGTGATCACAGTCAGGATAGAAAGATGGTTTCAGATTGAACACAGAGTGTCACGTTCCTGTAATTCCTTCTGCTCAATGTCATGCTTGTTCATATTCAGAAAAAAAGAGAAGAAAAAAAAAAAGACCTTCAATATGCTATGATGTCAGAGGTAGAGCCTATTAATTTGGCAAATGTTTGCGGTTTCCTGGGTTCCCTGAGCACAGCTGTTGTTCCCATGTAGACTTCAATTCCAAGCCTTCCCTAAGATTACTTCAATTCACCTGTCATACTGCAGAAGGACGGGTTGACCCGTTCTCTCCCTAGGTAATCTATCTGTACAAATCAGAGAATAAAGTAAAGGCCATTCATTTATCTACAAAAATGTTCAGTCAATAGACTATTCTCTAATAAACAGTGGTATTTTTTTAAAGTTTAAAGATAAAAACTATTAAAAGCTTGTGACAAAGCTATAATTCTTTGCAGCAATTTTCAAATGTCATGTCAGTTGTATTACCAGTAATTGCTGTCACTGTCTTCAATTCCTCATTTATTCATCATGAACAGAGTAACTGGTTTTAATTGTTATATGGAAGAGCATTTTGGTATTTTCCTGCTTTTATATTTAATAAAAGTCCCCCCTTATTTGTATCTGAGTAAAAAAAATATTTTTTTCTGAAGTTTACATGCTCAGATAAAATTCTTTCTTAAGGAAAATAGTATTAAATGGTTATGCTTTTATATGTTTACAAGCTTTGATTTCCTTTCTACATTATTCTAAGAAAATACCATAATTGAGTTGGCACAAGCTCAATTCTCTGGAAGTATCACTGAGTATGCAACCACATTGTCATGGTGGAGATTCAGATATCTGTGTGCTTTTGGTGTACTTTTGGAAATACTTGGCATAAGCAATGTGATTACTTCAATCTAGTAATTTTACTTATGGAGAAAATATTTTAAATATGACTTTATTTTACTGTAGGTCATAATAATTTTATTTTTAAAGGGGTTCATTTGATGTAGTTTGGGTAGATAAATTATTGCCTGAGGATGAAATCAGACCATAAATCTGTTTTTGTATAGACCACAAGCAAAGATGTTACATTTTTAATGGTTATATTTAAAATTATTTTATTAATACCTACATGATAACCTCAATTTGCCTCTTTGCTACAAACCCTAGAACATTTACTACATAGTTCTTTTTTTAAAAAGTTCACCAACCTCTATGTCAATGGGGAGTCAGAAAACCTGAGTTGTAATTTCTTATTTTTAATGTTTTATCTCTGTGACATCAAATAGGATGCACTTAATTTATGTTAGTCTCAGTTTTTTCATCTGTAAATTGGACATAATAATGTAAACTGGACATAAATATTCTTACCTCATACAAATAGTACTTTGCAAAGGAAATAATGTATGTGCAATCTTTTTGAAAAATATACAACACATAATCGGATGCAGTTTTGAATCAGAATACACATACAACTTGACTTTAAGAAGAGGTTGCTGAATTGTAATCTCGGGCTACTTTTTAGCATTACTGACCTGGGAAAAGTTACCCTAAATCAATCCAAGTTACTTTACCGGGCAATAAATATATCTAAGTTGCTTTACCTAGTAAACTTTCTTATAACTTAGTTCTTTGTAAGAGTTGAAGCCTTACTGAGAAATAGCTCTAGGTAGATCCCTGTGTTCCTGGTTAAGTCTTCATGTTTCTCTGCGGGAAATCTTTCTTCATTGCTCAATGTTAGTGACAACTCTCCTGATAACAATTGACTGCTTCAGGAATGTCCTTCTTATGGGACTGACCCTCTTTGTGGTTCAGTTGCCTGGAAAACACCCTAAACGCATCTTGTTCTGCAGTTTGGGTGCAGGGTCTTCATTTCATTGCCAGTATTTGGCCTCTCAGGGCAGTTTTCATAGGTGCCTCAGTTTCACTCTGCCCCTCCTAAACTAACTTGAGTATCTATCTGTCTTCTGACTTCACCTACTCCACAGTAGTTCTGGAGTACTGGGGGGCCATTGTATATAGTGCTTTGGTGGGCCAAGCCCCAACTTTGATTTGGCAGATTTTCTTTGATAAGAATCCCCTTTTCCTGTGCAAATACTGTAAATCTCACTTGCTTACATAACAGCAATAGTCTGCAGGTCTAATGTAAAACCTAAGAACATCTACAGGATGTTCCTACATCACATACCAGTTCACAAACTCAGTGGTACACTCACACTCCCAGGCCTGCTTCTTCTGAGAACCACACGAGCAAAAATCACTCATAAAGATGACCCGCCTGTACTAAATTGACCACAGGTATGTGTCTGAGACTGATAAAAGCTTGTTGTTCTCTATCTTATTATGCTCAGGAGATTATTCAACATATACATGCTCAAGAGATTCAGCTTAGTGCAACTCCAGAGAACACCTCAACTTCAGATGGCTTCAGGGTTCATTTGTGTCCCTGAGTCACTCATATTACTGCCAAACTTCAGACCCGCTGAGCATTGTGTTTACCCATAAACCATTAGGATTTTAACAAATTAATGACCTCACTACCTCGTCTAAAATAGACTGAATTGAGTAGATGGTGCTACGAGGGACATTTCCATTGAGATTCTTAGCTAAGCTTTCCATTCAAGAATATGTCGAAAGTCAGTTCAGAAAAGCCTGAATTATTCTATCAATTTGCTCACTTTGAAAGCAATAAATATTCCCTAGAATATGATAATAATCTTCCTTTTAAATGTGAACATTAGAGAGAAAACATAAAGTTTGCACTGTAATAATTCTGGCATAATTAGAATTATTCTATTATAAAAGGGTTACTTTTGTTGTTCTTATTAGAATTTTATGTTTTAAGTTGTTAAAGCATCTTGCTTTAGAGCGAGTTTCATAATTATGTAATTTTTTTCTTAATTAAAGCTAGTAAAAGCAATGTGGCAACTTACTATAATCCATCATTTCACAACTAACCGCGAGTATGTTTGTCCTCTGTCGCTAATATAATAAATTGTAGGCTTTAATTATAAATGAAGTTATAAATTGTGAGATATCAATTATCTCAAGAAAATTAATAATATATGATTCTCATATCTTCATATCCATAGCACTGAGTTTAAAAGTTAATAAAAACAAAACAAAACATAAAATGACAATCTTCTGAAATCAAAAATAGCTCACCCTTCACCTGGAGAAGAGCACATACTCAGCGGAAGTATGTGAATTAAAAACAGTTAGATTTTAAAGTTGGCTTGTCATTATAAAATATGACTTGCACTAAAAGACATCTTAAATAAACTGGTATTTTCACCATTTAGAAGTCAAGAACCTATTTTTGGTCTTTTGATTAAAATAAACACACACACACACACACACACACACACACACATTTTGTGATAAAGGTAAATGGTCCTTGCTTTGTAGCCCCTTTGAGAGAACAGCCTCAATGAAATAGTCTGGTGTGGTGATGTGAAGCTTTTCATATTCCTAAGCAGGGCGCAGGCATCTGGAAATCTAATTCCCTAAAGATTTTTCTGTGCTGCTTTTACACAGAAGAGTAAAATGATGGAGCAGGTGAACATCTGCCAGTTACAGAAAACCAATATTTTGCTCAATAGGGCATTACACTGTGTGCTCAGCAAATATTTACTGAGTGTCTATTTTCCGTCTAATACTTACATTGAACACTGTGCGAACTATCAAATAGTATAGGTCCTTTAGCATAAAAGCACGTTGAAGTTTGGAAAGGCTTCAGATTAAGCCCCAGGAATAAAAACATACTGAATGGAAAATTATATCCTAATAACAATTAAAGAGACCAGCTTTTCTCTTTGAAATGATGGGAAATCAAGGAGAGTTTTTTCTTATAGTCAAGAAATTTACATTTTATTCAATAAACAACTGGGGACTTATAATAATGTCGATTACTAAAAGTTTTGTAATAATATATTTTCAGCTGTTGTTCTTAATCACTGTCAATAAGACATGTTGGTAGATGGATGTAGTAGCTTTTGGAGCTGAACTTAAGATATTATTGGCCAGCAAACTGCTTTGTGAGGTCTGTGATGAAATACTATTAACACTCTATAAGGTATTACTGGTAAGGACATGAATTCAAGAATCTAGTAAATTAGACTAACTCTTCAAGGTGAGTCCATCTGCATTCGTCACGTAGAGCCAGTGAAAACACCATGTGGTAATATATTGCAAAACTGAGCCCTTATCCTTTACATGGTACACCAACATGCACACAAATGAAATAACAGTGCCTAGAGTTTGCTTGCATATAGATTCCATCTTAATAATAGTTACTGATATTTACAGAGCCTTCATTTTGTATCAGTGCTTCTCCATGTCTACTAACCCACTTAATCTTATTTCTCTATATACACACGAACTCATTTCATAATATGCATCCTCCTTTTTAATTTGAAGAAACTGAGGCAAATGTATAAAAACTAAGAGCCCAATAGTTCACAGCTGCCATTTGCTGTCGTCCTGTTTCTGTGTTGTTTTAATCTCAGGGACTCACCAGATTTCCTGTATTTTTGACACTATTGTTATAACTGCACCATTATTCTACAAACGTGTCTGTATATTTGATGTATGCAAGGCAGGAAAAGTCTTATTTCAGACTGTTCACCAACAGCATCGGATGTGTTCAAACCCTGTATTACTGCAGAGAGTTTAAATTATTTTTAATAAGGAAATAGAATCACCAAGACAGATAGAAATCACCTATTCTTTATGTTACGGCAGCAAATTATTGACTTTTGCCTAAAGTGAAAAAGAGCAAGTAGACATGAAAAGAAACTGGGTATTACAGTCAGTGTGACTGAGGATAAAGTGAAACATGGTATTCAGAGTTAATGGAGTCACCATGAAGCCCAAAGAAAAACCTCAATTTAGTAAGTAAATAAACAGGACTAGGAGGATGATTCTTTTTGGAGCCACTCTGTAACAATACCAAGACTATGATAAAGTCTTTTCATCTTAAGGCTTGTCAGATGCAGCCTGAGACTGAGGATGCCCAATTATTTTTCTGTAACATAGTCACCTGCTGTGGCAGAGATGCTAAAGATGTGCTATGGGAAGATTTCCATGCACATTAAAGAGAAGCTCTACACAAATGGACAAAGATATGAGCGTACGAAGAAATAATTCAGCATTCCTCAGAGGACATTGTTTGAAATCGAATGGGACTTATACAAAAAATTTTGCTGAAATATTATATCGATAGGTACCAGGATGTTAACTTTAAAACTTGTTTTAAACTTGGACTAGAGAATGTTCTATGCAATTGAAGTAACCATTGGAAATATAAGATTGCTAATTCTATTTCATCTTCAATTTGGTTATTTTAGAAAATAGGATATAGGGTTAAAATATGGCAACTGTTACCTTTCTATGGATATAATATGGCATTTACAGTTTAATTAAATTACAGTAGTATTTTATCAAAGATAAATGAGGAAGGCGTGTATCTTTGCAACTTTATTGAAGCGTAACTTATAAAATCATCTGCACATAAAGTACAAACGAGAAACGTGTTGATAGATGGTGTGCCTTTGAAATCTCCACCATAATCACAATACATAATCATCCTCCCAAACGGATGGATGGTTTCTTATGCCCCTTTTCCATGTCTTATCCCATCTTCATCCTTCCTCAACTAATTTTCTGCCTCCTGTCAGCATGTTTTGATTCCATATTAATTTATATATATATATATATATATATATATATATATATATATATATTACTTATCTCTGGCTTTTTTTAAGTCAGAATAATGACCTTGTGATTCAGTTTTTTTGAGTGTCCTAGTAGTTTTGTTCCTTTGTATCATTTATATTGAATGAATGTACCACAGTTTATTCACCTGTTGATGGACATTGGATGGTTTTTTATATTATGCATAAAGTCAATTGTTGGTGTGTGTGTCTATGAATAGACATTTACTTTCTCTTCTTTGGGGTAGATACCTTGGAAACAGACAGCTGTTTAAATTTTTAAGAAAACTACCAAAGTATTTTCAATATATTATATTTCTATGAGTAGTATATGAGAGTTATAGATATTCTACATCATTGACAATACTTGGAATTGGTAGGGATTTTTTTCAAATGTGAATGTTAACTATTTGGTGGTAGAAAAATTCTTTAAACAATTATATATACTGTAGTTATATACTTTCCAAATAATAGGTTCATCTAAATTAAGGTTTTTTAATCTTGGGAATTTTTAATGAACAGAAAATCAATGTGATATTGTTTATCAAATTAATGCTCCCAGATCTTTCTACATTTCACAACTTTACACTCACTCTTCCTTCTCCCCTTTCTCACTTTCAGAACAGATAAAAATACTACTCACTAAGTAAATTAAAATGGCCCTTTTTCTTTGTACTAAACAATACTCTTCAGTAAATAGTACTTAATGTATATCTGTTTAATAACTTATATTTTAATCATGGCTAAAATAGGTGTGGTTTGGATTTTATATACATAATTGTAGTCATCACTAATTTTCAGTAGATTTAAGTTAATTTGCTATAAATTGAATTAAATATTATTAATGTTTTTATATTATTTATTTCATTTTGCATTCATTTACTAATCAGACTTAAAGGTACAAAACAGAATAAATCTGAGGTAACAGGAAAGGGGTACAATGCCAAACAATTATGTCTACTGAAAGGTAGTTATTCCTTTTGGTTATACATTCTGTTTTCATTTTGTTTTAAATTTTGAAACAACTGCCTACTGAAACGAAATTGTGGCTTTACAAAAACAATTTTTTAAAATATTATAAGTTAAGGATATGTGCTAAGGATGTCAGACTGCCAGCTAAGTCCTGCTTCCTACGGGAAGTGTGCCTAAGCCATCAGTTGGACATCCCCCAACGGCTTCTAGACTGTGAGAGGGCACAGGCTGGGCTGAGAGACACCCCCTGTGTTTCCCCCCCTCGCTGAGTGCACCAATCTCATGCACCGGACCTCTAGGACATAATAAATACCTGTCTTTAAAGGGATGCACTTAATTTTAAAAATCATATTCTTGACTTTTTCTTTCATCTACTCCATGTCCAGTTTCAAGGCAATGATTTCTGGCTAATTCTTAAATTACTCGAACTATGAAAACAAAATGTCATCATCATGTTATTTATAGAACAAAATAAAGATGTTAGGGGCATTACAGGGCATGAGAAAGAAGAAAAAGAATAATTGCCTATAAGCTTTTCTTCTTGACTGCCCGATTTTTTTTTTCTGATTTAGTAAAGAGGTTATCACAAATTATTAGTCAAATAATTTTATAGTTGACTGAAATCTTAGAGATAATATTGTCTAATTCCTCACGTTTTCCAATGAAATTAACTGAAAGCTTTTTAAATCACTCAAGGCGATAAAGCTAGTTATTGCAGAATTTTGACTATAGTCCAAACTTTCTGAGATCCAGTCGAGCTTTCTTTATTTCCAGAAGTTAGTATTATCTCTCATTCATAAATATATATGAGTGATGCTGGCCTCAAGCACGGGAAAAGTTACCTTAAAGACTGGTCAATCAAAGATATTTCACCTCCATGACGCATGTGTAGTATATGAGAATCTATTAGAATTCAGCAAGCATTCTTGTGTTAGTATTAGCATGCAGCTGCTGCTACTGAAAGATCAATTTGTTATTACTTTGTTAAGCTGCTAGTTTATTTTCTTAAATATATTTAAAACAATTAGCATTAATATGGGAGTTCTGCTTCCCTGATGATTAAATCACCACAAAATGATACAGAGAGGCAATATTTGAACCTGAAGCTCATAGAAAATCAAGATGAGATTCACATAAAAAATTTAAGACCAATATCTAAACTATTGTCTTAATATAATAGTCAAGATGAAGGAAAGACTCTGAGTAATCTAAGTGAAGAAATTCCTGCACATATAAATCTCCAGCTTCCGACCAGCTTGGGATTTTTTTTTTTCTTTATTACAATTCTCACTTTTAAGAATACAACCAAGTAAGTGAAGAAAGAGTGTCTTCCATTTAGATTTCCATTTAGATTCATTATTGATTACACCATGACTCACAAGAACATTTTTGTTAAGCAAGGTGGGGAACAATGTGAGCCTTGTCTGAAAAGAGGACAGTAGGTTTTCCACTAAATATCGAAGACCAAAGGACAGTCACTTGCCTTTTTTTGTTCCCTGTATTAAAATATGAGTAAAATACTTACTGTAACCTATTTCACAGATTCCTGTAATAATCAAGTGAGATAATAGGTGGGAAATTTCTTGGCAGTGTTTTAAGGGCTGATTTAATTTGAGTTAACATTTTATAAAAGAGAATATTTATTAGAAGCCTTGGAAAAGTGTGGTCATAGAATTTCTCTGTAAGATAAAGAATGTGTCTGACAATTTCAACAGAACATATGAAATAGTAGGTTTAAGTAACTTCTAGATAAACTTGAACAAGCTAGAAATGAATTTATCAGCTCCATAGTTTATTTTTTTTAAATATATAGTTTTATTCATTTTAGAGAGGAAAACAGAGGGAGAGATAGAAACATCAATGATGGGAGAGAATCATTGATCAGCTGCCTCCTGCACACCCCCTCCTGGGGATCAAGACAGCAACTGAGGCATGTGCCCTGACCTAGGATTGAACCATGACCTCCTGGTTCATAGGCTGACAATCAATGAGCCAGCAGCCAGACCCATGGTCAGCAAACTGTGGCTCACGAGCCACTTGCGGCTTTTTGGTCTCTTCCACAAAATACCATGGCCTGGGCGAATCTATTTTGAAGAAGTGGCATTAGAAGAAGTTTAAGTTTAAAAAATTTGGCTCTCAAAAGAAATTTCAATCGTTGTTGATATTTGGCTCTGTTGACTAATGAGTTTGCTGACCACTGGGCCAGGCCATCAGAGCTACCTTTGTTCAGTCAAAGGCTTCCAGGTGGAAACTATCTACTGTGGTTAAAGTTAGCTTAACTTAGAGTGCACTTGTTTTAAAAAGTTCTTTTTTAAGAGGTCACTCTTTAAGTGCCTCAGAATGAGGCTTAAACCAATACAAAACAGAGTGCTTTAATTGCCTGACCACTAAACACGGAAACCTGGACCCCATCAGATTTGCACTTACACATGCTGTGTTAATAACTAGTCAGGATCGTTGCAGAAGAAATTAGCAGGTACATTTCCTGCACTATTTGCTTACGGTGTATTTATGTGCATCAATTTCCATTTAAGCAGCCTTTTTTCTACGGCGATACTCTAAGGCCACTTTATAATCGGGTAATGAGCTTCCTGCTCCACAGCAGCAGCAGCAGTTACCCTCTCTCTCCTGAGGTGTATTGACTGGTTTCTTCACCTTCAGCTCTCCCCCGCCACCAGCTGAGGGAGCAAGAGACCTCCTCTGCCAGGGACACAGTTCAGCCCTCCTGGGGCTTTTCACAGGTTCACCTGTTCCAAGTTCAAGTGCCTGCTCTGTCACAGCAAATCGGTGACACTGAAGATGTATTGTGTCCAAGAGGTTCCATCATGCAGCCTATATTTTAATGAAATACATGTTTTAAAACTGTACTTGGAAGTACATGTGGCAAACAAATTCTCCTTTATGTTTTGTGCATTCCTCTACTGAAATGTGGGGCTTACAAATATTAAAATATTACAAAGACAATACTCTCTCTCTCTCTCTCTCTCTCTCTCTCTCTCTCTCTCTCTCTCTCTCTCTCTGTCCTCCGCTCTCCTCTCTCTCACTCTCTCTCTCTCTCTCACACACACACACACACACACACACACACAAAGGGAATGCCATATGTCCCAAGTGAAACCCACTTGGAAAACAGAAATGCCGACCACACCACACTGTATCTTTATGAGCGGACACTGTCAGCTTCCTCTCTGGGAATGAGTTTTCTCACCCTCAGACGTGTAAATGACTCCTCATCTGTCCTTTTTATGTTATTTGAATATAATTTCCTCCTACAAAAGCGAAAGGTGTCAAAAACTAGCCAGGTGGGGCTCTGACATGTAGTTAAGTGACCTCTTTGTAAAAATGAGCTCTCTTCAGGAAAGTGGTAACTTTTGATGTGAGGTGGTCGGAGATGGATATCAGCAGGTTGTTATGGCACATGGCTAGTTGAAAATGTTTGACATTTTGATTCTCTCCCATGCTTGCTTCCTTCTCCCCCCACTCCCCACTTTGTTTTTAGACAATTAGCACTTTAACAGATAATAGAAGAGATGTCTCCCTTAGGTGTTATGTTGTAGTTCCCCTTTGTTACTCAGGTTAATAGTATAATGCAAACACCTTTGCCAGTGTGATGCTAATTTAAAATGCCATTTGCAAAACTACAGAAACAATGCTGCATTCTCTATGTCTTGGTTGGGGCCCTTTGTCTTTAAGAAACTGCCATGCATGCTAATTTAGGACGAATATCTCCTTTTTATAAACCAGAGACTTGCACTCTGGAGGGCTGTGAGAAACCCTTCCGTGTATTTTACTTAAGCAGAGGCTGAATTATGAATCAGGCTTGGGGCACAGACAAGCTCAGCTCCCCCTTTTACCCCACAGCTTCAAACACAGTCCAGCTTTCGGCTTGTCTTGCACCTCAGCTCCACCAGCCAGCCCATTAATTGGCTGACTGCACCTGATCTCTTCTCACAGGAATGCACCTTGCGAAACAGCCAGCGAAAGCAAGCACATTTGTCTAAGTCCTCCCATGGCTCAACCCTGTGCAGAATCGCCTTGCAACATGACAGCTGTAGTTTGGTCCATGCATTAGGCTGCAAAAAGACAAGATCCCCAAGTGGCCTCGGCGCCTTTTCTGGTTCCCAGGGGACCCACGACCCCCAGGGGCACTAAGCCTGTGCGCGGGGGCGCCTTCCCTGCTAATCAGGTCAATGATCATCGCCCAGCTCCAGCTCCAGGTCCTGCTGGCAGGAGCCCATCACAGCCATCAAGGAGCCCGCAGAGGAAGCTCAGATCGCTGGGGAGGGTCTCCTGTGCAGGAGAACCTCTGAGGATGTCAGCTTGGCCATGCATTCATTTATTTGCCAGCGGTCCTCCTAGGCAGTGAGGGGCTCAGCGCACACAGGAGCAGGCGGCGCAGCGTGCAGCTGCTGGGAGGGTGCCCAGTGAAAACTTGCATCTCCCCACCCCGCGCACGGTCCTTTGGGCTGGCTTCTCTCCTCGTTCACGGAGAATATTTCAATGAAGGTAAGTGGTCTGGGAGGCTGCGTGGCGCGGGGTGTCTGCATCGGAAGTTCTGACCCACTAAGCCGGCGCTCTGCACTGCAGCAAGGGGCTGTGTACGTGGGGCAGGCTTAGTTCCCAGCCAGGGGGTCCGGGCTGGAAACTGGGCGTTTGGGTAGGGATCTTTCAGACCCTTGCTTCTGGCATAATTGCAGCCAGCCTTACATCAGGAGAAAATAGAAGAAGATAGGGGGGGGAAAGAGAGTGGATTTATCATGTCACCTTTTTAATAGAGAACTATGGTGCAGTGCTAAGGTAACTTGATTTTGGCTGAAGTATGTGGCTTATGTGAATGGGCAGACTCTCTGATTCTAAAGTTTCCAAGTTAAATTAGATGGGAAGAAATTTTGCAAATGAGAGTTGAAATGTCGTGCGGCTTTCTACTTTAACAACGTTCCTGAGCTCTTGCTGGGTTAAGGATTTGGGGCTAGATCCTTGAATGTTTTCAGTGTCCACTTAGGAATTAAAAATCTAAATGATATACTTTCTGATATACTTTTCTGTTAAGAAAAATGGACTAAAAAAAACAACTGATATATCATTGATATGATTTATGGTTCTGATACAAGAGAGATGGGTTTATTTTATAAAATATGTTAACAAAAAAGAAAAGAAAGTTAACTTCTTTCCAAAGAATTCTTCAACAAGAAGTTTCGTTTTTGTGTTTATCGAAATTTTGTGTTTGAGGTTGCACTTTGTTATCCAGCTAGATGAAATGAGGTAATTCTTGCATTTACATTGTTTAGAACAATGATCTATGTAATTTAGGAAAGCTAGTCATTATATCAGTCCAAAATTATTTTTTCTAAACCCATTTTTCTCATAAGTGTGTTAAAAACCATCTATAGAGAATAGAAGCAACTTTCTTCCAAAGTTGGATTAAATCACTTAAACTTTTTCTTTTCTACTTTCTTTGTACATAGACTTATAGCCTGGTGGTGTTATGCCACATTATGATAAAGTCCTACATAATCAAAAATTATAAAATAATTCTATCACTATAATTACAAATGACTAATTGATTGGCTAGCACTCTAAGCACCTGAGTGAATCCTAGCAACCTCTTGCCTTATTATGGAATGCTTGTACTTGAAGATGCTTTTCAAACAATGAAACAAACATCATTTAAAATATAAATATATATCATTATAAGATGCATACTTGCACATATTGAATTTCAATATCCAATCAACTATGCTGAAGCACTATGTAAATATCTAACTGCCTCATGTAAAGATTTGTCACAGTCTCTTTACTGTGCTTAGTAGAATGTGCTCTCCTATTTCATGAAATGTTGATTCCACCTTCCCTCCTGTGGTGATGCTGAGGTGAGGTATTTTATTAAGATGTGAGAACATGGTTTATATTAATTGGCTATCTTTCTGAAATTCTCTGGGGAGCCTTTCAGGCTGACGTTGGTATTATTGTTTCCCTCACAGGAATAAAGTATTTTTAGGGTACCACAGGGGCTGACAGGTACTTGCTGGTTGTATGTTTTTAGCCAAAGCGAAGACATTTATCACCTCTGCTGCAGTGAGACTTCTCTTGTTTCTGGGGGAAATGGTTTCTCTAGTGATTCAATGACCCTCGAGAGAAGAGTGTGTTGACTACAGGTACTGTCCCTGGATGGTTGGAGAGTTTTTTTCTTAAGCAACTTTGATAAACAGGAAGAGGCAACATGAACCAAATTAGGGCCACATTGGCTAGTGACAAATCGGTACACTGCTGAAAACACTTCTGTGTTTTGAACTATTTATTGTGCCACATTTGAAATTGATGGAAGTATCCTACCCAATAAACATTTACTTACTTGATCTATTGACCATCGAAGGTATAAGTAGTGTAAAATGAAGTATTTATGTTTAAAAATATAAAGATACCTGTAGTTTTTATTCAAAAGATGTAGTTTTTTTTTTCCTTTTTTTATTTATTTTTATTTTTATTTTTTTAAGAGGGAGTCACTGTTGTAGTTGTATTAATTTGTGTTATACTGGCTAAAAGGGAACGGAGAAACTTCTGTGTGCAAGTGAGAATTAGGAGCTGTTCATATTTGGTAGTTCTGCTTCCTCAATCAGACTTTTCCACTTTTTTATTGCTAGGTGCCACCTTACCTCTAGAATCTCTGTCAAATCCCATTTTTTCATCTATTTGGCAGTAAATTATTACTTCCATGAGACTAGAAAACATTTTATAGGATAACCTCACTTACCAAGAGTAGGCGGTTTCAAAATTTAAACCAAATAAATCTGCTAAAATGTTATAAAAGTCATCTTAAGATTTATAACCTGTTTCTCAGTATGTGGTACTTTCAATAAAAGTCAATGGGTCCCTAACAGGTTTGGCTCCATGGATAGAGTGTTGGCCTGCGGACTGAAAGGTCCCAGTTTCTATTCTGGTCAAGGGCATGTACTTTGGTTGCGGACACATCCCCAATAGGGGTGTGTTTTGTGTGTTTCTCTCCCATTGATGTTTCTAACTCTCTATCCATCTCCCTTCTTCTCTGTAAAAAAAAAAAAAAAAAAAGAATATATATATATATATATATATATATATATATATATACACATATATATATATATTTCCCCCCCCCCAATGGGGGGAGGTAATGTCTAACATAACTCCTAAATGTCAGACATCTAGGTTCTAAACTTTATGTTTGATTGTATTACTTTCAAATCAAAATGATAGTATCAAAGTTACTTGCCTCAGTTTTCCAGATGAGGAGATGCAGGCTGTGAGTGGATAAGTAATTGGGCTAAGGGCATACCAAAGTTACTGGGTATGTGATTCAAACTCTTATCAACTTGTATATGGTGACTTTTTCCAATATTTGATATAATACTGGTGAATATTTTAATATGATTGGTAAGATAGTACAACTTAGTTATATTACCTTCAGAATAGTTTAATTCTTGGCTAACTCAAAATAAATGATTGTAAATGTCATAGTCATCAGTGTTTGAAACAAGCATATACTTGGTTCTTTTGGGTTCTGAAAGAGGTTAGTGCTTGAGTCTTTGCATCAAACTCATTCTGATTATTATTGACAGAAAAGGCATTCTCCCATATGGATATCCAGGACAGAAATTTAATGTCTGTAATATGTGCATCTTTCCAAAGAGTGTTGACATACTCTCAGGATAATATAAAATAAAAGCAGATAGAGATACAATGAAATTATTGTATTGAAATAATAGTAAAAGGAATTTAAGGAGAATTCATGATCATGGCAAAAGACAGTCACAATATTAGAAAAGAAAGAAATAACAGCTGGAATTGAATGTTGGAAAGTGGACTAAAACAAATCAATGTTTATTTGCTGTGTTCACTTTATATAAACTTCCCATTTTTACAGATATTTGCTATAAATTATTATGTTGATAATATGAACAATATACCAGATATTATAAAGAATTCATTTTAGTTAGAAGAATAATCAAGAAGTATTTGTGTATAATATCTAATAATCAGCCAGCTTACTTTCTGTTCTCTTGGTTTTATAGTAAGCTATTGCTTATTCTAGCTGTGTATATGAGTAATAGAAAAACAAGGTATATATAGATAATCTTCTTCAATACTATTCCAAAGGAATGAATATCACATTAAAAGAAAAAAAAACAGTATTAGCCGAAACCAGTTTGGCTCAGTGTTAGAGCATCGGTCTGCGGACTGAAAGGTCCAGGGTTCAATTCCGGTCAAGGGCATGTACATTGGCTGTGGGCACATCTCCGGTGGGGGTGTGCAGAAGGCAGCTGGTCAATGTTTCTCTCTCATCGACGTTTCTAGCTCTCTATCTCTCTCCCTTCCTCTCTGTAAAAAATCAATAAAATATATTTTAAAAAATACTTATAATTCTTTAAAAACAACAAAAAAAAAACAGTATTATAGGGAAGCTCGTTATGCTGAATGCCCATAATGTCTAGGTCTCCTCACCAAGAAAATATGACCAGGCCTAGCTGATCACAGTAGATTTGAACAAAAATGAAGGTGCCTGTGTGTGGCCAGTGCCTACCATATGGTCTTACAAAAGAACCTGCCATTATTAGCAACTCTGTATTAGATAATAAATACTGAATTAGATGACCTTAAATATGAATAAATGTGGATAACTAGTGGTCAATGGGCAGAAATCAAAACTGAGAAACATAGAGATGGTGGTCTGTATAAGTTACAAATAAATTAAAGTCATGAGGCTGAAAGGAAGGGAATTAAAAAAGGCTAATCCCTTTAGCCTTTAATTAGAAGAGCCACTTTTTTTTTTTTTTTAATTCACCATGATAGCTAAGCACTAGGAGGGAATTTTCCCTTGAGGAGGCAATTGGGCTGGGTTATCTTGAGTGATATTCCAAACATGCCAATGCAATGGTGAGACTTTTTCTGATTTTCCACATTTTTCTCTATTGCGTCAGTCTCATTAATCAGTATTTCTTACAAACCAAAAGATGATAATTGGCCCAACATTTTATATATTCATAGTTTTGGTTGATAATGGATAGGGTAGAAATGTTTAGTGGCTGCAAGTTCAAATTTTAAATTCAGCTACGTGGATTCTAATCCCACTGAGGAACTTAACTAGATTACTGACCTTGGGCAAATCACTTAAGGTGTCTGAACTTTATCTCTATGATCATTAAAATGGAGTTAATGACAGTAACAATCCCATAGTAGTGTTGTGATACATAAAAGAGCTAATTAATAAAGCAGAGTTACAATTGTTTAAGTGCTTAGGAAATTATAGTTGTTATTATAAATCAGAAACTTTGTTACCATTTTCTCACCTTATATGTCAAGTAGAGAAAATTTGGAATATTCTCTCCCCCTAAAATTAGTTCATACTTGAACCTTATCAGATGCTTCTGAGATACCACTGTATTTATAACAGTACATTTAAATTTTAGGGAAAATACATATATGTATGTATGTATGTATATTGCATTTAGACAGATGAGTGAATGTTTTTTGAGATTATAAATGTTGGAAGTTATTCATCACCATGAATATATATATATATATATATATATATATATATATATATATATATCTCACATGCATATGTGTATCTATATATAATTACCATGTATATGTGCATACATATTTATACAAAAGTATTCCAAATTTTGTATATTGATTCAAGTAATAAACATAGTGGAATGTATTTTCTGCAATGGAATTCATTGTTTTCTTCCTCCAAGCCATGAATTGTGACATTTTGGTATATATAGGAATCGGTGGCTATGTGTCTTAAGGCAGCAGGTTCCTGAGTCTCATACCTAGAGTACAGATTTTATTAGTTATGAGAAATTACTCAAGAGTGACAGCCTTGAGACATACACAAGTTATTCTGATGAAATCTGAATAGACAGGTATGTGGCCAGATCACCAGGATTTGAACAATATCCCAGGTAATTCTAATATGCAAACAAGGTAGAGGATTGCTGCTATCAAACAGCAACTCCAAACATGAACATGCATGCAGGTATTCTGCTGCTTCTGTTCAGTGGTTGTGGAGTGGGGCCTGAGATTGTGCAGGTCAACAACCTCCCAGGGATGTCAACACTGTTGGTCAAGGAGAAATGCTGCTCTCATTCTGCACCACACCTTCCCTTCCTGCCATGGTTACCATGGGTGGGCAAAATGTTCAAGAACCTACAAGCAAGAGAGTTACAGCCCAGTTCACCTTGATGAAACTCCACAAGCTCTCTCCCTTAAAGATGGGTCATGGGAAGATCAGAGCCAGGTCAAAATTGAGACTGTTGTTTGTCCATTTTAATCTCTTGTTTTTTAAAAATATTTTCATTGATTTCAGAGAGGGAGAGAGAGAAACATCAATGATGAGAGAGAACCATTGATTGGCTGCCTCCTGCATGTCCCCTATTAGGATGGAGCCAGCAACCCAAGCATGTGCCCATGCCCAGAATTGAACCTGGGACCCTTTAGTTCACAGGCCTATGCTCTATGAACTGATCCAAACCAGTTAGAACTGTTTTAATATATTGTTGATTCCCACTTACCCACTCTGGAAATAGATGAGTTGAATGTTTTAGAAAACAAGACATTTTGGTAAGCATGGACAACATATTTCATTCTTTGCAGTTAAGTGAGAGCAGAGAGATTATTGCTTTTCCAAACCCACTTCCCAATGTGTAGAAATGTTTGGCTTTTAGCAACACCCATGATAACTCCACACCAAAGTTGAAAGCTAATCAGAAACTGCTGACTTTTCAGACACCGTTTCAGTTCCCTTCATCCTAGAAATGCAGTCCTGAGGCTTCCTTGTTTGTCAGTGCAACTCTTTCTCTCTCAAAACTAAATGACAAGGTATTGATTTCAGTTCTCTACTCTAATTTAACTTTTTTCTCAACTCTCTTTCCAACTGCCACATGTTATTATTATTGATAAAACCTACAAAATACTAAGGAAAATATATTTCATTAATACAGACACACATTTTGGATGATTCACATGGTCATTTTCAATACTGCAAATCTGCCTCTCCTCTTGCTAGATAATCAGACTCAAAGAGAACTATTTAAAGGTAATGTCACTCACATTCTTCTGAGGGTAACATTTGACCCTTTTATTTCATAAGTAAAATCTAGGTGTTACTCTCTTTGACAGAAATTGTCTCTTTTGAGCAACACTTTATTGTTAATTGTCACTAAAATTAAGTAGTAGATGTTATTTACTCACAGAAGTTTTCTTTTACCATTAGGTACAAAATATCACCCCCCTCATTTCTTTCTCATTTATTCATCTAACATTTAATACTTATTGCCTGACAATAGGTTCTCCAATGAGACCATAAGGTCTGTAAAGAGAATTTTTTATTAAGGGCTGATGCCGTGGTACTTAGGTCATTGTCTATCATATAGGTAGTACCTACATGTTGAAGGAAGGAAGGAAGGAAGGAAGGAAGGAAGGAAGGAAGGAAGGAAGGAAGGAAGGAAGGAAGGAAGGAAGGAAGGGAGGAATGAAAGAAGGAAGAAAGGAAAGGAGGAAGGGAGGGAGGGAAGATGAAAAGAAAAAGAAAGGGAAAGAAAGGGAAGGGAAGTTTGAAAAGAAAAGAGAAAAGAAAAGAAAAGAAAAGAAAAGAAAAGAAAAGAAAAGAAAAGAAAAGAAAAGAAAAGAGGAATCAAAGAATCTTCCAATCATGACACCCAATGGGTCAAGTTGGAAATTGAGCAATCATCTTTGTCTTACCACTTCTCACATTCTACATATCCAGTCAAATTTTGGACCTTTCAGTTATGCCTTTTAAATCTCTCTCAACATAAATTTTCATCCTTGCCTCCCCACAGTTCACACCACCTTCATCTGTCATTTGCTAGTGGTCTCTTTATTATCCTCATCTTTGCATAAAAGAGTGCCCCCTCCTGTCAGAAGGCTGACCCATCTTAGCATAAACTTGCTTATATTGTTCTATGGTAAAGGCTTCCTTTTCAGTGTCCCCTCTCGGTTAGAATCTAATTCAAACCTTCCTGTGGTATCCATGTGTATGCAACATCTGGACGTTGCATCATCCCTTGCCTTGCCTACCCTCTAGCAGTCTATTTCCCAGTCATCTTTCGGTTTCCTGTCCCTGAAATTCATGATTTCTGCCTGTCATATCAAGTTGACATTTTCCATGCAAGATTTTATGACTGGCAAAACTCAAGTTGTCACTTCATCTGAATAGGTTTTGGCCCCAACAAGTCTAGTTGAAATGCTCCCCCTATCAGTTTCAATAGCACATTTTATGCCCCTTCAACTCCAGTCACAGAACTCATTACAACATTTAAAAATGCTGAAACCCAAACTCTGTGATGCCAATTTTATACCTATTTCATTCACAACTGTGCTCCCAGGAACAGTCCCTTGTGTATACAAATCCTTTGTTTAGAGAGAGAGAGAGAGAGAGAAAGAGAGAGAAGTAATGTAGTTCTCTGAATTCAGAAACAATCTTTATTCATAAGCTTTTCCCTTCCACCTTGGCAGTTAAATTTCTGCCATTCTGAATAAAATTGGGCTTCTTCATGTCACCTTCATGAAGTATCAAAAACCACGAAATATATAGCAATAATTATATAAATTCAAAAAACCACCATGCCTGTAGCCACTGAAATTTATTTAACACAGTCTGTATATTACATCCACCCACTGGACTATGTGGATATCTCCTCCTTTAATGAACGGTAAAATTTGTTCACATACGTTGGTAAAGGTCACCTGGTTTTAATCAGCTCCTTTCTATGTAATAACCAGGTGGCATTTCAGATTCATTTGTAATCAATGAACATGCGTATTGTAACTCAGAGTACACTCTTATAGCTTCTTATTTAATAAAGTGATGATATATAGCACTATAGGGGACTCTGCTGGTTCCTATTCTTAGGCTTTTTGGTCTTTAGAGAAAAATAACTGTTAGACCAGGCAACAGAAATAGACTGTACTTGAGAATCAGCTGTCACAGAGCACTTCCTAAATAGATACTCTTGACATCTCATTTTTAAGGAATGATTGCAGTATTTTACTTAATTTTATAATAATTAAGCTGTATTGTATTACTCAGCCTTCCTATGGGGCAAGGAGAAATGAACAGAGCGTCAGCAACAGCATTAACTTTGGAAAGTATGTCTCTCGCAGTCTTAGAAGCATCTTCCCTGGACCTTCCTCCTCAGAAGGAAACTGCAGTCCTTGCAGACACAGGAGGCTCACCTGGGTCCCGGGCCTGCATTTTCCTGCAAGCCTTCACATCGCACAAATGACATTTTAAATAGCTTGTCAGGAAGCGAAGTGATTTTTAATGCAGATCCACCAAATATGACACTTTTTATCAGAGCCCCTGAAGGCAAACATCTGAAAGGCAGAGACAAACAAAATACCAAGATAAATGCTGTGACTGGTATCTAAGGATGAACATAATGTTAAGATAATAGAGAAACAGCTCATTAGAACAAAAGAAAAATAAGAACAAACAGATTTAATATCTCATAAGTCTGAATCTACTTAGAGGTACAATTAGAGTCAGGATTTTTTTTTTTTTTCTTTTGGATGCTATGCAATTTTGTTTTGAAGATATTTTAGAAAAAAGGAGCAGACCAAATTATGCTCTAGTCTGCTGATATGGGGGGAGTTAAGCAGCAATGAGTAAACAGTCAACACAAAAAATTCTAGGTGAAGTAATCAAAGTATCAGACTGATCTGCTTAAATAATGATAGTCATGTTATTAATTTTAAAAATTATTTTTATAGATTGAGAGAGAAAAAAAGAAGAGGGGGTCAGAGAGAAAAACATCATCCTGCAGGTCCCCTAATGGGGATCGAGCTGTAACCTGGGCAAGCACCCTGACCAGAAATTGAACTAGTGACCGTTTAATGCATGAGAACACCCCACCAACTGAGCCACACTGGCCAGGCCCAGTTATATTATGTTTGGTCTTGACCAACATATAATATCCCAAGCTGCTAGCCCTTTCACATACCCACTCCCTTCTATTTCTAAGTTTAGTTTTCACAGACTTTTGGATTATCTATCTCTTGTGATTGAGTAGCTACACATACCTCCTGAGAGAGTCTCTTTATTGTCTTTTATGTGTGCCTGTTGTACTGGTTTTCCACTCAAGAATTGGGCGATTATGCCTTAGCCTGTTTGACTCAGTGGACAGAGGATAGGCCTTCAAACTGAGGGTCCCTAGTTTGATTCCGGTCAAGGGCACATGCCTGGGTTGCAGGCTCGATCCCCAGGAGGGGACATGGAGGAGGCAGTTGATCAATGATTCTCTCTCATCATTGATGTTTCTGTCTCTTTCTCTCTCTCTCTTCCTCTCTGAAATCAATAAAAATATATTTTTAAAAAGTAATTGGGCAATTTTGGTCTGACTAAAAGCAGTAAAGTTGAAGTTTTGCTTCTCGAAGAAACCTGACTAGGAAAACTTTCTTCCATTTTAAGGAGAACAATCTACTCATAGGTATAATTATCCTTGAACCATGTAAGTCAGTCTTTGATCGCCTTCAGTCGATTATGAAACGGTGAGATTATGCAATAAAAATAAAAAAGGAACGCATCCTCAGCATATTATTGCTTCATGTACAATGTGTCTAGCTTCAAAAATTAAATCTTGTTAAGGTGGGTAAGCGTTTCAAAATCTTGAGGGGTTAGGTTAAGATTAGGATTAGGTGGTAAGGAGAGTGATATGCTGCTAGTGTTAATAGTCACTGAAATGTTTCACATGTTTTGCATTCTAAGAGGAAATTCCAGAATTAACTACTTTTTTTTTTTTTTTTTTTTTTTTTTTTTTTTTTGTCCACATGGAACCACAAACAATGAAAGTAAATATATGTCTTCAAAATTTAGCCCTTGAGTTTTGTGTATGAACTACTGACTGGATATCGCTGAATTGTTGCAGTTGGGAAGTAATGTGCCCTCTCCTGGTCCGGGAGCCCTGGGGGGATGCCCTATAGGAAGCAGGCCTAAGCCAGCAGTCGGACATCCATAGCACTGCCACTGAGGCAGGAGAGGCTCCTGCCACCACCACTGTGCTTGCCAGCTGTGAGCTCAGCTTCTGGCACACCAGGGGGCAGCATTGAGTGTCTGCCCCCGAGTGGTCAGTGCACATCATAGTGACTGGTTGTTCCACACCATTTATTTGATTTGCATATTAGCCTCTTTTTTTTTTTTTTAATAGGATTTCGTTTTTTCAAAATAAGTTTGGTACTGCCAGGACCGGTTTGGCTCAATGGATAGAGCGTCGGCTTGGGGACTGAAGGGTCCCAGGTTCGATTCCAGTCAAGGGCATGTACCTTGGTTGCAGGCATATCCCCAGTAGGGGTGTGCAAGAGGCAGCTGATCGATGACTCTCTCTCTCTCATTGATGTTTCTAACTCTCTATCTCTCTCCCTTCCTCTCTGTATAAAATCAATAAAAAATATATTTAAAAAAAAGATTGGTACTGATTTTTATTGTGAAGGAAATAATACTTATTTTATTATCATAATCATAATGAAGTTTTTTCACCACAATATGCAAGTTACGAGCATCATGAAAAATCGTTTGTAGTCTTCTAACTGATTGCACACAGATACACAAGAAATGTGTAAGAATTTTCTGTGAGAAGCAGACAAATGTACAAATTTGAAAATCTATACTTGTTTTGATACTTTATTATTAATTTTAAAGGTAATGATTTTGTGTGAGGAGATCATCTGGGGAGCACTTGAAGAAGAAATAAAATAATTGCTCCAAACTTTTTATTGTACAGATGTATTTCAGGAAAATGTGATAATATCATCATTCTAGATGAGGACTCTGTAATAAGGACACTTTACAAACACATGCTCTTCATAAAAAGCAATAAAAGCCGATTTAGAATAAGCAGAGGAGCTGCCTCATAGCATGGAAGCGATGCTGGGAAAGCTGCTTGCCTAGGAGCCTGTCCCTGGACCTCCACGGCAAAGTCTGCATTTTCCAGTATCATTTCCATCCTTCCCATCGGGGTACTGAAGGCTCTCCTGTTAGAAGTGCACGAGCAGTTTCTTACTAATCAATACCATGATCTGTTTAAATTGGGACTCAATACCCAGCATGTGAAAAAGAGGAAAGGAAAGATCTGTTGCAGGAGATAATCAAAGGGACAGAGACCTCACAAGCAGATACAGTGTGTCCCCAGTTCACAGTCACTGAGGGAGAACAAACAGAGGCAACAAGGAAAAGGCCTAAACGGGGCTGGGAGTGCTTTGGGAATAGCACTAGGACCAATTGGCACTTCGGAATAAACGCCCTTGTCCCATGCAGATGCCCATCTTTATGGCACAGAGTCAGGGGACTCTGAAAGTTGTGTATCGAGGTCAGGTTAGTTGTAAGCAGTTTCTGACTGTGTGTGTGGCTTGCATGTAAGATGCTTACTGAAATGGAGCATTCGGAAAGCAGTTCAGAAAATTCTAAAAGTCTAGATAGACAAACAGATAGATGTGTTTGTATGTATAATTGTTTCAATTCATTCATACATATGCACTGAAATGCATACACATAATTACCATAGGACTTCTGTAATGTAGTATGCAGAAAAGAGAGATGTAACATTTTCTTATTTATGTTATTATTTAAGCCTATCTGGACATCATGAGTTAAATTTTGTAATCAACATATCGATAAATGCATATTTCCATGTGTTATGGCTAATGTTTACATGTGAGAAAATGCAATTGGGTGTGTGAAGGTGTGCATACCAGTGTGTGTGTGTGTGTGTGTGTGTGTGTGTGTGTGTGAAAGAGAGAGAGAGAGAGAGAGAGAGAGAGAGAGAGAGAGAGAGAGAGAGAGATACCTTTTGAGGGGTGGGGGGGAAGAGGGAATTTTAATCCCCAGGCTTTTATTCTCTAGTGTTGAGGTAAATTCAGTAACAAGAAAGTAAGGGGGAAAACTGGCAAAACATGCTCTGTTTTGCAGAGAATTGTGGAAGAGAAACCCTCTTCAAAGAAACGAAGGTGGTAGCAACAGAATAAGAGTCAGTGGGCTCTATGCTTCTGTTTAAGAGGCATACCATATGTACTTTTACATTTCCTCATTGGTTGTTTTGAGAATGAAATGAGAGGTTTCAGAAAACACCCATCATAGTGCCTGATGAATAGCAATCTCTCAAAGATAAAATAACTATTTTCTTTCTTTGCCTTTCCCAACTTCAATGGGGTCATCCTGAAGGCACCCAGCACTGAAAAGTTCACTGAAAGGGTTATGAGATAACAGTTCAAAGAAAGGGTTTTACAGTTAATCAGTTTGAACTTTCAAGGTGACTCCACCACTTCCTGCTTGTGTAACTTTAGGCAATCTGCTTTTTAAGGACCCGGTTCCCTTCTCTACTTTACTACAGGTAATGTTAATGATCTCAGCGGTGGTTATAGAATGACAGGCCATAGCAGGCATGTTGCTTCTGGAATGTTGCTGTTATATTAACTGGATGCCCAGGTCCCCGTGTTTTGCTGGCATTCCCTACTCTTTCAACCTCTCTAGGTGTCAGAGATATCAGGATCCTGTCCCTGAACCCCACTACAACCTTGCCCTCCAGGATCTTTAATAATTCCCAGCTAGGAAAGCCTCTGTTTACCCAGAGGACAGAAAATTAAATTTTATGGAAGATCTAGGACAACTCAAATGTCTAGGCCTGGATAATAAAATAGAGTCTTATTTTTATCAAGTGCCACCTTTATGAGGGCCGAGGGCCTGCTGACTCGATTGCTGCACCTGATTGTGAAAGCTCCCCAGCGCTCACTCATAGATTTCCGTGTTTCCCTCTCTGACCTCCTACCATCTGCCAGACAAGGGTCCTCACGCTGACATCTCTTGGGAGTTGGCAACTCCTCTGGGCAACACTGTCCCCTGTCCTGGTCTGCGTGGCTCACACTCTGCTGCTACAGAGAAAGAACTCCATCCTCTCCTTTATTGCTTTTTACTTACAGCTTGAGCTTGGCTGTTTCACTGGGGCACACAGCATATGCAGACCAGGTGGCAAGGTTTTTTGGGTTTTTGGTTGGTTGGTTGGTTGTTTTTTCATAAAGAAATACTGATAGAGAGTAAGATACAGAAGAGGTAAATCAAGTGTGAGGCAATGCATTAATACACGAGCCTACAGCCCGGTATCTGAATATTTTCTTTCTGTTAACCCCAGCTTTCTTCTCCCAACTGACTCATTCAAATAGATCTGGCACAGACCAGCACACACCTCCAGGGAGGTGTCGGAGACATAGCTACAGACTCCATCTGAGGCTTTGAATATGAACCTCTCATTTTAAGCTCTAGATTCTTTGTGTAGAATGTGCAATTATTCCATTTAAAATTTTCCTTCTTCTCTTCTACCCACTAAGCTATTCTTTCTAGAAGTATTTGAAGAAAATAATCCTACATAAATTCAATCTGTATTAGTCATTATTAAATGACATGATGTGTAGATTGAACTGAACCAAACTAAGTTCTTAATCGTTGCCTCTGCAGTGAAAGTGTGTAGTGGAGTCTGCTGGTTCATTCAGTAGTCCTGGGGCTCTGCTTCTGGAAAACAATTCTATAACAGTCATACAGACAGGGATCTCCCCAAGAATATGCCTAATGAGATTTGCAGCTTAAACAAATTTGTATACATATAAAGAAGTAATTTAAAGAAGCAGTAACTTGAAAACACCAAGCTCTAATTTATAATAATAAAAGGCCAATTAGCTTCTCATTCTAAATAGTGCACATTCAGGAAACGTGAGATGACATCCAGCACAAAGTGAAATCCTACTTCAAAAGTTTCTCACAAATCCACTTGTAATCATAAATGCTCAGCAGCAAGAAGGAATAAATGAATACATGTTATTGAAAACATATACATTTAGCATTTACAGCTTCAAAAATCACTACATATGGAATCTAGTGTCAACCAAATTCCCCATTACATTTTTATGTCCCTGGTTAGAGTTCTGAATCATTTTCTCTCAGAAACATTAAGTTCAAATTTGGGAAGTTATAAAACCTTTAGTTTACCTTAGACTTTGTATGTATCCAAATTGGTAGGAATATTACTCAAAACAGACAAAAGGCTTATCTGTAGGACCCTACTTTATGAATCAGATAAGCTAAAATATAATTTATTAAACATGCCACTTTCCCCAGCATGCTTGTTTGAAACCTGAGTGTCTTCCTAAACCATGTTTTCCCCACAAACTCCCTCCCTGTGCCATGGTTCTCATTTTACCTCCTAATTTCCTAATTGTGCAACTCTGTCTGCATATTTGCTGTTTTACACTGGGAATCAAACTTGCAACCCAGGCATGTGCCGTGAACAGGAATGGAAACATGACCTCCTGGTTCATAGGTGGATATTCAACCACTGAGCTACACAGACTAGGCTCAGCCTCCTCTCTGATAGTCTGGTCTTCATTCTCTTCTCTTTCATTTAGTCCCCTCAGACACGATCTATGTAAGATTCAAGCTAACCTTACCACTTCCAGAGTAAAGCCTGATAGCTGTTATCTACAAAAAAAAAAAATTCCAGTCTTTCTAACATGAAGTATGAGGACACATACCCCTAGCTTCTTCCATTCCCCTTATCTCTCTCCATTCTTTACTTATGTGATCCTCTTTAGTCACCGTGAGTAACTTGCAGTCTCATGAATATGCACACACATTCATCCATCTCTAAAGGTATGTTTGGCCCTCCGTGCTGTTAGTCTGTGCTGTCCACAGTGATACAGTGATTGAAATGCACCTGCCCTTCCCCTTGTGTGTGTGTGTGTGTGTGTGTGTGTGTGTGTGTGTGTGAATGGTGGGATCTCCCTTCCCCTCTATACCTTTCTGGCTGATTCTTATTATCTCTTCAAAACTTACATCACTTTCACCATGAAGCTCTCCCCAATCTCTAGCCATCAGCCTAATTTTATCCAATATTACGTTTTCTATATTGCTTACTACTTTTCTCTTGACAGATTTGTATTAACTGAAAGATTATAAACTCTATGCAGGCCCAGATTATGTCTAAATCTTTGTTCTTTACTGTGTCTGTCACATATTAATGCTACTTGAGTACTAATTTTTCCATACACATATGCATAAAAGATTATGTTCTTTACAGACACGATCTGTTTAGCCAGGTTATACATAAAGACAGAGCAATGACTTCTGAAACCTTTCCCTTCTTTTGTTGCTAATTACACATTTTGGCTTTTTGATAGTACAGTATCAACTTATGATTCATGGATTTATATAGTGGAATGTAACTCTAAGCTGCAATAGTCACACATAAAAAGCATGTAGATGCAAGTGTGGCAAGTGCTGAGGAAGAAATGTGAATAGTGTTATGAGAGTCTAGACCACATGTGTCAAACACAAGGCCCGCGGGCCAAATCCATCCCGCCAGGCCTTGCAATATGGCCCGCACTGTGCTGTCATCACTGCACTCCGCTGCGTTTCCATCACAATGACAGTTTATGACTGTTCAGTAAACCATTCGGCCCGCGATTTAGGCTGGATTTTAGATTTTGGCCCCTCCTCTGATTGAGTTCGACACCCCTAGTCTAGACAGAAAGGGCCTGGCTTGTTTTAGGGAGACAAAGAAGCATTGGAAGAATGATGTTTGAACAGAGATCTGAAGATGTATAGCTGACTGCATGGAGGGGAAAAGAAGACTGTGCCAGGCTAATGCTAAACTTCATGCAATGGCAAGTGGGAAATTGGTGTGCACAGAGGATTGACAGACTCCAGAGAGTCAAAGCAGAGGTGGAGATGTGCGACCAAATAAGAGAAGGCTCTTAGGAGATTGGAAATGAGGCAAAAATGAGGGAGGACAACTCTAATAATACTTAAGAAATATAGCAGGACTTCCTCACATCATGGTGATGGAGAGGAATGGGTGGACTTAAGAAATATTTGAAGTCATAACCGGTTTGGCTCAGTGGAAAAAGTGTTGGTCTAAGACCGAAAGGTCCCAGGTTTGATTGCTGTCAAGGGCATGTACAGGAGGCAGCTCATCAATGTTTCTCTCCCATTGATGTTTCTAACTCTCTATCCCTCTCCCTTCCTCCCTGTAAAAAAAAATCAATAAAGTATTAAAAAAAAGAAGAAGAAATATTTGAAGAGAAAACTTGACATTGTTTTTATGATAGATTGGAGTGTAAAGGTAATAGGAAGGTGAGATGAGGAAAATTAACTGATTTCAGCGTTAGTGTTTGTTTTTTGTTTTTGTTTTTTTTCTCTAAGAAGCAGATGGATCAAGATGGCCAGCTTTTGTGCACGATCAGCAGAGAGGAGAGATCTAAGAAGTGTTTTTTAGCTTCAGAGTTCTACCCTGTGACTACTTGGGAATTGCAGATGGGAAAAGAATGTGGAGAGAGGTTGGAGGAGGAACTCAAGACCAAACCATGGGAAATTACGCATTTGTAGATATGTTCAAACAGGAGAGAGGACAGGGTTCATTCTCAATGTGTTTTTATGTATATGCTTTCATTACATTGTGAACTTTGTGCGAAAGGTGGGGAAAACAACAACACATTCTTTTTTTTCTTTTTTTTAATGTATTCACACAGTACCAAGACAATGCAGAAGCCAAAGTAGGATTCTTGAGAAACAAAAAATAGTTAGTATGAATTAAAATGATTGTCATCCAATAAATCACTATAATATTTACTTGAAAAGTGAAAATTATATATCTATACATAGTGTCATATTAAAAATAAATCATTCTGGCATAGGGGCAGGGCGATTTTTAGTAATGCTTGCCTTTTCATTTGAATTATCTCATAATGTATAAACCAGTGGTCATTCCTCAGGACAGATCATGATGACTCAATATGAGGATTAATTACAAAAGTAATCGTATCCATATTCTAATCATTCAAATCTTAATTATAACTTTGCTGGCCCAATTAGTCCAGAACACAAGGCTAATGTTAGCGATGGGTGAATACTCAGCATCTGTGCCTATGTGAGAGGCATCTGCTGCCAAGAGGTGAAGCGATGGAAAGTGTCAACTCACCAGCTGTGAGGGAAGCAGGCTGAGAAAAGCCCATGGAGCTGGTGGAATGTAGCACCTGGGTCTGGGGGTAGGGGCTCAATGAGTGTGCATGTGTGCTCTAGCACCATTGTTATTTCTTCTGTGGAGGGTCATTGCAGGCCATGACTTGGCTCACTACTGGGTACTACCATTAAAAACAGACAAAAAGGGAAGATATTTCTGTTCCGTGTCTTTAAAAGTGGATAATGCCACAAAAAGAAATGAGCAACCAACCAATTTTAACAAATAAACATGTTTTTATAAATTTATTGGAATCACTTATGATGTCTACCATGTACTTGATTCATATTATCGCCAATAAAACACAATGATATGGATGAAACATCTACTTATTATAAGTATAAATAATAAAATAGAACCCTTGATTGCTGCTATTGATTTTTGACTTTGGAATCATATAATATATAGTATCTCAACATCTGTTACATTTATATGCTATTATTGATTTGGACCATGTTATATGGGAAGGACTTTATTAATATTGCTATTGATTTTCAATATATGTATTAATAATATGTATCCATCTTTCGCGTTGGCATAAAATCTTTATTGAACTATAATCAACTGTTAGTGGAATGTAAGCATTGTATAAAATATGACAGAACTGATTAGGACTTTCAAGTACATCAACTTTTGACCCAGCTGTGGAATCTCTTTCACAGTTTGCAGGCCCTGTCATAGGTTTGTGCTTTTATTAATTCGCATTGGGAAAGTGCGAATGAAGGGATGTTTACATTTATGGAATTCGGAAAAATTTAATTTACATGAAATGAATATACATCTTGCTTCTAAGTGTAATAAAAACGATTTCAACTTTTCACATTGATTTCACAGAAGAAAATTACATTCCAACAAAATTAAAAGAGTTAGGGGAGCTTTTTCAGCACTGCGTCTCCACTGTTCCCTTGTTATTGAATCACAATAAGAAGCCCTGTTAGTTCTCTGCTACTGAACAAATCGCTTTCCACATCTACGGTTTATGCTTTAATGGGGATAGCTTCGCATTAGGAGAATTACTCCTCCCCAGCACTGCCTCCTGATGCTGCTCAGAACAGCACCCGGCCCACTTTACACAATCCCTGCCCCCCCTGTGGCCTCCGAGGGAGGTATATAAATAAGTGCTTGCCAGTATTGCTTCTGAGGGAGTTTTAATTGAGGATAATCAAACAGCCAAAGCCTCAACATGAGGGTGTGATGGCCACAGAGCCCTTTGACATGCTAATAGGCAGGAGGTATTTTCATAAGTTTTGTGAGATTTTGCTGCAGTGCTGGGGAGGAGTAGGTAGGTGACCATTTGTCAAACTTAGCTGCAATGATCAGTACTGTGTTCTCTACTTCTATTTCTGATGTTGACTTGGAGGGATGATCTGGGATGATATAAAGTCAGTGCCTTCAACACTGACTACCTGCCCATTTCAGCTATAGGGCATCTGTACATCAACCCTTAAAAGAAAGGAAAATGACCAGAAAAAAATCAAAATCTTAATTATACAAGACTGAGCGTCTAGGCCCCACTTGTCCCCATCTAAGCTGCATTTCACCTACTGAATACCTCTCTCACTGTTTATCACAGCAACAAGCCAGATGGCACGTGTATGCTTTAGCTGAGCAACTTACCAATTCAAGTGGTTTGCCTCCATGGTAAGACATGAGCTCAAGGTGATAAAGCATGGCACTGCTTCCGCAAAATGGAATAAGAAATCACTTTGACAGAGCCTGCATTCCGCTCTGGGTTGCTAACTGTGGTTTTGTTTTCCTCCGTTTTTTCCCTCTCTCTCTTTCAAGGTCACTGTTCCTTACTTTATGTGGAGTGTAGAGTACGTGACAGCACAGGAAAAAATGTAGGCAGCCCAGATTCATGCGTGTGGAGTCCAAATGGACTTCGAAGTGAAGGGACTTGGCCCTCTTGAGGTATTCAGCTAACATTCACAAGTGTAAAAGGAATCTTGATTAAATGGCCACTGCTGTGAATGCCAAGAGCTAGCAGAAGCATGAAAGGCAAACTTGCTGTTGCTGAGTAAACAAAGGGAGCCTCTTTCTTTTCTTTTGACTGGCAGGCAGCACAGAGGCGGGGCTTAGGAGAATTTGCTGTGGCAGCCTCTTCCGCCTGAGGGATTTTATAAGTGAGATATTTTCATTTCTGAGTTGAAAGTGTTGGTCTCTGGGACTTGAGATGACAAGCGTCTTTCCCCATTTTCATCACCTGCCAGCAGCTAAAGCACCATCTGCCCAGGTGCCAGGCAGCTGCGTGGCTCCTGGGGGCTGAAGTACCTTGTGTGAGTGTTGGCATGAGAATAATCCCTCTCCGAACCACATGCACTTGTTGGCAGCACCAGTAATTTATAAAAAGAACACTTAAGAAAAAAGGAAATCTTGACTTAGCAAATGAAAACTAAAGATCCTATCCTAATAAATACAGTGGTGCCTCACAACGAACTTAATTCGTTCCAGGAGCAAGTTTGTTATGCGGAAAGTTCGTTATGTGAAACGCGTTTTCCCATAACAATACATGTTAAAAAAAATAATTCGTTCTGTAGCATAAAATATGCTAAGATGACATAAAAAAAGATAAATTTTTTGTTATTATTTTTATTTAGATACATCATGATATAAAAAAAATATTGAGTTTAACTTAAAAGGATGACTGCCGTGATACGTGCGTGATTTAATTCGTAATGAAGAATGATTGCCGCGATACGTGCTTAAGTTAAGCGCAGTGACTAACGACTGCCTGCAGTGCCTGTGCGGAAAGATGCAATACATCGGCAGCGATCGTGGAAGCTCGGGCAAAGCAGTCATGGAAGCTCGGGCGACTTCGTTGTGTGAAACGAAGTTCGTTGTATGAATCATGAAATGAAGTTCGTTGTGTGCAGCGTTCACTGTGCGAGGCGTTCTTTATGCGAGGCACCACTGTAATTATTATGAGTTCCTTGTTTTTAGTATGAAATTCTCAATCTTAATAGCCATTTTGTTTTGTCTGTTTGTGTGTGTTTTTTTTCTTTTTTAATTTAAATTATTTTTTGGTTTAAAGTATTACAGAAGTCCCCTTTCCCCCCCATTTATCTCTCCCTGGCTGTTCCCTCCCCCCAGCATATGCCCTCATCCCCCTTCTGACTGTGTCCATGGGCTATGCTTATATGCATGCACACAAGTCCTTTGGTTGATATCTCCCACTTACCCCGTCACACTCCCTACCACCTTACCCTCCCCTGCCTTCCCACTGAAGTTTGGCCAGTCTGTTCGATGCTTCTCTCTTTCTGGATCTATTTTTGTTCATCAGTTCATGTTGTTCATTATAGTCCGTAAATGAGTGAGATCATTTGACATTTATCTTTCTCCAACTGGTTTATTTTGCTTAGTGTAATGCTCTCCAGGTCCATCCATGCTGTTCAAATGGTAAGGGTTCCTTCTTGTTTATAGCAGCGTAGTATTCCATTGTGTAGAAGAACCACAGTTTTTAGTCCACTCATCTGCTGATGGGGAATTAGAGGCTGTTTCTAAATTTTAGCTTTTGTATCGTAAGTTGTGCTGCTATCAACAGAGGGGTGCATATATCCTTTCTGATTGGTGTTTCTGATTTCTTGGAAATACTGAGTCAAATAGGAGCTCCATTTTTTAAGAAAATGCCATACTATTTTCCACAATGGCTGCACCAGTCTGCATTCCCACCAGCAGTGCAAGAGGGTTCTTTTTTCTCCATCCTCACCAGCACTTGCCATTTGTTAATGGTAGCCATTCTGTCAGATGTGAGATGGTACCTCATTCTTATTTTTATTTTCATATCTAAGATGATTAGTGACTTTGAGCATGTTTTCATATGTCTCTTGGACTTCTATATGTCCTCTTTGGGAACATGCCTCTTTAGGTCTTTTGCCCATTTTTTGATTGGTTGTTTTCCTTTTGTTAAGTTGTAAAAGGAGTTACCTGTGAATTTTGGAAAGTAAACTCTTATCAGCTATAACATTGGCAAATATGTTCTCCCATGCAGTGGGCTCTCTTGTTGACTTGTTGATAGTTCTTTTGCTGTGCAGAAGCTATTTATTTTGATATCCATTTTGTTCATAAATATATATGTTAAATAAATTAAAATATTCTTGAGTGTTTAAATTTGGTCACTTAACAGCATCCTTAAAATTAAATTGTTTTTCTTCAAGAAATAACTCTTTTTCATTAATACTCCCTGTATTATTAAGTAGTTTCTCTAACATACCTTAAATTCTATATCACTCCAGTTTTAAAAGACAAATATTCAAGTCTCTATTAACTGCATTATTAAAAATTAATTTGTTTCTTCAAAGTGTCTCTTGCAGGTATATAAAAAGCTATATATTCTGTTCTCAGAATGACTGCTTTGTCTCTCGTACTACTGTCAAAAGATAGAAATAGATTTTCATTTTCTTTATCTATACACATCCAGCAAAATTTGTATTTTTAGAGATGAACTGCAAAACTTTTCTCTATGGAATCAAATAAAAAAGAAGTAGCTTTAGCAAGTGTGGCTCAGTGGGTTGGGCATCCTCCTATATACCGAAGTGTTGCCAGATAGATTCCTAGTCATGGCACTGGCCTGGGTTACTGGCTCTATTTCTGGTAGCGGGTGTGCAGGAGGCAGCCAATTTCTGTTTCAATTCCACCCCCCCTCCCCTCATTCTAAAACAAAGTGAAAGACAATATTTTGTGACATTAAAATTGTTCCTCTTATATATGTATTTTAAACGGACTTTGAGAAAGAAAATGTTACTTTTCCCTAAATTTTCTATTTCATGCATAAGAAAGCAGTACAAAATTAAGATTCCTAACCATGGAAGGTATTTTACTCTGCCAGAGAATTCCTATTCGGGGGACTTAAGGAAAGCAGATTCCCACGAGGGGAGTTTCTCTCAGGTGTTTTTAGAACCAAACACATGACTCAAGTGTTTTTCCTCAAAGAGTTCTGGGAATTGTGAATGCGTTTGATTTGATTAGGATCTCCTAATCATTGCTATAAAGTCCCTCAACATGATTTGTAGAATTCTTAGTGAAGATCACAGAACATATACTTCCTTTGGTGAACTTTAGAATATATAAACAATTTCATGCAGATAGACATCTTTTTAGTGGAATGAATGTAAATGCAACCGGTCCCACCTCCCTTTCTTTCTGGCATATTTCAGTGATGGATTATCACTAAATCTTCTGCTACAATCCTCTCTAATAAAAGAGAAACATGCAAATTGACTGCACCTTTGCTATACCCACAAGCCATGCCCACCAGCCAATCAGGGTGAGTATGCAAATTAACCCAATCAAGATGGTGGTTAATTTGCATATTTAGGCCAGAGTGAAGACTGAAGACAGTATAGAAAGAAGCCAAGTGCTGCAGAAGGGAGTGAAGCTTCGGAGAAGCAAGCACGCAGGGTGGCAGAGAAGGGAGGGAAGCAGGTTGGCTGGGAGAAAGAGAAGCAGGCAGGGGAAGCCCTATTTCAGGAATCTTACTGCAAGGGGCATCTAGTATAAAATAAAAGACCTTGCTGTATGGTCATATATTTATTTTTATGGAGTTTCTTTGCTTGCCTTAAGAGATAGAAGCACCAGCATTCTCTCATTTATGCATTTAAATATGCTTGAGAATGATAAATAATGTCATCCCTATTACATGAATATATCGAAGTAAAGATCTCTTTGATTCTGTAGCATTACATCCTACATGCACCCACTGGGGATCAAGCCCACAACCCAGGCATGTGCCCTTGACCAGAATCAAACTCTGAAATTTCCAATCCACAGGTTGACACTCTATCCACGGAGCCAAATGGGCTAGGGCTCAGGTTGCATACTAAGAGCTTATGTGTGCCCTGCAGGAATCAGATAATAATTATAATTTTTTTAATATATATTTTTTATTGATTTATTACAGAGAGGAAGGGAGAGGGATAGAGAGCTAGAAACGTCGATGAGAGAGAAACATCGACCAGCTGCTTCCTGCACACCCCCAACCGGGGATGTGCCCGCAACCAATGTACATGCTCTTGACAGGAATCAAACCTGGGACCTTTCCGTCCTCAGACTGACGCTCTACCACTGAGCCAAACCGGCTTCGGCTAATTATAATTTTTGATAAAATTAATATCAACGAGGAAGACTTTGTTCTTTTTTTTACAGATAAACAAATGGAATATTTTATTGGTAATAAATAGGAGGGTGAAAGAAGATTTGTAAGTAAACCTCTTGAGATAGTATACTGAGTCTTGACAAAATCACAAAGCAATCAATAAATGTTCCTTAAATACCGACTACTTAGCAAGCGTTATGGCTAATAAAACTAAACTTTAAGGAAAAATCTTGAGTTGGCTTCATTTTCCACGTGGAGAAAATGGAGAGTGTGGGCTACTGTTTGGGGAGTAACATTCGCAGAAGGATGAGTAGCATGGCCAGCTCACACCTTGACTTCATCTTGTTCTGCATATGTGAAAGCAGTTCTGGGGCTCTAGGTGAGGAGAATACATAATGTTTTAGAGATTTTTTTAAAGATCTTTTCTAGTTCTCTCCTTTTGTGGATAGGTTCTGCTGTGTTCGTTTTTGTGCATTTACATACATCAAAAGCAGTAGCTCTTCCCTTTTGGGGGGCATGAGATGCACAATTACTAGGAGTGGGAATGTTAGATCTCAAGAAAATATCTTGCTATTAGCTTTTAAGGAATGAATGAAACAGGAGCTCCAGACAAAGAGTATTTATGGCTCTGAAATTCTATTCTGACTCAAACCTCAGCTCAGTGCAAAACTGAATGCTGTAATCTCTTAGTGACAATTAAAGAGCATCTATTTTTGGATATGCAAAGCTATTTTTAGTTTCAAAAACAGAGGCTTAATTTTATCAATTAGTTTCATTATTTCTTTCAATTTAGGAGTGCATCAAGAACAAGAATGATTTTTATCAGCTCTAACAAGTTAAACATTTTAAGTATATTATCTTACTTAATCTCCCCTGCAATCTTAAGAAGTAGGCATTACTAACCATTTTATAAGCTGAGTTAAGAGATAGTGACTTGTCTTAAGTCAAATCCTTATTGATTCACATTCACATAGCTGGAAGGTTGACTCAGGTCTCTCTATTTCTAAACGTGTTATAAGCACCAAGTTATTTTTACCTCCTTTGCAAGTTAGTCATCCTTCATATATTAGATCAGAACATAAAAATGAGCCATTAATAACTCCTTCTATTCTAGTCATCATCATAGTGTCATCCTTGCTTGCTCATTTCCTTAGATGAAGGGATTTTATTTTGATTCTTTAAACTGCATTCTCGATCCTTTCAGTTTAATGACCTTGCAGAATTTCTTATGGCTTTCTGATTCTAACAGCTCACTTGATCTTCCTTCAGTTCTGGTTTGCTTAACAGTTCCATTTTCCCTGTTGGTTTGGGTGAGATTCTGCCTGATGATCTCCTAGATTATACCTGCAGTAGCCCTTTTGTCTCATTGCAGGGTTAGGAAGGGACCTCAGTGGCTAGAATACATTATAATTAATACTATATAATGGTAATTTTTTTGTTTCATTAAATTTCAGTAGATAAAAACACCTACCTCCCTTGTTTTCTAATCTAACTACCGCAATATTGCTCCCTTTCCTTTACAACCAAAACTATTTAAAGAGTAGTTTGAACTATAAACTCGGGTGCTTTCTATATCATTTACTTTTCAACTAGAATGGATTAATTTACATCCATCTTACTCAAACAGTGATACACTCAATAATTCCAGAAAGAAATCCTCATTACCAAATATTATGGGCACTGTTTTGTTTAGTCCTCACCCTGATTCACCACTCTCGTCTTGAATGTCTCATTTTGCTTACTTGTTATTAGCTAATTCTCTTCTTTCTATAGTTGTAACTAATTGTTTATTCATGTCATTGGGCTCAAATATGTCTGTTCTCCTTCTAAAATGTAATTGTCCCCATGGAACAGTCTATGTGTTAAGCTCATATCTCTGCTACCTGTACCAGGGACACCCAAATTTGCTTCACCATTCAGTCATTTTCTTTGAGCACTGTGTACTTATCTCCATATCCTTCCAGGATTCTCCATATCAAACAATTCTAACTCTGCCTTTGTAAAATATAATTGACATCACTGCAAACTTCTCCTTTTCCTCTACAATTGATTATAACTTCCAGGCCCAGCCATTTGATCCTGTGGTCTCTTTTCTTTGGCCCAACTCAACCAGCCAAAAACATCATTTTCATGCATACTTTTTTTCCATATTACCTTCTCCTTTTTAAGCCAACTGGTATTGCCTTAATCAATATATTCAGTCTAGACAAGAGCCTAGGCCAGTGGTAAGCAAACTCATTAGTCAACAGAGCCAAATATCAACAGTACAACAATTGAAATTTCTTTTGAGATCCATTTTTTTAAACTTAAATTTATTCTAATGCCACTTCTTCAAAATAGACTCATCCACGCCTTGGTATTTTGTGGAAGAGCCACACTCAATGTGCCAAAGAGCCATATGTGGCTCGTGGGATGCAGTTTGCTGACCCCAGGCCTAGACTATTAACTTCCTATCCAATTTTCCTGGTTTTTTTTTTTTTTTGTTTTGTTTTGTTTTAATAGCCCTGCTCTTTCAAATTCTCTTATTTTCCTGCTGTGCATAATTTCTACAAACAATAAATCAAGCACATTCCTACCCGCAGAAGTATCTCCAGTACCTTTAATGCCAGAAGATTAAATATTCATTCTTCAAGGTGAACACTTGTGGAGATTGAACTACCTGCCAGACTGTGTATTGAAGAAACCACAATGGCACTGAAGCTGCCCTTAATAGAAGTGACAAGGATCTTAATCCATAACCTAGCAAACAGATGCAAAATTATAGCCAAACACGTGTTAGGAGCATATACTGAAATGACCTGAGGAGTCTGATAAGGCAGGCAAGGAAAATTTTAAGTAGAAAACTGAAGAGTAGTAAAAGCAGGTCAGGGAAAAAAAAAATCCAAAGGAAACAAATTGAACAAAATCCCTTAAAGAGGAAGAGGCTCAGAAATTTTCAAAAATGAAAGGCTAGTATATTTGAACACAGAGAACAAATAAGAGATTATCAGTAATTAGTTAGGGCTGTAAAAGGCATAGGACTTATCTTTACTCTTAATTCAAAGGAAATCAATTAAGGGGTTTAAAGGTAGAGGTGGGAGTGATATAATTAGAAAACAGCTTGAAAGAGACTGAGGTGGACACGGGGAGACAGGATGGAAATCATGCACAGAACAAGATGAAGACACCTTAGGACATGAAGGTTGTAAGGATTATGGAGAGAGGTGGCAGGACTTAAGGCATGGTATAGGAGACTTTTAACTTGTGATTAAAATTGTTCAGGTTCTTGTTAATGGATTGGATGGGAGAAGAGAGGAAGCACAGAGAGGAAGATTTCCAGGGTGACTCCTAGATGTCTAATAGGTGAACGTAGATACCATTTCCTGGTTAGAGAGCAGGAAAGAGGATGAGTATTGAGGGAGAAACGGCCAGGTGGTGATGCCTGGTTTTGTATACATTAGGTTTAATGTGCCTATATAACATAAAACATGATAATGCTAATAATATATGTTAATAATTGAATATTTGGGATAAAACTGAAAATTTTACAATGTAAGTATATATAAATAAAACCAATATTAAAATATAAATTTTGGAAACATTGATACACAATAATATTTAGAACTGCAGGCATGAATTTAATTACATAGAGAGAATATAGATTTCAATGGGAAAAAAGCCAAAGGTGAATCTTCAAGAATTTTATCATGTAATATCTGTGTAGAAGATGATAAGTCTGGGAAGACTGCAAGTGAAGGAGGGGGAAGAAGGCCAAGAGGGGGAAAGGAAAGTGTCATGTGATAAATGTGAGAAGAGAATTTTCAGAGTGAAGGGAGCGATCAAGTATCCATGGGCTATGAGTACAAAAATAAAGTGTGCCAGCGATACTTAGATTTGTCCACCGAGCTGTATGGATAAGCTTTTGTAAGTAACAGGCATCCCAAGTCAACTAGAGTAAGTTAAAAATGTAGTGAGATTAAAAAGTGGATAGAGAATCAGATAGCACCTAATTCTTCTTAATAATTTTGCATTCGGAGAAGAGAGGATGGTGTACTATCTATCACAGGGTCTGCTTGTTTAATTAAATGGCTTGAATGGTTTATATATTATACCCAGAGAAAAGATTTAGGTAAGAAATGTGAAACATATAAAAGGCAGAAAGTGTAATTCAAGTCCCCAAAATACTATGCTGATTAATGTTTAATAAAAAACATGAACTTGGGTTGGCAGAATAACCAGATCTAAAGCAATAAGTTATTATAGATTATGTGGTTAACTGCACTGAAGGCATTGCATTCAAAATTTAATATTTCCACCCAAAACTGAACACTTTGTTAAAAGATTGTCTCCTACATAGGGAAATAGATGATTTATCTACCATAAAAGAAAAAGAAAAATTAAAAGACCATTATAGATTTAGGTGAATTTATATATTTAAGGAAGAATAAAGTAATTTCAATGTGCAGATGTAATTTTCTCTTCTTCTAAGTATTTGACAAGGTTATCTACTGAGAGTATAGCTGAAAATTAGAAGGATGGAAGAAATTGAGCTGCAGTAAAATAACTTACATAAAAAAAGTAGCAAAGTTAGGCTGTTAAATAATTGATCATCTAGATTACATTTTATGCTATTTATGATACCATCCATGTTCACAGTAGAAGTTATGAGAAAGATTAAATCCCTGACAATTTCCAAGTGTCTACTAAGTGAAATAAGTAAGATCCACTCTTCTTTATGTAATCCATCCTCAACTGTCCTTCTGCCTGGACACATTCATCGGAGGCAGGCTTCTCACAGAGCAAGCACAGTTTTCCTAACTGTACATTGAACTCCCTTCTCTGTTTGCATTCTAGTCACTTATTCTGCTTGATATTAACTGTCCACTGTGTTTGGTGAACTAATGTTACTCGGTCTTTAAGATGCATATAACATATTGATAATTTCTGCACTCTGATTACCTCCCAAAACCTCTAAAATCTAGGACTTTGTAGGTGCTCATTCAATAGATGAAAGGAGAAATGTGTTCAGTCTCTTAACTTAGGTGTGAGTTTATTTTGAATTTGTTCATGTGTCCTTATTTATTTCTGCACTACTGTTTATTTTAATCCAGTGGGAATACTAAAATGATCAAATTTAGAAAAAATTTTTAAAAACATTCTAATGGGAGTTCTATTTTAGTTTTTTGAGGAAACTCCATACTGTTCAACACAGTGGCTGCAACTGTCTGCATTCCCACCAGCAATGCACCAGGGTTCCTTTTTCTCTGCATCCTTGCCAGCACTCGCCATTTGCTGATTTATTGTTAATAGCCACTCTGACAGGTGTGAGATGGTACCACATTGTCATTTTGATTTGCATCACTTGGATAATTAGTGACTTTGAGCATGTTTTCATATGTTTCTTTGCCTTCCTTCTATCTTCTTTTGAAAAGATTATATTTAGGTCCATTGCACATTTTTTATTGGATCCTTTATTTTCCTTTTATTAAGTAATCCCACATCTAGGAATATATCCCAAGAAATACCAGTCAGAAAAGATATATAAACCCCTATGTTCATAGCAGCACAATTCACCATAGTTAAGACTTGGAAACAGACCAAATGCCCAGCAGATGAGTGGATTAGATGAGTGGATTAGAAAACTATGGTACATCTACACCAGCGTTTTTCAACCGCTGTTCCGCGGCACACTAGTGTGCCGCGAGATGTTGCCTGGTGTGCCGTAGGTGCAGACAAGACAAGAATTTTATAATTTTTCACTATTTTGTTTACTTAATATTTCATAATAAAGTAATTATAAAATACTTTCTTTGTGTTTATTTGATTCCTATTCAAGAGAATTACTTTATATATAGTCAATATAGGCACAGAGTTAAATTTTTTAACATTTTCTAATGGTGGTGTGCCTCGTGATTTTTTTCATGAAACAAGTGTGCCTTTGCCCAAAAAAGGTTGAAAAACACTGATCTACACAATGGAATACTAAAATGCTGCTATAAAAAAGAAGGAATTCTTACCATTTGCAGTAGCATGGATGGACCTGGAGAGCATTATGTTAATTAAAATAACCCAGGCAATGAAAAAAAAAAATACCACATGATCTCACTCATTTATGGAAAATAAAGAACATTAGGGAGAAACCAAGATGGCAGCATAGGGTAGACACCCCAATGCAGCCTACCACAACAAATTTGAATTTAGAACTGAAAAACAGGGGAGGCATTGCCCTGAAGTGCAGGATGGCTAGCTGAGAGGAGGCTCTGCCATCTAGGAAGGAGAGAGAAGGCAGGCTGAACCTCAGGAACTGTGAAGGTACGGAGAACTGTGTGCGTGAAAAGGCGCTGGCTTAATCCCGGTGCGGAGAGGAAGGGCCGGACCTCGATTGCTGCTGGCACGCTGGGCTGCGGGGCTGAGTTTGCTATTGGCTTACTTTAGACACGGAGAGGGCAGACAGCTAAGGTGCGGCTGGCTTTCTTGTTCTAGAGGAAAACAGAATCACCCTATTGCTCTGATAGAAGGCCCCAGACAGGGAGAGGCCAGACTGTCAGGCAGTGGGCAGAGATCTCTTGGAGGTGTGTGAAGCCAGAGGCCATTACTGCAGGACTTGGGGAAGAGCCGAAGGGAAAACAAAGTTTGTCTGCACCAACCCGAGACTCCGCCCCATCTGTGGCTGAGCACAGAGGCTGGCTTTCTCTAAGGAGGGACTGGCCAGAATCCAAAGCTTATCTGTGCCTTTACCAAAGAGGTGCTCGCACCTGCAACCAATCTTCCAAAACTCTCCACAAACAGGACTTTTCTAAGGGGAGACTGACAGGGAACCAAAGATTGTCTGCGCCACCCCAAAACCCCGCCCTATCCAAGTGGAGTACAGAAGCCCTCCTAGCTGAGACACTGCTGATCCTCACAGCCAACTGTCCTGGAGATCAATGCTTCCCAGTGAGACCAACAATAAGCAAGACTTAACAACAAGACTGCACACACAGCCCACAAATGACTACACCAAGACTGTCCACCACAGGTAACTGGGAAGGCTGTGCTATTGGGCTCTACCAGAACACCTAGCACACAAAGCTATTCCATCAAATCAGGGAAACAACTAAAATGCAGACAAGAGGAAGGACACAAAGGAAGGAAATGGAGGAAAAGAAAAGATTGGACAATGAGTTCAAAACTACAGTTATAAGGTTATTCAACAATATCCTAAAAAAAGGCCGATAAAATAATTGAGACCTATGAGGATATGAAAAAGAGCAATTAGAAATAATAAGGGATCAACTAGAAATGAAGAAAACATTGTCTGAAATAAAAAATATTATACCAAGTCCTAAAAACAGACTGGAAGATCACAAGAATCAAGACAAAGATTTAGAACACAAAGAGCCAGAGGACACTCCTCTGCAGAAGGGAGAAGATAAGAGAATCCAGAAAGTTGAAGATAGTGTAAGAAACCTCTGGGACAATTTCATTCAAACCAACATCAGAATTATGGGGATTCCAGAAGAAGAGAGAGAGCAAGATACTGAAAGAATACTGGAAGAAATAGTGACAGAAAACTTCCCCCACCTGGGGAAAGAAATAGACTTACAAGTCCAGGAAGCCCGCAGAACCCCAAACAAAAGAAATCCAAGGAGGACTACACTAAGACACAACATAATTAAAATTCCAAGAGCAAAAGACAAAGAGAGAATAGTAAAAGCAGCAAGAGAAAAGCAGGTAGTTACCTATAAAGGAGCACCCATACGATTGTAAGCTGATTTCTCAACAGAAACCATGCAGGCCAGATGGGAATGGCAAGAAATATTCAAGGTGATGAATAGCAAGAACCTATAGCCAAAGATAATCTACCCAGCAAAGCTATCACTCAGAGTCAAAGGACAGATAAAGAGCTTCACAAATAAAAAAAATCTAAAAGAGTTCATCACCACCAAACCAGAATTATATGAATTGCTGAAGGGGGTTATTTAGGAAGAGGAAGAAGATAAAGATAAAAATTTTGATAAACAAATACGTAACTATCAACAAGTGAATCTAAAAACCAAGGGAATTAAAAAATCTGATGAACAATATTAACTGTTGAATATAATAGAATCAGAGGTATGGAAGGGAAAAGGGAAGTGGGGGTGTGGGAAGAGACTGAACAAAAACTGCGCACCTATGGATGAGGACAATGGGGGATGGGGAAAGGACAGAGGGTGGGGTGGGAACCTGGTGGAGGGGAGCAATTGAGGGGGGGAAGAGGATCACATTTGTAATAATATGAACAATAAAGATTTATTTAAAAAAAAAAGAAAATAAAGAACATTAGAACCTGATAAACAAAAAAATAGATATAGAGGCAGTAAGCACTGAATAGACTATCAATTTACAGCAGGAAAACAGGGGAATATTGGGTGGGAGGGAAGAGATCAACCAAAGGACTTGTATGAATGCATATAAGCACAATCAGTGGACACAAGACACTGGGGGTGGGTGTAATGAGGGCATGTGATAGGGGTAGGGGAGGCTAGGGGAAGGTCAATGGGGAAAAAAAAGGAAATATATGTACTAATATATGTAATACTTTAATTAATAAAACCGAGTTGGAATCTATATAAAAAATAAAAATAAAATGAAGAAAAGTGTAAAAAAACAAACATCAACAACAACAGAAACACAACATTCCAGCACACGGGAACTATAAGTTAAAAAAAAAATAAACTTTTACTTGAGTAACTTTTTTTAAAGGTAGTTTATTGAATTTTAGAAGAATTTGAATTTGGATTTTATATTTTTATTAAAATAATTAACTTCTGAAACATTTAAGTTAAATATTTTAACTTCTAGGTAATTACAAAGTATCATAGGGTATATTTAATTTTAATTAAATACTTTTAAGACAAATTCCAAACAGCTTTGTTTTATATTTATAGTATCACATCTCTCTTATTGGAGAAATGCAATTAACCTGCTTCAAAGTATAGCCTATAATGTGTCATAAACACAAATTTGCTAACAATATAAATAATCACATTCAAATTAGTTTTGCTTTCTTACATTCATTATCTTTGGAGGAAAATACTATGAGGAATAGCTGTTTAAACACATAGAGGTGAATTCCAGTTTATATTGATAAATGCATAAATCTGACGTGCTACATTCATCATCCTTTTCCTCATTTTCACCATTTACTGACTGCCTGTTATGTTCTGGGTACTTCTCTATGTCTGCAATATTACAAAATGAAGGATAAAAATCACATAATCATATCAATAAATGCAGGAAAGGCATATGATAAAATCCAGTATCCATTTATAATTAAAGGTTTTAGCAAAGTGAAAATAGTGGGATCACACCTCAACATTATAAAGACCATCTGTGAAAAACCCACAGCTAACATCATACTCAATGGGCAATCTAAAATATTTCTCCTAAAATCAGAAGCAAGACAGGGATGTCCGGTTTTACCACTTTTAGTCAACATAGTAATGGTGGTACTAGCCATAGCAGTCATACAAGAAGAAGAGATTAAATCATTCAAGTTGAAATGGAGAAATTAAAGTTATCATATAAGATCATTTTGAACACTGGGAAGACAGGTATTATCACCTGCATATTTCAGATGGTGAAGCCCTTATCTCAAAAGTCTTAATCAATGGGCAAGACTACTTTTTTCATAGTTAAATCATTAGAGAAATTTTCAAATGAAAGTAATTTTAGTGTATTTATTATTATTAATGTATAATCAATTAATTAAGTCAAATTTGAAAGTAGATATGTATAAAATAGAAGTAGAAAGTGCCTTTAGTCCCAAACTCAATGCTGTTAAAACTTTCTTTTCTGTTTTATATATATAGCTGTGTGTGTGTGTATGTGTGTGTGTGTATAAAAGACCCACAAAATAACATGGCTTACCCCTCAGCATTGTGAAATTAAAACAATTCATAATAACAACAGAGTTTTCAAGATTTGGGAGCAAATAACATCCGCATGCATGAACTCTTAGTAAAAAGAGTAGGAACTGGCCAAAACCGGTTTGGCTCAATGGATAGAGCGTCGGCTTGGGGACTGAAAGGTCCTGGGTTCAATTCCAGTCAAGGGCATGTACGTTGGTTGCGGGCATATCCCCAGTAGGGGGTGTGCAAGAGGCGGCTGATCGATGACTCTCATCGATGTTTCTAACTCTCTATCTTTCTCCCTTCCTCTCTTTACAAAGTCAATAAAGTATATTAAAAAAAAAAAAAAGAGTAGGAACTGGTACAAACTTTTATAACGGTAAGTTAATGATGTCTATTAAGTGTTAACATCATATACCCAGCAATTTTAGCTTCCAATAATTTAAGTAATAGATATATTCAGAAAAAGGTACAAAGATGTATGATGAGGTTTATTTATTTATTTTATTTATTTATTTTTTTATTGCAGGACTGTTTGTAACAGAAAAAAGTGGTTTTAGACAGCAAGAATATATAGAAATTTAAAAACAAATTTTCTCCAAAATATTACTATTTATTGATATGGATATTTATCATTCTGAGGATAAATAGTGTCCTCTATAACAATAATGTGTTACAGTAATCCAAGGAAGATTTTAGTGAATGTGGTGACTAATTCGGTGATAGGTCAGGAAGCCCTCAGTAGTTGAGTGGAGTCCTCTCTCTCTTGGATAGTGTCTCATTTGGATGAGTGGAAAGAAGGTGGTCACCTGAAGGAGTTGCACTTTGAACTCTGATTTTGAAATCTGAATAGAAGTTTGTCTGAAAAAGAGAGAGATGCCAAAATTCTGTGAGGCAGAGAGGCATAATCTAGTAAACCTACGGAGATAAGAGAAAGCCTTGGCTGTTCAGGATTACATTTTGCTGTTCCTCTAGCATGCTGTGGAACCAAACCAAAGCAGAAAGCTGAGGCTGGAAAAGTGTACAGGAGTCAAATCATCCCCTTTCTTTTATTATCAGTAGTGTTACCAACATTTCCTATTGCCTTTTTTGCAGAGTTTGGAGATAGTAAAATGCTATTTTATTATCGGTATTAAGAGTTGACATAGTTGTATTATGAATGCTAGATACTTTTTTCATCAGTCAAAATGATCTCTCTATCCTATGTAAAATGTTGTGAATATTTGATAAAGCTAAGAAAGGAAATTCTAGTTAATGTTTTTAGAAAAAGAATGTATAAAGCCAGCCCTTTATAGGTTGCATGTCTGTAAGTGCTTGCTTGGCTGTGTAGTAGGTGGGTGGCTCTAATCACTTTTTCAGTCTCACAGAGCAAGGTTGCCCTAGGAGAGCAGTCACAATGGCTGCAGTCCAGCCATGTGTGTGATTAATTTCTAAATGTCGAAATAAATCTTTGTATATCTCTAATCACTTTCAAAGGTATGTATAGATCCAACAGAAAAGTAACTCCAAGGTAAAGTCTGAGCTTGCATATGGATTTTCTTTCAGTAGTTGGACTTTCAAAGAATTCATGCAGTTTTCTAAATTGACACTATACCTGCTTGCTGTGATACATAATTTAAGCATGAAATTCATACTCTCCTTCCCTGGGAGGCAAGACTTTCAGTCATCAAATTCTACCTGGTGATCCCCATACCCCAAATAGAGGTGGTGTCTTGATTGATCTTCCCATTATATTCTTATTTCACTCCAAAGATAAAAAACAGCCCAGCTAGCCTGGCTCAGTGGTTGAGCATTGATCTATGAACCAGGAGGTCAGGGTTCAATTCCTTATCAGGGCACATACTCAATGTTGTAGGCTCAATCCCCAGTAGGGGGCATACAAGAGGCAGCCAATTAATGATTCGCTCATACTGATATTTCTATCCCTCTGTCCTTCCATCTTCTCTGAAATCAATAAAATATATATTTTATAAAGATAAAAACAATGAACAATAACAACAACAAAGGCAAAACAAAGCCATTTATGTTTGAAACGGAAATATTCTAGAAGCATTATATACTTTTTTTTTTTTTTTTTTTTAAATTCTTGACGCTATTACAGATATCCCCTATTTCACTCCTCTCCTTGCACACTTCTGCCCAGTTCATCCACCCTGGCTTTTATCACACTGTTGGATGTGTCCCTGGGTTATGTATATATGTTCTTGGGCTACTCTCTTTACTTTCTTTAATCCAACCCCCTCCCACATACCTCCTCTGGCTTCTGTCAGTCTGTTTCATGTATCCATGCCTCAAGTTCTATTTTTGTTCATCAGTTTACTTTGTTCATTACATTCTTCATATTAGTGAGATCATATGATATTTGTCTTTCTCTGAATGGCTTATCTTACTTAACCTGTACTCTCTAGGTCCATCCAAACTACTGGAAAAGTTAAGAGGTCCTTCTTTCTTATAGCTGAATAGTATTCCATGGTGTAAATGTACCACAGCTTTTTTATCCACTCATCAACCAATGGGCACTTGTGCTGTAAATAAGGCTGCTCTGAACATAGGGGTGTATATATTCTTTCTTATTGGTGTTTCAGAATTCTTAGGATATATTCCTGGAAGGGGGATCACTGGATCACATGGCAGTTCCATCTTTAATTTTTTTTGAGGAAGCTACATATTGCTTTCATAGTGGCTGGGCCAGTCTGCACTCCCACAAGCAGTGCACTAGGGTTCCTTTTTCTCCCCATCCTCACCAATATTTGTTGCTTATTGATTTATTGATGGTAGCCATTCTGCCAGATGTAAGGTGATACCTCATTGTAATTTTAATTTGCGTGTCTCTGATTATTAGTGACATTAAGCATGTTTTCATATGTCAATTTGTCTTCTGTATCTCCTTTTTGGAGAAGTGTCTACTTAGGTACTTGCCCATTTTTTTTTCCCAACTGGATTGTTTGTCTTCCTGATGTTGAGTTGTACAAGTTCTTTACATATTTAGGAAATTAACCCTTTATTAGACATATCATTGATGAATGTTTCCCTATAAAGTGGGTTCTCTTTTCATTTTGTTGATGGTTTCTTTTGCTTTGCATAAGTGTTTCAGTTTTATGTATGTCATTTGTTTGTTTTTCCTTGTTCTAGAAGATATATCAACAAATATATTGCTCTGAGATATATCTGTGATTTTTTTTTTAATCCTCACCTGAGGATACTTTTCTATTGAGAGAGGAAAAGACAGAGAGAAATATCAATGTGAAAGAAACACATCGATTGGTTGCCTCCTATACAAGCCCTTCCCAGGCCCAGGGCCAGGGCCAAAGGAGGTGCTTACCCTTGACCAGAATCTAATCCAGGACTTTTCAGTCTGCGGGCCAACATTCTATCCACTGAACCTGGCTAGAGCAGAGCTGTCTGTGTTTTTACTGCATATGTTTTCTTCTAGGATTTATATAGTTCTATGACTTATTAAGTATTTTACCCATTTTTTTCGTTTGTTCTTATGTATGATACAATTTGTGAATTTGTTGATTTTGCCATACTGTGACCATTTGATTTACATAAACACTTTGATTAATGGATAATTCTTCAGAGTCTGCAATATGCTAACTTTTGGTGATGCAGTAATACACCAGAAAGTCAAATACCCTGTTTTACAGCATTTATACCCACTGAAGCAAGAAATAAATAAGCATATATCATGTCAGAATCTTATAAATAGTAAGAAATAAAACTTAAAGATAGAGTATAGAAATAGATTTTTAGGAGGAAGGAACAAAGAAAGACATCTAAAACTTTGAACTGGTGCTTTCTGGTTGAGTGAAAGGAAGTAAGGTCCTGAGCTGTGCCCCTGGAATTATCACATTGTTGCTTTTTTTTTTAAACTAGTTCAGGAGCTGAACCAGTTGCCTGCAAAGTCACCGAAAGGGTGGGGGAATTGAGCCTCTGGGGCTACCAGATTTGTCTCTCCTTATCCTGATTAGACTTCAGTCTCCCACTGGCATTTTCACTTCCCATTGCAATTTGACCTACATAGAGGCCATTCTACAAACTCCTTTTGAGGGAGTGTTTCATCCAACCTACAAATCTTCATTTTTGTGTGTGATTTGTTTATTTGTTGTTTGTTTGTTTGTTTGTTTTTTAAGTTAACACAATCATATTCTCTTTACTTTAATTATAAAAATATAGTTTTTCTTCTACTATTTAGGAAAACCCAAACTCAGAAATTAGGCAAACAAATATATACATATTTTATTTCTTTTTCAGTTTTCCAAATATTTTTAAGTCAACTTTTCTTTTGTCTTGAATTTCTATATGCCTCCAGCATTTGACAAAATAACCTAATACAAGGTGAGAAAAAAGTAGATTACAGCAGTTTATGTGGAAAATAATGCAATAATTAAGAAATAATAATACAAAGATAAACTCTGTAAAGCTATTTTTTCCCTACCTTGTAGACATAGGAGAAGCTACTGCATTTTTGTTTGTATTAGAGAGAAAAAATTGATTCAAATTCCATTAATCTAACACTGGGTAAATTGTTTGCTTTTTTTTTTTTTTTTTTTTGCAAAAGAAGCATTTGGCTGTACAGATTTTTAAATTAATGCTATCATATGTGTGATATGTAGCAAAATATTGACACCTGTTAAACCAGTTTTGAACATAGTTTATTTACTCTTAAAACAAGAAATATTTTATTGTTATATAATTTACAAAACCAAATTGTTGCCATTTATCTTGAAAAGTCTGACTGAAAAAGAATTAGTTTTGTTGTAAATTATAAAACTTATAAATTATTTAATATACATTTCAATTAACCATTATTTACTTGAAATCTTCAATTTAATTCTGGGTAATTAGATATAGACCATTTATACAATAACATTTATGAGAGAAGGGAAAGCTAATAAAGACAGTAAATGAAGGCATTAAAGCATTGGGCTGGTCCCAGTGTCCTATATTTGTAAAGAGCTAAGTCGGTTTTATAATGATTACAATATATAATATTTTACTAAACCTTTCGGCTTTGCAAAGTAAGTTGACAACAGATGTATATGTGTCATAAAATATATTTGTTATATTTTTTATTGATCACAGTGTAAGGGTGTTAATTAATTATAAATCCACAATAATATAGCCCTTTAATGGGTGCATTTGACTATATTGTTACTTGTCCTCAAGACAAATTGTATAGACTAATTCCTCTGGTTCACTTAATAGAGCAGGTAGAACACCATTTATATTCATTATAGTCTGGCTTAATCATCCCATTTCTTACCAAGAGCTATGTCAGAACAGATTTTACAATTCATGACTTACACCTGATTTCTCACTAAATTCTAAACAGGTAGTTTTGATAGAAAAGAAGACAGTATCTGCTTTCAGTTTTGACAAGCTTTTAGAAATGTCATAGGTCTTGAACTAATTAAATAAGAATAATTTTGTATGTCAACATGTACACATAATATTAGGTACACAGTAATACTTTTTGATTGCACATGTCTTTTACTAACAGTAATTTATTATAAAATCAAATGGAATTTGAATCAATTTTTTAAAATTTATTTACAAGGTTCAAGGCGCTGTCTCCGGTGCTGAAGGGCATAGAAAATGGAGATATGTAATACATGTGTTAAGTGTTTGAAATGAATAAACTACAGGATTTAATTGAACTATGATCCCATTTTACTAGTAGTTTTGAATTTGTGATGAAATCTATTTTTAACTTCAAGTTTGTGTTATAAACAGAATAAATGAAATTTAACTTCTTAATCTAATTACCTCAAATCTTTGGTGAAAATTAAATACAATATATTTTGAAAGTATTTTATGAATTACAACTCATAAAACTAGCATTCCCTAATGGATTTTATGGTATACTAGCCCTGCTACAAATTTAACACCAACAAAAAGTGATTCTTGGTCAAATATATTGGGAAAATACAGCATACTCTGTTCATTCTACTTGGAATGTAATGTTGCATATTAAATTATATGGGCTCAACAATTTTGTTTAAATTAGTATCCTCCAGATTTATTTAGTAACTGTAGTCTTTTGTCATATGGTACTGATTAACTCCAGAAAAAATGTACAATGAAAATACTGAGAAAATTATAGCTTATGTAAAGGTTAGTTGTGCCTTTTTTATTATAGTCTGGTAGAAGTAGCAATATAATTATATGAATAGCTGCAGTATACAGTGGATTTTCAATATAATAAAAGCAGTAAAAATGATATTATGCTATCTCTTAGAAAGGAAGTGTTAACCAATGCTGCATTCATCAATTAATTCTTCAAAGGATTTGGCATAGCTATTGTAGAGGGTTAGACTTAGAGTTCCTATAGTCCATTCCAACAGTAATATATATATATATATATATATATATATATATATATATGTATTTAAACTGAATATATAAACTATACTCTATATAATAAGGATGTAATATGCAAAAAGTTGTTATGCCATTAAGTATAAGAACCAACCATGTAATGAGCACAGCACAGATCAGCAGGAGGGAGCAGGGTAGAAAGCTTTGAGGGGCAGGGGGGCTGAGGGAGCTACAGGAGGGCGGGGCAGTGGGCAGAGAGCTACAGAGGGGGTAGGGCAGCAAGCTATGGGGAGGGCGGGGGGAGAGAGGGAGCGAGGGGAACTACAGGAGGGCGGGGCAGCCAGCAGAGAGCTACTGGAGGGACACAGTGAGCTACTGGCAATCTACTGGCACACGGAGTCATGCACAGGGCCACTAGTATACATATAATATATAATATTTATGTTTGTATGTGTGTAAATATACATCACCAAACTACACTAAATAAAAATTTAAAAACCAAACTGTAAATGATATATTATAGAGGGCAGAGTCTAGAAATGAACAGATTGATTAGGGAGTTTGTGACTGTGTGTGTGTGTGTATGTTGAAATTTACATGTTGATATGACATCTAGGAGAACATGCACATCAGACATGGATGCCAGGGGGTATGATTATTGAGTCTTGGATACTGTATGCACTGAACTTAAAGGAAGATGGGTTATGGGTCATCCTCAGAGTCATAGAATTAGGAGAACAGTAAGTTCAGTGCAGTGCCACAGAATTACATTTTTCTGTTATTTTTCTTTGTAAAATTTGCAACAAGGCATGTTTAAATTTACTGCACTTAAACACATTTATTCTTATGTTAGGAATATCAAGGATGGGAAACAAAAAAAAATGAAGTACATTCAGGCAAGTATAAGAATAATATCAGGCTTTATATAGTTGTCTATCCAAAATACAGACTTTCCTTTCTTGTTAAGACATTGAGAATTGCATCAGGAAGCTACAGTTATTTATTAAACTAGTGGATTTAAAAAAGTTAGTCAAGGTACCAGGTGAAGAACATAGAGAACAAATGTGACAAGAGTCTAGGCCCCTGTTAATGATGTGAAGATGCTGCATTACATATTAAATTAAACCACTTTCTCTCTGGATTCCTCATTTTGAGAGGTCACTAACTTTAAACACATTGTGTTGGGGTTTTATTTTTTTGTTTGCTGCCAAAATTATTCTGATAAAATATTAAAGAATAAAACATCCTTTTCTTTCCCAAGTACTATAGCATAACTTCATACAGCATTTCTTTGTTTTATCTGCATTTAAAAACATTGGGGACATCTAAATCCAAGAAAACACTAAACTTGGAAAAAAATATCGAACCCCAAAGCATAGGAAGTAAGTGTCAGGCTTTATGGAACAGGAAGCTCAGGTGGGTTCCTTTCTGACTCCCACTCTGCCTTCTTTATATGGCTATTGGTTCTGAAGTTTTTGTCCCTGGTGGCTCTTCCTGGACTGATCTCACATGGTCTCTCCTCAGTGAGATAGATACGTGAGTGATATATAACAAACTCTTCCAAGTTTTTGACTAGAGAGATAGATATAATGCAAGTGTAAACATAAGAGACGTAAGTATAAATCCGTAGTGAAGCACAGGTGGCCTGCGGTCAGTTTTGTAAGCACTGAGCGCTGGTTCTAGCCATTACCAGATCTGTGCCTCTGGGAAAGTTACAGTGTTTGTGTCCCAGGTTCCTCATATTAAAAAAATAGAGTAAATAGCATCTATATACAAATATTATAAGGAGCAAGTATTTATGAAAGTGTCTGGCAGATACTGAGCACTAATGTATATACAACTTAAAAGCACTGAAGGTGTAGGATGCTGCTCTTTGCTCATTCAGAAAATCTAAGTGCATTACAAAGAATGTGATTTTAGATCAATATATATTGTACTCATAGTATCAGAGGAAGTGATTTTCCTCATAATCATGGAGCAGTCAGTCACTGAGACTACATTGGAGTAACATCTTATACATAACAACACTTAATAGCCCTATAGTGCATTTATTCTAAATAGCTAGAAGCACTTAACAGGCATTATCTAATTAATCATTACAGATCCCTGTGTGTCCCTGGATGGTAGGTCAGAGTTATTATCTCAGTGTTAGAGATAATGACAGGAACTTACAGAACCAGTGAGCTACTTGCGAAACCTGAAGGACTGCTTCAGTGCAGAGCTAGGAATAGAAACAAAGTCCTGATTCCCTGTCGAGGTTGCTGTTAGGTGGATCAGATTTGTTCTTGAACTAGATATTCTTAAATTATATTTCTTTCCTAAATAATATGCAAGCATGTCTAATTTTAACTCTTAAAAATGGCAAAAATAAGTGTAGCATGCCCCTGATAGCACCCACATTTACGCATATAGCTACCAACCTTACGATTTGAGATGCTCATGAATTCTGACAACTTATAGTGCTGCTTAATTAAAATTTTAATTAACTATAAGTAGTGGCGATGAGTAAAATAATATAAATGTTAATTTTATGGTTCAATCTAATTGAAAGCTGGAAAAAAATCTTACTATTAAGGTTATCATTATCACAAGATGGATCTGCTGCCAGTGGGTGGAAAGTGCAATGCTAAATTGGATATATTCCTTCCATGTACAAAATTCAGTGTGGAGGTGGACTGGAAAAAGTGAGGATTTGGTTCAAATTATAGGATTTAAAAAAAAATTGAATCCTCATTTTACTTACCTCCTTTCACTTGTCTACCTGAGAACACACAAAACTATTCTAGGGACAGCTTAGCCATTTATTTAATTGAGGCCAATTAAATAAATGTTGACAATTAAATTAATTGCTGTGAGGCTTAAAAATGTTAGAGAAGTAAAATCACCTAATATAATCCAGCCATGAGAGTTTCAGCAAATGTCAGTTGCAATGGAAGTTGGAAAGCCAGGTGACTCATTCAGCATGTTCAGTTCCTTGAAACTGTTATCCCTGGAAAATCAGAACAACTTCAGGTTTTTAACTACATTGTGTATGTTTTTCCCTCTTGGATATTAATGCCCTCAGTGAAATACCTCACGGTGAAACAAGGCTAGCTATTATCATTCCCCAACAATGTTGGTCCCAATGTTTTTAACTATTTTTTATGACACTCCGGTTTCTCCTCTTATACATCTGTTATTCGACTCTGTATTTTACCCATTCAGAATTTAATATATGCTAGCTTTGGGGAGAAGATATTCATAATTTAGTAATACAGTGATTGTAATGATTAAATAAAAGACTGGGATATTCCAAGTAAGCACGTTTTTAATAAGCAGAAAATTTATATAATAAAATGCTCATAGGAATTTAGAAACATTGGAGATGGGCTGATGGAAAATATATGTTAATAAGAAGAGACATGTATATTTTCAGTACCCATGGTTCTAACATATACTTTCTAAACCTATGACAGAATTTACTTTCTTAAAACTTAAGTTTACTCGATTATAAAATAAAAATAACTGAGAAACTATGTGACACAGAATAAGATGTTATATAGAAAACAATTAAAATTGTGTTCAGTAAATAATGTGCATTCAATAAATCACGTATTCCACCTCCTTTCTCCTACATGCATAATGCAGGCATGGAATGGGAATGCTAGATGTGAATTATTTTCCTTCCAGGTGGTATTATTTCAGAATCAAACTTTACCGTGAGGCTTGTCAAGGTCACTGTGCTAAAACAATTCTGTTTGCATTCACAAAGTCAGAGGTCTAAATGGGCTGTATCGCAATTTGACTGAAAAGGCATGAGGCAAATCTAATGCATGCTGTCATCATTATGGATAAGACTCTTTATTTTCAGACTCTTAGGAGGTTTGTCGACTGTAAGGAAGAACTTCGGCTCAGTAAGTAGGTGAGTGTGATTGATTTTCACTATGCAAGAGAGCAGAACAGTAATGAGTCCACCCTATAAAGTGTAAATTATGTATCTATAATTCTATATAAATATGATAATAGGTAAAATGAAGATGAGGAAACGTGAAAGGATGTGTATGTGTGCATTCATGCAGAAAGAGACACACAAACAAAAATGGAGAAAAAGAGCAGAGAAGTAGAGTGCCACCAAGAGCCAGAGGCACAACAGAACAACAGAGAGACAGACATAAATAGGGAAAGACAAACATACCAGGAGGAAAGGGAAACAGATACATTCTCAAAAGGTGAACCTGCCTGGCCAGGGTGGCTCAGGAGTTGAGCATCAACCTATGAACCAGAAGGTCACGTTCAATTCCCAGGGCTCCATACCCAATGTGGGGAGTGCAAGAGGCAGCCAATTGGTGAATCTCATCATTGATGTTTCTCTCTATACCTGTCCCCTCCTCTCTGAAACCAAAAAATATAAATGTTGTTGTTGTTGTTTGTTTGTTTGTTTGTTTTTTAAAAAAATATGAATTAAAAAAGAGACAAAGTGATTGGATATGCCAATAGACAGAGAGGCAGATAGAAAGAACAAAAGAAAAATGCATCTAAAGCAGTAGTCCTTTCCTTTGGGCTGACATAAGGAAGGCTCCTTATTCTTCCCTTGTAGTGTGTAGTTGTTATCAATGGGGGATGGCCCAGAAAGATGTGTTCCTCACAGCAAGGGCCGCTGTCTCTTCCCGGCATTTATTTTTGCAGTGTATGCCCCAGGCACACATTATTTACCTTGACTATTGTTTGAAGGAATATATTAGACCCTTTACGTTTATACATGACATATATCAGACATGGTGCCACGTAAATCAAAACTGTAGTTGAATCATGTGCAACACAAATAACATGTGTCTATATAGCTGCAAGCTGCAAGCTGCAAGCAGAGTCCTGACGGCAGGAGTTGAAAAGTTAAAAAAACACACAAACAAAAGCCACATTTTGTTTTTTGCTTTTACTTTTTTAATAGAGTATAAAAGAAGCGGGAGAGAAATAAGCATTAAGATTACCATAAATGTGTATCCATCTGCTTTATTTGACTCTGTAATGCATGCTAAGTAAACTGTTTTAAAATTAAATGACTCCTTCCCTCAAGTAGCTTAAGATAGCAAAATCTGTTAAAGATTTCCAAAGACAGCAAAATATATGAGCAATCACTATGGATAAACAGAACATATCACATTTGTCAGGAACTTGAGCTCCCCATTGTAGAATAGAATTCAGATAAATGGACAATATTAGTTGTCCATTATCATAATGGAAGCCTGGACACAAAGAGCAGAATCACATAATTTTCATTTGTGATCCATTCAAAATTAATGCACACATATATATGTGCATATTATCTTCATGCATATAAACTCAGAGGACTATCACTTCACAAAGTTCAGAGTCACACATAACCAGAAAAAAGATGATATTGGTGCAGAGCCCACAATTGATATTAATATTAAATAAGTAAATGAATGAATGAATGAATGAATGAATGAAAAACTTTCCTCCTTCCCCTGCCCACCCTCGGCTTCCCTAGGTACCTTGAGAATTCCCTTCTCTTCATTCAGGTGCCAATCATGGCAGTTATATGTAATAGGAGGAAAATGATGACCTTTAAAAGCAATGGAAAAGCATCCATTCATTGATGGTGTCTTGAGGAAAGATTAAAGAAATCAACATGATGAAGAAAGTACAGGTTGATGTCACCCTTTGGGTCAGGTATATATTTATGTGCCACCATAATGGCATTAATGAACCAGACCCAGAGGAGTGATATACCAAATACATCATAAAAGAGAATAGAAAAACCTATATAAAATGAGACAATATAGTTTGCATTATGATATAATTCTCTGTTTATAGCACTATAAATATATTGTGTTAAATGTCCCAAAATAGAATTACTGATTTAAATTATGTCTTTAAAGGTATTGCCATTGTTGCCACATTTTAGTCTCTATGGTTGATTCCAGATCCACAGAGGGGAAATGGGGCATGACAGAGATACTGAGTCCAAAGAGCCGTATATTTAAAGAACTTGTCATGATAAACAAAAATCAAAGCTTTTAAAGTTATAACTCCCCAGAGTAGGAACAAGCCAAGGACACCAATACCATTACCATTGTCAAAATCTGTCCAGGCATTAAACTTTTCTATCTGCTTCGGTTTGGCAGTGTAAGGTCATTCTAGTTCCCTGGGGTATCTTTCTTTCAGAAAGGCATTGACTCCTGTGAGTAATTTCCTTGATTGGCATTTATGTGTTCTTCTGCTTTAAAGCCATTCAAGTGACCAGCAGCCCTCAGAATATAAATGGAGATATCCTAACACACTCTCTCACAAACCAAACCCAAATTCATTTCTATATGTGTTTTCTCCTGCTGATTGATTTGAGTCTATCTACACAAATCCACGTCTCTGTTGTCTCATTCATGTTTATTTCATACTATGATTTTTAGGCTATTTTATTATTCTTAGTTGAAAATCAGTTATTTTTTCTAAAATATTTCCATATGAAACATAAAAATTGAGGATCAATAATTCAAATCTCTTCTGAACCTCAAGATCTATCTATATGTCTGTCTATCTATCTATCTATCTATCTATCTATCTATCTATCTATCTATCTTTCTTTCTATCTATCTTTCTATCTATCTATCTATCTATCTATCTATCTATCTATCTATCTATCTATCTATATTAAACCCTAATATCCAAATAGACCAAATAGTGGAACAACCAACTAACCAGTTGCTATGATGTGCACTAACCACCAGTGGGTACGTGCAGAATATGGCAGGTGTCTGCAGCAAGCAGCAGAGCGTGGAACATGGCGGCATCAGCCATGGCAGGGTGGTGGAGCAGATGAATGAGAACGCCAGACCAAGGCAGAGCACCGGTCGCTGTTGATGGGGCGAGCCTCTGGTGGCTACTGAAAATTCTTTGCTCCTGTGTGTCTTGGTCCCTCTGGGTGCTGTCAGTGCTGGAGCTGCCACCTGTACCCGCTGCTGGCACTCAGTGTAGGCCCCCAATTGATCAGTGCAGTCAGTGTGTGTGAGTGGCAGCTGCCAGCCCTGATCACCCCTGAAGGCTTCTCCATCTCCCCCTGCTCCTGAGGGGTAATCTGGGCAGCAGCCGCCACTCACACCTCTGCTGGCGCTGGCTCCAATTGCTCCATGTCACTAGCAGGAGCAAGGGTGGCTGGCACTGTTAGTGCCTGGGAGTGGCAGCAGTTGGAGCAGGACTGCTGCAGACAGGTGACCAGGGGCTGTGGCAGGAGGGAGCAGGTGGGAGCATGGAGGATGGGCTGAGACCAGGCCCTGTGCCCACCGCAGCCTTATGTCCCACAGTTCTTTTCAAAGTGCATGAATTCATGCACTGGATCCCTATTATGTAAATAATATTACTATCAATTAAAATGTTTCTTAGATTTTTCCTGGTTGGCATGGTATAGTAGGTTGAGGGTCCTCCCATGCACCAAAAGATCACCAGTTTAATTTCTGATCAGGGCCATGAATGTTTCTTCCTCTCCTTTCCTCTCTCTAAAAAAAAAAAAAAAAAAAAAAAAAAAAAGGAAAAAATATTTAAAAATAAAGATTTTTTAGATTTGAATAGACTTTGGCAGTCATTTTTTACTTTTAAAAATTGCAAAATCTATTCTTTCTTCTACAGGAAGCAATCATTTATAAAAGCTAGTGATTTTTTAAGTATAAACATTGAATTGAAAATGCTCCTGAAATAAAATACATTAGAGCAGCAGCATTTCTATAAAATGAAGCTCTTCTCTGTAGTCATTTTAAACTAGTTTTAAAGTGTAGTTTTCTCTCTGTCAAAATATTTTAAATATCTGTATATATTTTTATAATTTAGCAAAAGTGTGCAATATAAGGATTTAACTATGCATTACTATAAAAATGATTATATTTATTCTTATTGACCTACTCTTCAAATATTTTTAGCAAAATACTTGAAAAATGTTAATTTAGTTATTTGATTACTACAACTTTAGAAACAGAAAATGTTTTTTAAATGAAATTTATTTTAGGATAAGTTGTTATCTCTATGGACTATCAGACAATATGCTATGGGAATGCATAAAACATTAACCTCCATCAAGGGGTGAGCCAATTTAAATGAGTAGCACTTAGCCTTTCATGTACAGTCATGTATTCACTCAAAAATATTTACTGTGTGCTATACCAGGTCCTCTTGTGGGTATATGGTTTGGATATATCCTATCTAATAAAAGAATAATATGCAAATTAACAATCACTCCATCACAAAGAAGGCAGTACCCATAGCTACAAGATGGTGGCACCCAGTCCTTTTAGCCCTGCTTGAATCCCCCAATCAAGGGGGAACTGGGGATCAGGTAACCACTGTGAAGGGGCAGCGTGAGCAGCCTGGTGGGGCAAGAGTTCCTCGCCCAGCAGTGGACGGGCCGCTGCCCATGCCAGAGGGCTGATGGGCCTCTGGGCCATGGAGAACCTCTGGGCACTGGATGCAGACTGGTCAGGCCCCCCAAGGAGCTACTTGCACATGGATTTGTGTGCAAGGCTACTAGTCAATGAATAAAAAATGTAAATGATATGCTAGTAAAATAATACAGGAAAGAGTTAATAAGAACAACGAGATTAAAAAAAAAAAAAAAAAAAGTAGCCCAACTGGCATGGCTCAGTGGTTGAGCATTTACCTATGAACCAGAAGATCACAGTTTGATTCCTGTCAGGCCACATGCCCAGTTTGCAGGTTCGATCCCTAGTGTGGGGTATGGAGGAGGTAGCAGATCAGTGATTCTCTTTCATCATTGTTGTTCCTATCTTTCTCTCTCCCTCTCCTTCCTCTCTGAAATCAATAAAAATATATTTTTTAAAAAGAAAAAAAAATAAGGTGATAATTGATATGGAATAAAAACATAAAACACAGTAAGGAGATGATAGATCTTGGAAGATGATGAGAGAGAGAGAGAGAGAGAGAGAGAGAGAGAGAGAGAGAGAGAGAGAGAGAGAGAGAGAGAGAGAGAGGCAGAGAGAGAAATAAAGAACAAGAATAGAATAGGCAGAGGAGGGTAGGTAATTGCAAATTTTTAAGAGGACCATCAAGGATTTATTTATTGAGAAAGAGAAACACACCTGACATATTTGAGGACCATCTAGAAGGCTGGTGTGACTACAAAGGAGAAAATTAAAGGGGGATGAATTGAGAGAAAAAACAGGGACTGATCATGTGGGGCCATTGTCAGAAACTAGTCTATCTTCCTGAAAGAAATGTCAAGTAGGTCATTTCAGGATGATGAGCAAGGGAATGACCTGATCAAACCTTCATTCTAACTGGCCCCTGTGGCTACTGTGTTGAGAATAGATTATGGTTGGGGAGATAAGAGTGAAGGCAGAGACACTATTATGAGGTGAGACATAAATATTTACACAACAAGTCTTCCAGTAATTAATTTCCTTTACCCAGGTAAGCATCTGGGAAAGAAACAAATTCAGTGAGAAGTCTGATCTCCTATTAGACATGACAATGACAGACCTCCTGGCAATTAAATTGAATACATTGTGGTAGGAAGAGAGTGCTTACTATAAACGTTTTTGGCAGCATTTCTTACTTATACTCTGATTACTTATAGTAAACAGACCTGGAATATATGGATTTATGGAACATAACACCCTGGATAATATGATGTAAATTATAAAGTATAAAATAGAGAAAAATGCTTTTTTTTCTGTTCAAGTGACATGACCAAATACTTTATTAGAATTATCATGCATTTCTTGAAAAATGTACATTTTACAAAATAAAATATGAACATAGAGGGTCACGCTGGGAATCATAGAAATTTCTCTGCTTCATCCGTATCTCTTGTTTACTTGTGTCCTTGAAATTATTACTGAGCTTGATGCTGGATCAGTTCCCTAACTCATGGGGATCTGATTTGATAATTTAATCCCAGTTGTTGTTAAGGATGGTAATATTCAAGGCAAGCAGCAGAGGTAATGAAAAATTTCAATATATGAATATGTTGGATAGTATGGTACTAATATAATAGATGTAGAAAATAAAATAAAGAGAGGATTCTAGAATGACTTCAAATTTTGGGGTCTTTTTTTCTGTATGATTTTTTTCTCCAATCTCTGTTGGAAGAGCAGAGTTCAGTTTTGAACATGTCAAGTTTGAGATTCATATTGATAGTTCAAGTGGAAATGTTGAGTAGACAATAGATACTTGAGTCTTTGTAACATTAACATAAAATATATAGAAGAGGAGAATGGTCTGGAATGAGATATTAATATATCCTTGGGAGTTATCATAATATTGAGGATATTTAAGTACTGACACTAGATAATAAATCTAATCAAATATATATAAGTAGGATAAATAAATGGTCAAGGTCTAAGTTCTTAGATAAGACATTAGAAGGTCAGGATGAAAAGTAGGAACCAACAACAGAGACTGTTAAGGAATAACCTATGAGGTAAGAGGAAGAATGTATGATGTACTGAAATCCATGTAAAAATAAGTATTTATTTATTTTTAAAATATATTTTATTGATTTCAGAGGGTAAGTGAGAAGGAAAGAGATATAGAAACATCATCGGTAAGAGATGATCATTGATTGCTTGCCTCCTAAATACCCCACTCTGGGAATTGAGCCCGCAACCTTGGCATGTGCCCTAACCAGGAATCAAACCATGACCTCCTGGTTCATAAATTGATGTCAAATCACTGAGCTATGTTAGCTGGGCAAAAGAAGGTATTTAGTCATGTCAGATGAGGCTCAGAATGGGTTGATGTGGTTTTGACAAGAGTAGTTTAGTAGAAAAGGAATCCTTCATTCTGTGATGACATAAATGTTTTTGTTAATCAGAGATAATAGTTAAGGTACCATGCATGATATATACACACACACACACACACACACTAGTGTTCCAGTGCATGGATTCATGCACACTGAAAGAAAATTAGTTATAAGAAATATTTTAATATTTCAATTTGCCCTTTCTCTGTAATAGAACCGTCAACCAAATTCTCAATCAATAATGACTGATCAAAACACAGGCCTGCAAGTGGTGCCATAGAGCTTTATGTGTATCGAAAATGCAAGAGTCAACTTAGCCATAGATAGATAGATAGATAGAGAGATAGATAGATAGATAGATAGATAGATATAGACATAGATAAACTTGCTTAATTACCAATAGACCTGCTCTCTGATTTAGCTAAAGTTTTTCCAGCCCAGTGAAACACCCCAACTTCTCTTTCAGATAATTTTTAGCAACACAGCAGTAAATATCAACACAAAGCAGATTATTACTGTAGATCATGCAGGGAGAACAAAGTGTAAAATATTTAACTATAACAATGTTTGACTATATTCTGGGCAGTCAGAAAACCTGAAAACCATCAGAATACGCAGATATTTACATTAGCATTCATAACAGTAGCAAAATTATAGTTATGAAGTAGCAACAAAAATAATTTTATGGTTGGGGGGTCACCGCAACATGAGGAACTATATTAAAGGGTCATGGCATTAGAAAGGTTGAGAACCACTGCCTTAAGGGATGTAAAAACAGCAGGTGGCTGACGAGGATCCTAGGCCTGGACTAGGTGCCACACCACTCCCCCTCATCCTGGCCCCGCTGTGCCTGCCTCCACTGGTGCTGGGTAGCACTGCTGTGGAGGTGGGTAAGGCTCATGCCACTGGAGTGTCACTCACCAGCTGTGAGCCTAACATCTGACAGCCCTCAGTCAGCTGAGCAGCATGCCTACTGTGGGAACACACTGACTACCATGGGGCAGCTCCTGTGTTAAGTGTCTGCTCCCTGGTGGGCAGTGCATGTCATAGTGACCAGTTGACCAGTCATTCAATCATTTGGCCATGTAAGCTTTTATATATATAGACTAGAGGCCAAATACTTGAAATTTGTGCATGGGTAGGGTCCCTAGGCCTGGCCAGCAATCAGGGATGATCTATGGGGCATTCAGGGGGCCCTTGCTGACACCCACCTTGACCACCCTGGTGCCACCTGCTCTCCTGCCATGCTCCCTGCCACTGCCACCACCACCGGTCACCTCCCTCTGTGGGGCGACCAGCAGGGCTATCAGGGACCCCCACTGGCACTCACTTTGGCTGGCCTAGGGCCTTAGGGCTAGGGGTAGCTCCTGCATAGAACATCTCCCCCCTGGTGGTCAGTGCGTGTCATAGGGGCTTGTTGTTCTGCTGGCGGATACTTCATTCAATCAATTTGAATAATAGGCTTTTATTATATAGGATATATTTCTCTAGTATCTAAGCTTTTAGAAATTGCAATTATAAATTGAATATCTAGCTGCAGTTAATGAATACACTTGAAGTGCTTGGATTTCTTTCTTCACCCTGTTTTTTATTATGCTTACAAAACACTTGACCTCTTTTAAGTAATTTATTTTTTAGGCTTCCAAAATTGACTCATTTCTTTATAAGGACCTGCAATTCATATAAAATGCCCATCTGAATTTTCAGAAGAGGTCAAGGAAACTCTATAACATACCATGCATTGAAATTCAAGACAGTATTAGAGATAAAAGACACAAATGGGAATGTACAGCATGAATATAGCAAAGCTTCTTTCATAAGTCAACTGCACATGCATCTTCTTCACTGTGCATCTTCTTTCTGGGTAGTGTTATGAAAACCTAAGGATTTGGGCACGATCACAGAGCATGAGAATTCCAGAGATCATATGTTTACAGGGGATCAGAAAATGGACTTACAGTATACAATGACAGTTTTCTACAACACATTTGCCAAGGGTACTTTAGCCTTAAGCATTTTCTGCTCATGGCACTTAATCTTTCTACTCATCTAAGCTCATGTTAATATTCATGGGTACTTACCTTACCTGAAAGAATGGTTTACTTGATTTATCTCTCTCTGCTAAACATCATTAATATGACTACTCAATATAAAAATAAAAACTGAGAACTAGGCCCATGTTGCTCAGTGGTTGAGTGTCAACCAAGAGGTCACTGGCTCGATTCTAGAACAGCACATGCCCAGGTTGCATGCTAGATCCCCAGTAGATGGTATGCAGGAATGAGCCAATAGCTGATTGATGTTTCTATGCCTCTATCCCTCTACCTCCACCTCTCTCTAAAATCAATAAAACTATAGCAAATAAAAAGAAATAAAAACTGAAAGTTTCTAAAAATATTCAGCCCTAGAGATACCACACTTGGAAAAACACTTCTAACATATCCAATGCAGAACATTAAATATTTGTTTTGTTTATTTTTCTTTAAAAAAATGCCTTCTGGGTAAATATTGCTATCAGATTGAACTCATTTTCAATTTTAACTGCATTGCCAAATGATAGCTGCCCTACTGAAATGAAGATTCTTTGAGAATTGCAGAACTTCTAGAACACAGATCTAGGACAAAAGAACAACAGATGGGTGATGCTTTTCTAATTTTCTATGAACTGGTACATATTGCTTTTTTTAAAAAATTTAAATTCTTTATTGTTTGAAGTATTACATAAATCTCCCTTTTCCCCCATTGACCTCACCTTGGCCTGGCCGCCCCACCCTCATATTTTATTGTTATCACATCTACTACTATTTGCTTGTCTAACACATTAGACTCTGGAATCAGTAAGTATATACATACACACACATACAAACACACCCACACTGTCTTTTGACTATGGCCATGTTGTTCATCAATCTGCTTTTTTTCAGAAACACACAATTTAATTTATATCATGGTAAAATTGATTCCAGTGCATTCATACCTATCCAATTAGTAGGCTGTAATGAAGTTTATGGGGTTAAGTAAAACAGATAAGTAATCTGTCTATCAGATAAAAAACCCAGGTGAGTTTTTGCTATAGTATGTATTCATTATTTAAATATCTTCAGTGCAGACACATGCATTAAGATGAAAAATTTTACTTGGCGGGCAATAAAATGATTAATAGTGTTTGTCAATACTGATTATGTTAGACAAAGAACTGCCAGAGGGGAAATTTATCTGGACTATGTAGGACATATATACAGATGAAAAAGGAGATAACATGATTTTGATGAATATATCTAGAGGGAAAAATAGTGCTATATTGGAAAAGGATTTTCAAGAAAATTACATCTGTGATCCATTTCCTGATTAAAATAACAAGGTTTTATTAGCAAAATATGTATAATCATATACATATACTCATTACCCTAATAAGTTTTATTGTAAAAAAAAAACTGGACATTTTAATCATGTGGTAGTCAGATAATAAATTACCATACTTACTGTTGGAAAGCATTATTTTCTTTATCTTTTATTCCCTTCTTTATGTACCATTGTTATGTCCCATTTAAAGTAGTACTTTCTCTTCATTTTATATCTGAGTTCCAAAATACCAGGTTTGAATATAATATAGTGAATTGTAATAAGATATTTCATCTATACCCAGACATTAGTTTTCATGAATATAGGATAAACATTAATAATATTTGGATCTTATTCTAATCTTTATTCTGCACTGAAAACATTAAACTAGGTTGGATTTTTAGACTCAGTGACAACTATAAGATTGATATCCAAATAGACTCACTCACATTAGCCATAAGTAAATTTCAATTAGATATAAGAGTTAATTATAACTAATGGTATTTTATTTATTTTTCATTCAAAAAACATTTCAGCATTGCCTTTTTATATTTATTTTTAAACTAAACTTATTACACAAATTATGAAAATATACAGGTATTATTATTGTATTTATTTGGCATGTAGACCTTATAAATTTTTAAAGAACAGAATAAAATATATGAGTTTGTTTTCAGATTTATTAGAAGTAAGCTAAATATTTTTCCTCTTGCATATTTGTTGGCAAATGATCTGTATATCCATTTTGTGATCATATTTCACCAATGACCTTGATGAGGCATTTCAGTTTTATTTGGTGACTGTCAGGTCAAATGCATCAGGTATGCCTCGGTGTGTGTGACTTTCATTTCCTGCTGTATGGATAGGTCTGAGGATCTATGAGAAATGTTATCATTATATGATACTGTGGCACTCCAGGAACACCTACAAAATTACTCTTCTCAGCCCAGACATAATGAGCTCCTTTTTATAACCCGGTTCAATCTCCCTTCCTCATGGAACAGGTGAAAGGAAAGAGAGAAATTACTCAAGATGCAAATTGTGTGGACTCCTGTGACCCAGGTAAACCAGACCTTACAGAGTGCCTGTCAGGGAGATGTAAATTTCTCAGAAGCAACCAGATCACCAGGCTCAAAGGGAGGTACTGACTTCCTGCAGTGTCTCCCATGCAGAAATGAAGGACACGGTTCTAGTTTTTCTTTTGTCAAACTATATCTTTTTCACCTATAAATGCCCATACTAGAGTTAATATAATATAGAGACATTGAAGAACACACTTCCTTTTCTCTATGTATGAGAGAGAGAGAGAGAGAGAGAGAGAGAGAGAGAGAGAGAGAGAGAGAGAGAGAGAGAGAGAGATTCTATAAGGTTGTAAGGTTGCAGAGGGGAAAATTCCAGCATCCTGCCTCCCCATCTATACTTTATTGATACACTTTATACAAACTACATTATACATATATAAAAAATGCTTTCCATCATAGTGAGAAATGACACAGCAATTAAAATGTCAAAAAGGTTAAAAAGACAATGTGAGATTAAGTTCAGTTAGAATTTTACTTTAAAACTTTAATCTTTTTCCAGCAAGGTACAGTTTACATTCACCTTCCTTTTGCATCACTTAAGCTGCACTTGTTTGCCTGAGATCTCTGCATTAGCTCCAGTGAGTGATACTGTGATAAAGAGGGAGCAAGCAGGCTTGTCTGCTGAGTGTGGTTAGAAACTGACTTCTGATGAGACAAGTAAGATGAAGAGCACGCTCCTGCACAGTCCTTAGGCCATGCCATGGAATCTCTACTTTTATCATCCTCAGTGCTTCGTGAATGCATAAGCGAAAACAGGAGCAGAATATGTAATGCCCTCTTTCCTTTCCCCTTTCTTGTCAGTATGTAAAGATGCAAACCCGCACAGCTCCACCTCAGGGAACCCCAAGGGGTACGTTTGTGCAGGGACTTAACCTTCCACATCAAGCTCCGAGCAGTCAGGATAATGAGACTTTGACACGCTACAGGCTGACATATAGGTTTTATTAGATTAAAAGCTCTGGAATGCCCATAAGGCAGAAGGAGCCCTTGCATATTCTCCGATTCTAGGAGGCAGAGAATTGTTCTAGTTCATAAAGCAAATGCATGCAGCTCATGTCTGTAAATCTTTTTCTAATCAGAGTGGCCTTCATTTCCTCCTATTGTTCGGAAGTATATTTCCTTAAACACGTTAACCAAATGCTTGTTCAATAGTTCTCACCCAACATCAACTTCTTTCCTTTGGTAAAAAATGTGTCTTTTTTTTTTTTTTTTTTTTTTTAGGGATTTTTAAGTGCTTTAAAACATCTTATGTTCAATGACCTGTTACAAAACCCCAAACCTGCACAAAATATATCATCCCAAGAAGATTATTATTTCTCTAAAAAACAGAATATTCTCAGTTGCACTTTAATACTATGTTTAGAATGTATCATGTTTAAAAGATCTTAATGACTGCTTAAAACTGAATTTCTAACTATCCGTGTTTCCTAATAGTTTGTATCAAGTTAAAATTTTTTTTACTTTTTACTTGAGAAGTTAAGTTTTGAGCTTTTCAATTATATACCAGTAGTGGCCCTCATTAGGTTTGGGGTAATCAGTAATCTAAATTGCCCTCTAAACCTTAACTGATTTGACTCAGTGGCTAAGCATTGGCCTATGAACTCAAGGGTCCCAGGTTCGATTCCAGTCAAGGGCATGTACCTTGATTGCAGGCACATCCCCAGTGGGAGGTGTGCAGGAGGTAGCTGATAGATGTTTCTAACTCCTTCTCCCTCTCCCTTCCTCTCTGTAAAAAGCCAATAAAAATATTTTTAAAAATAAAAAATAAATTGCCCACCAAGACCTCCCTCCCACTGTGGTATACCCTTTGCATGACGCTGGGAACTGTGACTATGACAGAGTTTACTACAGTGATTTGGTCATGGCTTACACTCAGTCGACCTTAACATAGGACATGACTTAATCACATGAGACCTTTAAATTCAGAGTTCTCCCTGGTTGGAAGCTGAAGGAGAATCACAGCGATTTAATATAGTAGAGGTTCACAGCGAGGAGCTTTTTTATTGCAGAGATGGGGTCTGCATGACATAACCTGAAAGCAGCTCAAGGAGCTGAGATCAGTCACCAGCTGACAGCTAGCAAACACTAGGAACTTCAGTCCTGCACCCTCAGGGAAGTACTTTCTGCTAGCTGCCTGCAGGGATTTTGTAAGCAACTGCATCCTACCCTAGTTGAGCCCTCAAGAGAGAATGTTGTTGACTAACATTTTTTTTTTTAATTTCAACCTTACAAAACCCAAAGTACAACACCCAGCGAAAACATACCAGACTCCTGACTAGTAAAAATGGTTCAACTCTAAATTTGGATTGTTTTAAGTGGTTAAATTCATGTCAATGCTTTACACCTAGCAATGGCCCAACAATTTAAGTTATATGAGCTGAGGAAGGTCAGTGGAGGGAATTTCTTCTTGAATTTTCTAAGCCACTTTTTAACTTCAAATATCAATTAATATATATTGAACATTTACTACGTACGAGGCACTATTTCCCTACTTACACAGATTTTCTAATGTGGTCTTTTAAAAAAATATATATTTTATTGATTTTGTACAGAGAGGAAGGGAGAGAGATAGAGATTTGGAAACATCAATGAGAGAGAGTCATCGATCAGTTGCCTCTTGCACACCCCCTACTGGGGATATGCCCTCAACCAAGATACATGCCCTTGACCGGAATCAAACCCGGGACCTTTCAGTCCCCAAGCGAATGCTCTATCCACTGAGCCAAACCAGTTTCTGCTAATGTGGTCTTATAGAACCCTTATAGTGAAAGGGTTCTACTATTAGCTTCCACTTTACAGATGAAGAAACTGAGTCTTAGGGGGTTTGTTTTCCTCAAGATGAAGTGGTTATCAAGTTTCCAATCGAGGATATAACACTAAAAAGTTGATGGCAGAGACCATGAATATACTTACCTCGCCCTTCAGAGTTTCTTAGAACCTCAGATCCCAGGTACCCAGTTCCTATTCCGATAGAAAAACAAGCAATGTGGCAAAGCCTCGAGCCACTCCCAGTGGAACGACGACTAGGAATCTTGTTAGAAAAGAATGTCAGACCCAAACCCAGACTTTCTGGTTCAGCATCTGCACTTTATCAAGAACTTACATTACATTGTAAGGTGAATATAAATTCCTATTTGACACTATGGCCTTAGGCAAGCCACTTCATCCTGACACCCTTACCATTTCACACTTCTGTAAAACAGAGAGAAACTACCCAATTTTCTTTAAGAATTAAATTATGCCTCCTTGCCAAGCACATTTTCTGCTAAATACTAAGCAATTGATAGATAATGTGGGTTCTTTTTCCAGGATGGAGATAAACAAGGGATGGTGAGGTTGGAAAGTTCTTAGTGCTTCCTGTTCCCTGGAGCCCAACAGTAACTGCATGTAGACAAAGTTCTTGCTTTGGGATCCAGTGTCCTGGGACTGTGGCCAGGCCAGAGCATTCCAGAAAGAGATAGGAAAGACTTGGTCACCACACAGCTCATGAGTTAACATTCTTAGGATAACGTAACATGGACTTGGTGTTAACTGAGAGTTTGCCTCTCTCTGAGCATGGAACCACACTGATAAATAGTGTGCTTTTCTCTGAAACTTACAAGAACAGTACCCTTTCAAAACCTCTTGTATCATAACTGTTTTTATTTTTTTAATTTTTTAATTTTATTTTTCAATTACAGTTGCCATGCAATATTATTTTAGTTTAGTTTTAGGTGTATAGCATTGTGACTGACAATCATATAATTTACAAGATGATTACCTCTAATTTCCACTACTGTCTGTTTTTAAAAGTTGAAACTATTAGATAAAATACTATGTGAACTGGAAACATTTTAAAATCTTTTCTATGTGGTTAAAATATACCAAAAACAAACAAACAAAAAAACAAAACTAGTAACTAAATACATTGAATTTAATTGTTTTTAGTTGTAGTCCTTTAAAAGCAATTTATTTATTTATTTTTTGTCCCTTTAGCTCAAGCATAGTCTCCCTGCATATTTACTCTTCACTCTGTGGATTGCTTCTGAGGGGAAAATTACTTTTAAAAATTAAAATAGGTAAAAATAAACTAAATCCATTGTAAACTAAATTCAGTGAAATAATATGGATAATGGCCATACATAAACTACAACCCGCACATTCTCATGCTGGAAAAACATTTAAAGGCTTTGAGTTTGTTTGTTTTTTGTTTTGTTTTGTTTTGTTTTTCTATGATGGAATGAGATAGACAATCACTGTGACTGTTTCAAGGCACTGAATTGGAATATATTCAGATGGAATTTCTGAGCTGTTGTTGTGCTTCAGAAATTTCAATACTCTTAACTTCAACTCTAAGATCATTTCTTTCTCTATTCATCTGTGAGCATGGTAATTCTTTCCTTCATCAGTGCATCATTTCCTTCTGTTAACAAATGTGTATTTCATACCTGCTGTGTCCCTACTGTGCGACTGTCTCAAGACTGTTTCCTGGTATAGTTCACTGGTTTATAGAAGTAAAATACTTGATTGAATATTCTCATTTTCATTTGGCATTTGCACTATACACCCTCCACCTTCTTTTTTCTTTTCTTTTTTCCAATCTCTATTCCTATCTAACTGGGTTAAGAAATGGTTAGATGCATATTTATTCTTGGAAGAGTTAGAGAATTGGGATTCCTGACAACATATCATGTACAAAAGCATCTCAATGGGAATGAGTGCTTTAGAGTTTTGCTTGTTTGGAGACTAGTGAACTGAGCACCTATCAGGATCAAGGCGACAGCCTGATTCACCATCAGTCACTGTAGTTTCATAAGTAACTAAGAACCTTCTTTATGAACAATCTGAAAAATCTGATAGAAATGACAGAGACCTTATTAAAAGGTGGCATAATCCTAGATCTCCTAATAACTAGTTGTATGGCCTTGAATGTATTTTAATAATTTAATTTTATATTTTATATGCTTACTTACACAAATATATACATATATTTTCATACACAATTATATAAATTATAATTACATATAATTAAGAATTATACAATTTATATGATTGTGTATATGTGATTTTAATATATGATTTTATCACAAATGGCAGTAGCCATTTTCTCACAAAAGGTGACTGGCTTTTGACGTGAAGTTGAAAAAATATAGATTCATGTTACCATGTTCTTAGAATCCCTCACCTCTTTGAATAAGTAATTTAATAGCTTAGAGTTTTCAGTGCTTCAATTCTTTCTAGACTTCTGTTCCTATTGGTATAATAGAAAATTAGTCTCTGTACCTGGAAATTTGGTTTCATTTCATAAGATTGCCATAAGAATATATAGTTTATTTAACCAGACAGTTTTTGAAAATGACATAAAATACACATTTCATGGAACTTAACACAATAATTTCAATTGACATTTAATGCATAAATAATATGAAAGGTGGAAAATTATTGCCATTTGAATTAAGGTAATTTGAATAAAAATGATTATCATTTGAAAGCGGTAATATCTGTTTTTAATTTTATATCTAACATTGTAAAAAAAAAAAAAGGTCTCAAGTTAAGAATAGCTTAACATGTAAAAAGATTGCCATTTTCAAATTAGAGAATAGTAAAGACAGTCAGAAGATAGAGCAACCATAATGATTTAGTCACTCATTCATTTATGTTGGGTTACATGAACAGTACAAAAGGGACAAATCCTGATGCAAGTAGCTTGCATTACAGAAAGAGGAACAAAAAGTGAAATAAGGGAATAAATAAGGTATATGGATATAATATGATCGTAAATATTAATAAAAGCTCTGAAGAAAAGTTAAAAAAGAAGACTCATAAATAACAGAGTTTCTTTGAAGAGGATGTTTAAGCGGGGACCTTAATAAACTGTTTAGAGAAATAGTTTTCCTAGCAGAAAGCAGAGCAAAGGCGTTGTTCCTGAGGCAGAGATGAGCTTGACCTGTTGAGGAACCGGGACAGAGGTCAGCAGAGCAAGAGAGTAGGTCCAGAGAGGACAGGAAGGTAATGGATTCATAGATGCAAACACAAGCTGCATCGCACTCTCCTTCAGCACCAGGAATCCCTGCATTGGATTCCTAGTGTGATGGGATGTCCATGGAGTGTGGCAAGCAGGGGAAGACATGTTATTTACATTTTAATCACTGGCTGCAGTAGAAAGAAATGATTTTAGGGAGCTAGAGCAGGCAACAGTTTAGGAGGCTATGGTAGTAATTCACATAAGCGTTGATTGTGGCTTGCCCTAATGGGAAGTGTGCGATGGGATGAGAAGTGGCCCATACTTTTTAAAGAAAAAGTAAATAATTGCTGATTAATTGATTCTTGCTTTAGAAATAATGAACAAGTTCAGTGATCTTTAAAGAAATACAAAAGAAGAAAAAAACAACAAAATCACTTCAGCATTGTTCAACAGCTTTTGTGAATGTCCTAGAAAAAAAAAATGTAGACACAAGAGAAAATGAATAATTGAAGGAGTGAAAACACAGACACATACACATATCCCTGTTTATGACACATTGGATCTTATGTGAGAAAACAGGCTAACTGAATATATTTCTTTTTCTCAGTTGGGATTTTGGATAAAATATAATTTTCTATATTTACATTGCTCTACTTAAATTAATTTAAAATGTTTTGATGATTAGATCAATTATTTTAATAAAATTTCTTTAAAGCTTATTAGTTTATATTACAAATTTGTCATTTATTTACTCATAGTCATATGTTATCTGCATATTGAGTGGCTATTAGCTGAGAAGCAACTTTGAATCAGTCCATAAAAGTTCTAGGTACTGTTTGGAAAGTCAAGATAATAAAATAGAAAAGATTTTCAGGATGGAATTTACAGTCTTGTGAGGTGACTATATCAGACAATTACATGTTCCTGATGTTGAGTAAATTTAATTCATTTTAAATAACATTGCAATGTATTCATCTACATTTGTCATAAAATTTACCTGAAAACTGGTTCTACACCTTAAATATTTAATTATGTGAAACTATTTTTAGCTGTGTTTTGAGTTTCTGGCATATTGATATCAAACTATTGGTATCACTATTCTGCTGCCAGATCATCACTTTTACTTTCTAATCTTGTCATGAGCACAATTTTTATGTGATTCTTATTAATATAAAAATGTAGAGCATTAAAACTGGTTAAAATTTGATATAGGTCAGATGAATTTTATAATAAATAAAACACACTTTACACATCAATCCCAATTTTACATTTTTCCTGTAGTGGAAAAAATTGAATTTTTGACCATGAGACATTGACCGTGAGGACAAAAATAATGGAAAGAGTTTATATCTGTGTGTCTCCATTGTACTTGTATATAAAATTAACTAATCCTGTTACCATTAGCAATACATTAATCAAAATGGTATGATATGGCAGTAATGTAAATCAGAGAACCCTTTTCAATATTATCAATAGTTGGATAAGATTAACAATAACCCAATCTGCTATTTACTAGAAATGGATAGGACCTTAAGCAATAAATATGATTCTCAAGATTTGCTCATTTTTAGATCTTAGAAATTAATTATATTTCTGAGCCACATATTGGATGCTGAAAGAAAAAAAATATGTATTAATATTTAGAGAAAACAATATATTTTCTATTATGCTCTTTCTTAAAATTGTGATTAAAAGGATTTACCATTCATATATCACAATCATAGATTTATACATGAAATGTAGTGGTCTAAGAACACTCAGGTAAAAATATATAGATGTTAAAGTACACCCTAATGAACAATCAATAAATCAATAGACATTCTGAGAGCCTACAATGTACCAATTGATTGTCCTCTCCTTGACAAAGGATTCCTTTGGCTCTGTGACAGTTTCTCCTTTGTTTTTCTTACTTTTCAGGCAATTTCTTCTCCCACTTCTATGCCAGTCTCCTTTACTCAGCATAGACTGTCCATTCTACTCTAAAGTGAAACCCAGGATGATCTCATTGGTCTCTGGCTTTAGTTGTCATCTATACTTTGATGAGTTACAAAATCGTATCTCCTGCTCCCATTCAATTTTCGAATGCCAGACCTATCCTCTGCACTTACACATGACAGAAGGCTCATCAAGTTCACAGAGTCCAAAATTCAGTCTTATATTGAAGCCCAGATTCACGTCTCTAATGGTCTCTGCTTCAGTTGATGGTACCACCATCCACTTGGATTCCCAGTCCAAAAACCTGAGTATAATGTTTATAGGACGGTTCCTGGAGCCAAACCAACGTAGTTTAAATACTAGCTCTACTCTACAGCTGTCTGAGTTAAACAAGTTATTTAATAACTCTGTACTTCACTTTATGTTATTAGAGTACTATTTTCTATGTTTATTGTAAGAATTAAATGAACTAATAAATCTGAAACGATTAAAATAATGAGTTGTACCAACAAGTGCAATATGAGTGTTAGCTATTGCTTTTATTATAATTTTTACCCTTTTCTTCTTTAACCAGGCCGTTGACATTCAATACATGACTAAATTCTCCCTTTTCTAACTCCAAAATATATATATTTTTTATTTGTCTTTTTGTTTTTCCATCATGGACAAATCCACCATTATCTATCTTCAATGGTAGACCTATTCATATCACTGAGCTTCCTAATATTGTGTAATCACTTTCCAATATAAAATATTTAAGGATAAAAAAACCTCCATGACCAGTGGTCCTTAGCTTACCTCTTATCCTTAATATTTATCTGTCACTAATTGTTCACTAGCACTTTATTTCATACACCTTCCAGTTCTACTAAGTAGCTAAGGACCCTCTCTTCTCCTGATGACATCATTTTTGCTCCTTAGATTTCAATTTCAATTTGACTTCTTCTGAGGCACTTCTCTAATATTCATTTCTTATAGCAGACCAACTTGCTCTGGATGCTCACATGGACATTATACACTTGCCCTTCATAGATGTTATCACTCTTCTTATGAATTTAAGTTAACTTTGTGTTCACATGTCTCAGAGGTAAGGCCAATGAGAAGCATCCATTAGAATAGATCACTTTATCCTTAGCATTTGGTATATTGCTCCATCATAGATGGTGTTCAATCGATATCTGTTCAAGTAAGAAATAAATGCCAGTCACTAAGCCCTGTGCTGACTGAAACCACAACTGCAGAACTGGAAAACAAACAAACAACAAAACAAGTGTGAGGAATGTTATGAAGGAGATACACAAAGAATTATGTTATCCAACAGGGACAATCCCTAGCTTCTTGTACGTTGACTGAGAAGGCCTCCATTGGGGCACTCTGTGTTTTCAAGCTGAACTTAAAGCTGAGTAATAATTGACTGGATGAAAGCACTGAAGCATGAGGTGGGCAGGCTGAAGGAACAGACTTTGCCAAGTCTCTCAGCAGGAGAAAGTGTAGTTTCTATGGGACTGAGATGCACACGAGAAGTTCTCGGGAAGCTGTAAGTTTGCATGGAGGGCATTTCTTTCGTGACACGTATATTCTAAGCCTGGGGGGCTTTTCTGTAATGTTCTGCTCTAATTGAGACTTGGAGACTTTCTGGCACCTCGGATAAAAGGGGAGGTCTTGGTTCATATAATGGCATGTTGGTGACTCAGGATCTGACATAATTTTAATGAAAACACTAACAGTAATAGTCAATGTTTGCTGTAAGTTTGTAGACTAAAATGTTTAACCCATACTAGTATGAGTATGTATGTATGCACACACCTCTGCACAAATGTGTGCACACCCACACAAAGGTCTAGAAAAATTATACCAAGACTAGACTTACATGAAAGTGGAATAGTAGGTTCTTACAATACATTATACATTTCTCTTCTTTTGCACATTATCCATCCATCATGTGACCAAAACTTTTAAAACACAAGTAAATATTGAGCAGAAATATGTGTTTACTTTAAGATACACAGTTTGACAAACATGATAGAGCATAAATGTATCTTTTAGCTGAGAAATCATCACACTTAAGTTTACCTTGGCTAAAGGTACTAAAGGAAAAGAGCATGATGCTAGAATAAGCTCAAATTTGTATAAATTTAATCACTATTATGTAAGGCATGCCTTTTCTAGGATTTCTCCGCTTCAAGCCATCTCAATTAGCTTTTCGCAGGGGTGAGAGTTCCAGGGATTTGCTTGGCAGCGTGAGCCTGAAAGGCCACTTGGTGCAGCTGCCTTCCATTTGTTTCACCAAGAGACTAAGCAGCACTAAAGCAGTTCTTCGCAATGAACTGGAAGGAAAGGGCCAAGATAGTTTTATTGCTTAGCAACTTGGCAGTAGGAATTGCTAAAATATTACAGTCTCCCCTATCTATGAACTGAGACAGGCTTTCAACGGATGGCTCTCAAGCTCAAACATGATTAAGATAAAGCCACATGGCCTTGGCTTATATTTCATCAGAGAGGAGGAAGATGAAGTTAGGCACTTTTAAATACACTTACAGTAATTTCTCAGGAACGCTTGGCTGGTTTGAGCCCAGTGCTAATCTGCGGAATTAAGGGGCCCTGGCTGTGATGGTATAAATCCTGTGGTCCGCATTGATCACTGGGGTTTCCTTTGCATTTAGGAAGGAGGGCTAGACCTCATGAGAAATTGTAAGCCCAGGAAAATCCTGAGATAAACATCTTTATAAGAGAGCGGTGACAGTCTGCCATACATTTCCAGAATGTAAAGAGCCGTGGTGGTTTGCTTTCTTTCTGTGCAAATTACAGAATGGATGAGAGTGACAGAGTGATGACACCAGCTAAACGGAAGCATAATGTAGACAGTTACTGCAGACACCTTATCACACTTCTGCTTACACACCCTGCCTGAAAGCCTCCTACAGTTTAAACACTCAAGCTCTTCTTAACTAATGCAATGCAGTTAGTGATGCTAATTTTACCAACTGATTAATGGCTTTCTGCTATGAATACTCAGCTACACAGAAACGTATTTTATATATAATGATTATTTTGATAACTATAAGAATCATGAGGATTAAATTAATTAACTATACTGTGTTAACCCTTAAGACTTACTATTATTAATTTTTAGTGGAAGGAAATAATATTCTGGGGAGAAACAGATGATGCCATATTTCACCAAAACTTTAAATTCTTAGAATATCCGGTTATCTTACTATTTTGTTAGTAGGGTTTTAGTTGTTTTTTGTTTTGTTTTGTTTTGTTTTTTTAATTGATATTGGGATGGGCAACATATGTTAATTGATGGAATTTCCATTCATATCTAGTCTCTCCATGTGCATAAATGTATCCTACATAGTTTCAAGTTAATAATAATAAAAAAGATGGGATTCATCATGTCAAAAGTTGGAGATGAATAAATTGACAGTAAAACAAAATATTAAATAACAATTTTTGTTTGCATAATGTTAAAAAAAAAAAAGATCTTTAGTAGAATGGCTCTAACTCTGATCTTACTCCTTCCTATTCAAATAAGTATTTAATATGTTAAACTTTAATTTAAATTTTTAAAAATATATTTTATTGATTGTTTACAGAGAGTAAAGGCCAGGGATAGAGAGTTAGAAACATCAATTAGCTGCCTCCTGCATACCCCCAACTGGGGATGTGCTTGCAACCAAGGTAATTGATTGGAATCAAACCTGGGGCACTTGAGTCCACAGGTCAGTGCTCTATCTACTGAGCTAAACTGGTTAGGGTATTTAACTTATTTTTTTATAATATATTTTATTGATTTTTTACAGAGAGGAAGGAAGATGGATAAAGAGTTAGAAACATTGATGAGAGAAAAACATCGATCAGCTGCCTCCTGTACATCCCCCACTGGGGATGTGCCCCCAACCAAGGCACATGCCCTTGACCAGAATCGAACCTAGGACCTTTCAGTCTGCAAGCCTACACTCTATCCACTGAGCCAAACCAGTTTGGGTTTTAACTTAATTTTTAAAAGGCTTCCATTGACATCAAATACAATGAAGTAAATGACATTTTGCCACATAGATGCTACACATTAATTTTCATTTTATTTTAAATTTTCCAAGTTTAATTAAAAATATCATAAAGACACTTTAGGATCAATTTTTAAGAAGGAAAAGCAACTAGAAATTTCACTAACAACAACAACAACAAAACAAAAAAAACCTAAAATATATCAGAATGAATCTGTAAGTAATTGTTTTTAAACTTCCTATATTTTGTATTATCAAATTTAATATAATAAAGCATTCACATTTTTATTTTATATTTCTAAAAGTTTCACATTGCAGATGAGGTGCATAAGCCATTTTCTAAATGAGCAACCTTTAGAACTTAAACCTATAAGTTGTAATTCCTAAGCCAAACTAAAACACTAATTTTTGTTTAAACTGTGAATAAATCAATAAGAGCCCACAAGTCCTCTTTTTAGCTTTAGAAGACAGGGGAGATTAAGTTAAATTTAAATAGCAAAAGTTACCACAAAAGGAATAAACTTTTAAATTATGAAATAGCTCTAGCTCTTCAGTGGAAATCTTATTGCTTCCATGTGAATAATTTTTTCATCAATGCACATTTATTCTGTTTTTATTTAAATAGGTGACTTAATAAAATATACCTTATATGCTATGTTTCTTTAATCTGTGTTTAAACAACTTGCTGGTATCTTTCAAAATGATCATTTTCTGGAATGCACAGGAGTGTATAATGAAAAGAATGGTTAGTCAGAGAAATTACAGACCATTTGTATCCTCACCTTAATGAGAGTTTATTGCCAGTCATCCATCGGGCTCAGTTTTGTTCAAACAATTACCAGACTGCTTTATTTATAGAACCCACGTGCCTGTTTTTGGCAAAGGGTTCTCATAAATTACTAAAATACAATAGCTCAAGAACAGACCTTGTTTCAAAAATGGATTCCAATTATAATGGAAGGAGAACACTTAGGTGAAGATTTCAATTGCACCATTTGCTCCTGGGAAATCCAGGATAAATGGCCATGACTGTGCATGGCTATTTTTCAGAATTAAAATCCCAAATGTAAAAGGAAACTTATCATAAAGAAAAACAGTCATTGAACCTAATTGTCATTAATCATTGAAAAAAGCACAGTAGTATATTTAGTAAATGTCCTAAAGCAGTACCCAGCCTGCCAGATTTGAAAGAGAGGAAGAGGGAAACTGGGAGAGAGAAAGAGAAAGAAAATGAAAATATGCATTAATATCAATCCCAGGAGATGCAAAACAGTCTCTATAAAGACTCAGAATTATGTTGATAGTTTATTATTTGGTCTTGTATAACTTGCATGCACAATCACATACTCTGGGCCACACAGAACTTATTACTGAAACTTGAATTCCAATTAAAGTAGGAAATATGAAAACAAAGCCTGTAATTCATACTCTGAGTGTTTGCTGTCAAGACTGCTTCTTGGAAAAATTATAAAGTTCTGGTGTGTAAGAGGCTCTTAAAAATAGAAAACATGCTTTGCAAATCATATTGGAAGGTCAGGCTAAAGTGGGTTACTTACAACATACACTTAATTGCATGTCTTTTTTAAAATATAGTTTTATTGATTTCAGAGAGGAAGGGAGAAGGAGAGAGAGATAGAAACATCAATGCTGCTGAAGCCAGTTTGGCTCAGTGGATGGAGCATCGGTCTGTGGGCTGGAGGGTCCCAGGTTCGATTCCGGTCATTGGCATGTGCATTGGTTGTGGGCACATCCCGAGTGGGGGGTGTGCAGGAGGCAGCTGGTCGATGGTTCTCTCTCATCGATGTTTCTGACTATCTATCCCTCTCTCTTCCTATCTTTGAAAAATCAATAAAATATGTTAAAAAAGAAATAAACATCAATACTGAGAGAGAATAATTGATTGACTGTCTCCTGTATGCCCCACACTGGGGATCTACCCCAAAACCAGAGCCTTTGCCCTGACCAGGAATCAAACCCTGACCTCCCGGCTCATAGGTCAATGCTCAACCACTGAGCCACACTGGCCAAATGATAAACCACTGAGCATGTGGGCCAGCCAGCCTTCCATGTCTTAATTGACTAACAGATGATTAGATTTTAGAATAATTCATAAATCTGTGATATTTTTAAGTGGTGTAAGCTCATATTTGGTGATTTGCTACTGATCATTTCTTGTTGTCTTGCATACAGTTCCAGGATAATTTATTTTTGCCTGGGTTCGATTATAGGATTTTGTTCTAAATGATACTACCTGTATCACAATAGTAGAATTTCTCCAATTTTTGTTTAATGATTCTTTCACCAACGTATTTTTTCCCCCTCTATAACCTCACAGCTTCATTACCCAGGTAAAAGTTGTAGCCAGATCTTAAGAATCTAATTGATTAGTATGGCAATACAATGGTAAAAAGTTATTCTGTTAACGCGAATAGAACAGAAGTCATTGTCAAGGGGAATATAAGCTTTTATAGCATTTTGTTATTATGCATATATAATTGAAGATTGACAGAAGTATGTGCACCATGCTTATGTCAACCTTCTGGTACAAGTCCTTCTTTCTAATGGCAACTTGGTGCCATATACGGGTGCTTAGTGGTTATAAATATTGTAGGGTGGAATGGTCAGATTTTTACTAGCCCTGACAATTATTGAAAAGAAGTGCTTCATAGGGGACATCACCTAGCCAGCTGCTCCTCTGCTCCTTGTGTTTACTGAATTTTTACTGGGAGATGTGCTTTGTCAGCAAATCTGATCTTTTCCACTGAGCTCTTCTCCCAGCAAGGGTCTGTATTGCCAGCTCCCTCATTTCCCAAATGTTTGCTCACATTACCTTTTAGGTGAACTTGCATCTTCCTATTCTCCTACCACCACTCCTGACATCCTTATCCCATTTTACCTGCTGCTCCACTTTTCCTATTTAAAAAAAAAATGACATCATTTTTAAGTAGGCCATTTGACTTAAGTACATATTATGCTTACTGCTTTGTTTGCTATCTCCCTCAAAGGAAGACTTTTTTGTTTGGTTTTGTACATTCATTCCAAAGATCTTAGGAAAAACCAGCTGACCCATTAAGCAATCACTGATATTTGTTGAATAAATGAAAAACACCAACATCGATGTGCATTATTAAAATTTTACTAAATGGAAGGGGAAATTTTCTCATACACTTAGATCTTTAATTTGATTTATTCTCACCTTGAGCAGTTCTTTCATCTTTGATCTCATATTAAAGAAAATGCATTTTAGAAAGTGGATTTAGTCATTTTTACTGGTCTGTGCTGTATTATTTAAAAACAAAACCAGAAGGCACCTTAGAGTACTTTGGTTCCTTCGGTGTCCACCCCAACCCTGTGCATTTAGCCCTTTATTGTGAGCTAGCGGCCCGGTGCACGAAATTCATTCAAGAATAGGCCTTCCTTCCCTAGGCTATAGCACCTGCTTCCCTCTTGCAACCAGGACCTGGGTTGGGTTCTCTCCAGCCCCCTGCAGGCACCTGGGACCCAGGCTTCACTCCTGCCCAGGCTTCCTCCAGAAGGACTTCTGGTCTAATTAGCATATCACCCTTTTATTATTATGGATAACTGCTCTCAGTTAAACAACCCCTCAGTGTCCACTTATAGTCACTGGGTTGCCCTCACATCCTTTGGAAAACTGAAAGCTCAGTTAAAGACACAACTTCCTTTTATGGCACAATTTGTTGGCTCTTAAACTGGATCACTCTCTTTACCATTTGATATTCTCAACTGAGCAATTTATGACAGATTTTAAGGCCTACTGTCTGCTGCAAGCAGCAGGTTTTAAAAACTCCATCCTCATCATAAGCTTAATGAGTAAATGGCTGAAAGCTCAGCAGGTTGGTGGGGGCAGTGCTGGGGTTCTTTTTCTCTGGCAGCCAGCTTGCTCTTGCTGTAATTAACAATGAAATGTTACCTCTCTCGCCTTTTACTTGGAGACAGGGAAAGTGACTGGTATTATGGAGAGAAATAAATTTACATTGTCGCTTTATCAAGCATCCATAGCTTCAGGAGCTCAATGCACACAAAATTACTATAAGATGACAGTCTCGCCAGAAAGTAGTTTCAAAAATATTGAAAGCTCTCGAGGCGGAAGAATCGGGACATCATAAGAATACAAAAAGAGGAAAAAGACATTTTGTATAATCCTGTCCCTCCTTTCCTCCTGCTTATTTTTTCTCCTATCCATCTTCTTATAAAAAGATCAAAGATCTATCTAACTTGTCTCCCTAAGTGAATCTATTTCAGTCAATGTCACAGCCCACCTAATGTCACTCTGCTCACTCACTTTCCCACAGTGACAAGAGTTCCCTTCACACTGCTCTTCTCAGCTCTCCCTGTGGGCCCCACAGCTGCATCCATTATCCTAGAAAATAATTTAGTAAGAAAAGAAGGAGCGCTGGAGTTCTCTGAATGAGTCCTGCACAGTGAAGTTGATGCCACTGAGAATTAGCCATGTCTACAGCAATAATAGACCACAGATCACTGTTCTTAACCTTGTTCTTCCTCCAGAGCAGTGCATCTGGACACCTTGCTTTCCCCACCTGTGAGAGGTGGTGCAGAATTCTCTGTCATCTTCCCTCTCATGGACTCTGAAGGTGCCATGAAGTCCAAATGCTCACGCCAGCTTTGTGAGTTGGTGGAAAATAAGTGTAGAGTCTCACAAAGAGGCAAAAGATTATTTGGAGTTAAGGATCTAAGATCATAGTAATTCATATAATTGTTTTTATCTTGATCATTCTTTCTTAGTTTTGACTGTGCAAGTATTCATATTGTCAGCATTCTCTCAAGAAGTTATTCCTCTTCATCCTCAAACATTTTTCTATTGCAAGTATATCTGAAACCCTTATCTGTGGATGAGAATAGTTGAAAGTGATATAAGCTATCTTGTTTAAAAAAATAGCAATATTTTACACTGATTAAGTAACCTGATTGATTAAGCAGATTGGCAAGTTTTATTTTACTTGTTTGTATTACTGACAAAAGTATACACTTAGTTATGTGTGTGCATAAGTATTCATGTATAAACCCTGTACTGACTGAATCTTGGGTCTCCTCATAATTCCTATGTTGAAATTCTAATTCCCAGTGTGATGGTATTTGGAGTGAGGTCTTTGGGAGGTAGTCATGGTGGAGCCCTCATGAATGGCATTAGTGCCCCTTCAGATATATTTAATGGAAATATTAGCAATCTATTTTACATATTTCTTATGAATGTACAAAACATCTATATATTATATAATAGAGGCCCAATGCATGAATTTGTGTACCAGTGGGGTCCCTCAGCCTGCCCTGCTGGATCTAGTAGAAACAGGCTCTCTGACATCCCCCGAGGAGTCATAGATTGCAAGAGGATGAAGGCCAGACTGATTAGGGCTGGGGAGGGACACAGGAGGTTGGCCAGCCAGAAAGGAACTGTGATTGTGCTCCAGGGCATGTCCAGCCCATCTCACAGAGTCCCAATCAGCTGGACACCGGCAGCAAGCTAACCTATCAGTCAGAGTATCTGCCCCCTGATAGTCAGTGCAATCGATCGGTCTACTGTCTGCCTCTGGTGGTCAGTGCACATCATAGCAAGTGGTTCAGCGGTCTTAGCATATAATTAGCATATTATGCTTTGATTGGTTGAATGAACAACTGGACACTTAGCATATTAAGCTTTTATTATATAGGATTGTCAGTCTCTAACTATGTTAAATTTGAGCATACCGTGTTTGGGATGACTGTCAAAAGACTCAAATGAATACATTTGCTTTATATTTTTATCAGATTATATAATAAAATATTTTCTTGAAAGAATGAGAATGAATTTTGAAATTATTGAAAATAAACTAGGTATGATCAAGAAAAAAGCCCCTGAGCAAAGCACTGGATATAAGGTTGTGAGTTTTAGGAATTTTGTGTAATCAGTGGCCAGGAAGGAATCTGGAGCTGAGTTGCATAGCTGAGCTGAAAGACAACTACATGCAACTTTAGTACCTTCTACTCTCCCTCTTCTTCAATGGCCTTCTTCTTTGAAAGTATTTGAGAAAAAGATGTTGCCTCTATTAGGCCCTGTTTCTTTGTTTTACTCAGATCTGAATACAAATGTCAATCACCCCTGGGACTTTCCTGCTAATAGTCTGGAAAGTCTTCATTAATATTTGCCTTAAACCACTACTGTCTGCTGCCTCTCTCCTGTTGTCCTCAATCCATGTGTTATGTTTTCCTCACTATTAATTCACAATACCTCCTGTACAAGGCTGCTGCAGAGAAGATGTCACAGAAATAGACATTAACTCAAAGGAAATAAAACTAAGAATATAAAAAACAACAATGATTTAAAATTGCAGATGCTTATTGTTAGGGTCCAGGAGTTTAATGGGAAAGAAAAATAATGTAAACACAGCAGTAGGAAAGGCACCTTTTTGCTGTACCCTAGCTCCCAGGCTTAGCTCTCTATCTGCAGGTCTCCCAAGATCATTTTGCTCTTTCTTCTACTTCAGAAAATTGTATCACCAACAATCCAATGTGTTGTAGCACTTATAATCAAGGTTTTTCAATATGTTTGGCTATCTACCTATCATCTATCTATCTATTATCTATCCATCTATCTATCATCTATCTATCATCTATCTCTCTATAACTTATTTATCATCTATCTATCTATCTATCTATCTATCTATCTATCTATCTATCAGTATCTATATCTATCTTACCTATATCTATCTAGATGGGTTGAGTGAAGCACATTTGTAAAGAAAGACATTCTTAAAGACAATATACCTTGTAAAGATAGTCCAGGCTTTCCATGGATATACATATTTTGTAAACAACAATTTAAATTCTCCTTCCCATAGCTTTTTGCCACCTAATTATGCACATGGTTGCTTAAGAAAAAGGGGCAGTTTATAATGCCTTTCAAAATAACCCAAGCTCCCTTCAGCTAATAGAGAATCAGCAAAGGATCTGAGGTTATTCTATTTTCTTTATATTAGGCCAGATCTAATGCATAGCCAGGACTCTCCACCCAACACATATTTCTGAAAATTGTAAGGAATTGGTGAACATATGTCTCTTTCCTTTGAATGGAATATCTAGGAGTGCTTCTTGCAGTTACATGACACAGATAGAGAAATACCCCCACATGCTGCCATGGGAATCATTCCTTTCCAGTGAGATGTGGCTGCTGAAAGTTTGTGCAAGGATGAGAGTAAAGAGCCAGGCTCAGAGTCTGTCTCACCAAGGAAGCAGGTGATGTGGGATAACAGTAGAGCCATTTAATCACTCAGCACAGAAATGCTGCCATTCTGGCTCTAAAACTCTGTGATCATTTTGAGACAGGCATGCAGGAGCAAGACTAATACTAACAGCTCAAACCAGTCTATTATCTCCATCACCTATTGACTCAGCATGGGTCAGGACCATAGTCAGTGGCACACAATTAATTGTCTACAGAGCCAACATACATAAAGAATTGGTGAAGAAACACTTGGCACATATGGTAGTGGTGTCTAATAAACAGGAAGACTGCTACCCCCTCTAAACACAGATTACCACTTTTCCAGTTTTCTCAAAGGCAGTTGTTGTTACTGTTTTTAATTACATAAAAGCTCTCAGTTAAACATACCTACACAAATATTTGTGCAAAAATGTTTATAGTAGTTTTATTAGCCTAAAACTGGAAACCTCCCAAAAGTTAATCAATAATTGAATAGATAAATTGGATAAAATAAATTGAAAGGATATTGTTAGTACAATGAAATACATATAGCAATAAGTAGCTAATGACTCATATACTCAATGACATGGAAAATTTTGAATCATTATGCCAAGATAAAGAAACCAGAAACAAATTAGTACCTACTTATAATACCATTGATATACAATTCAGCAAAGATAAATCTTATCCATAGTGACAGTATCTACATAAGTGATTGCCTGTGGTCAGGGACTGGTAGGAGGGAGGACTGGAGAACTTCTAAGTCTACTTCAATGTATTCTGCTCCTTTTTATGCTCACTTTTTTTAGTCTAAAAATATTCCCCCTTATAAAAATATTAAAATAAACAGAAACTGTATTTTCAAGCTTTTATCCTACATTGATTCTTGGCTTCTTCTGGGCAAATATACTTATGTAATAATTGACATTAACTGTTTCTTCTTCCATGATTCATCCCATCTCTTACATTTTTAGTTAAGGTACATACCTACCCTTTAGTTGCAACTTACTTTCAAAGAAAATCATCAGCCAGTATCTCCCATGATTCTCAACTTTTCCAGTAACCGCCCTCTTTTTTTCCTGTCTCTTTAGAATGTTGTCTGTTCTTGAATTAAGATTCCATGCTCTGACTTCTGATTTCTTTTTATGGCTGCTATTACCTTCCTGTGATCTCTTCAAATACCTCCTTGAATCCAGAATTCTTTGATAAGTTTTCTTTCTCATGCTTTTTTCAATATGTCTGGGCTAATGCTTTCTAAATATGTATCTCTCATGTTTTAGCTTGTCTAACTGGTAAAATGTGGTATCCTGACATTGTACACAAACACGTCATGTGTCAAATTTAACACACTGCATCTTTTACGCAAGACCCTTTGAACCCCAAATTTAAACTTTGGCATATAATTCAGCTCCTCCCTTGCACATATTATGCAACTTATTTTATTTGAAATATTAGGATTTCTATTTGAATGCGTCTCTCATGTAGACCATATTTCTTTAATTGTTCCAGTAAACAGTTTACACTTACAATGAGCCTTAATCATTGTAATTGTGTTCCATTCTTATTTTCTCTAATGTACCCTATACATTGCTGTAGCGTAATAAGATCAGTAAAGCTCAACTCAGTTTGCTTCTTTGATCTGCTTGCCAGTTTTCAATGAAAATTTCATATTAATCAAGAAAAAAAAAACAATGACTAAACAATTATTATTAAGAACTGGAAAACAGCAATCAGGAGCTGAAGGCCAGGCATAGACAGATAAAAAAGCATGCCCAGTATCCTTATTCTAATATTAAATGAGCTTCTACTTTCATTTCAACTAGCACTTTTTGTCAATGTTATTTCCCACAGACTACTTTCAAGCACCCTTTGCTAAACCCGTTAGAAGAATTTTGCTCAGAGCTTTCTCAAATTTATACTTTTGCTGAGATTGTTCTCACTTTCTGGAATGATGATCACAATCATAAGCATAAAAATTATAAGTATCATTCATAGAGCATGTACTGTAGGCCATTCATGGGTAGCATTTGTACCCATGATTTCATTTCACCTTCACAGCTGTACTATGAGGTCAGATTTGTTTTGTGCATTTTACAGATGAAGAAATGGAACCTCAGAGATGTGGCATAACTTACTATAGTCACACAAGTAGTAAACTCTGTCTAGTTGGTCACATGAAAAACCTTCACACTTTTCACTGTTAAACACTGCCCCATGTATAGTATGTCCCCCTTTCTAGCTTGCTCATACATGTGCTTATCTGACTCATCCTTCATATAACTTACTTTAAAATCAGTTGCTGTTTTCAAGTTGGAACTTATTATCCTTCCTCATCCCAAGTACGTTTTTCAATTTAAACTTATGTTTTTCACTTGTCACTTAACGTCTTGCATTCTGGTCATCTGTGCACAGCTGTTGTCTCTATAAGCTACTGCTTAACAACTTAAGGACAATGTTATCCTTCATGTATCTTAAAATGCACCTTCACACGAAGAAGGTAGCAAATACTTATAATCGGATGTGCAAATCTGCATATTTCTGGCTTACTAGAGCATATTTAGAAAACTTACTTGAGAAGAAAAGTGAAACACAGTCTTTAACTGCTTGTGTACAGAAGTAGTTATTGTTGGTAAATACTAATGCCTCCTCTATATTTCACGAACTGTGGTTCTCAGAGCCAGAGAAGGTGAAATGAGAAAAAAATCCTCTAGGAGAGATTATAGTGAAAGAAGAGATATAAATAAGTAAAAATAGTGAAACTGTCCTGTTTCATTTATATTTATAATCTTTTATTATAATATTTAGTTTATATTTCCAGTGAAGTGTATGTACTTACAAAAGAATATATTTACTTATCCTGAAGGATCATGTGTTAACAAATAATTGGGTGATACTTCGTTTGTCATCTGTGTGAAGTAAAAGAGATATTTTTGAATGTAAAAAACAACACCTATATTTAACACAAATAACTTTCTATCTTACATGTTGTGTGACTGACAATAACAAGTCTTTTTGCTATGCAAATTTGTCAATTGAAGAATAGAGTGCATTATCTTATTGAGTATTATTATGTACCCTCAGCATCTATTATCCCTATTAATTCCAAGTTTAACCTCCACCTTGCCCTTTTCCTCTTCTAATTTGGAGTGGGAAAATCATTTC